>NW_012103732.1:2452317-2532755 GCF_000951045.1 Mandrillus leucophaeus | reverse complement strand
GAATAATGCGTGCTCACCACCTAGTGGCACTTGTGGCAAACTGCAGTACATTATACTTAAAACAGTATGTTCTGCTAATTTAATTCATGGGTAATATTCAGAAGCTTTACGGATAACCCTCATCTTCTAGTTAATTTATGAAGTTTTAGCCCCCAGAAATTTGGCATAATAATATCTTTTGAAATTCCTTTTCAATCCCCATTGCGCTATCTAGATCGGACCACCCTTGCCTTATCATGCTACTGATTGGATTCTCCATTGTCTCTTAAGAATTGCCATGTAGGCCGGGTGGGGTGGCTCACGCCTGTAATCCCAGCACTTTGGGAGGCCGAGGCGGGTGGATCACGAGGTCAGGAGATCGAGACCATCCTGGCTAACTCGGTGAAACCTGGTCTCTACTAAAAATACAAAAAAATTAACTGGGCGTGGTGGCAGGAGCCTGTAGTCCTAGCTACTTGTGAGGCTGAGTCAGGAGAATGGTGTGAGCCCAGGAGGCGGAGCTTGCAGTGAGCAGAGATCACGCCACTGCACTCTAGCCTGGGCGACAGAGCAAGACTCTGTCTCAAAAATAAATAAATAAATAAATAAAAGAATTGCCATGTATATCATTCCTCTGCTTGAGAAAAATGAAACAAATTTGTTTGCAATACATTCAGTATAAGCACCTTGTCCCAATGCAAAGAGTCCAATTCTGAACTTCCTCAACAAGCTGAATTCTAGCAAGAGGGTCAGATGTGGCCACATCACACTCCCCAAACTGTTCCCACAATACTGAACATTCTACCTGAAGCAGCATCCTGTCTGCCTCACCTCTACCTTGGGAATTCCTACTCATTCTTTAAGACTTAACTCAAAGTCCGTTGCCTACAAGAAGCTCTCCTTGACTACTACAGTTGATTCATCTCTCCTTGTTCTGAATTCTGAGAATGACGATTGTCTCTAGCCTGAGATGTACTCCTGATCTGTTTCTGCTGCCATCTCATTATTGTCCATTATGTCTGTGGGCTAGCAGATGGCTTCTGTAATGTGAAAAACTCCTTGAGGACGGTGATTGGTGTGTGTTTTAAAACATCCCCTTCTCCACTGTTCCCAGCTCAGTAAAGAACACAAAGCTCCCTATATACTTGGTTTGTGTCCACCAATACAGCATTTCATTATTCTGATCTTTTAGGCTGCAGATGTCTCCCAGGTGTGGCTTCTGATCACCTTGTCATCTTTTACTAGTTAAAACACATGTGATCTTTTCAACAGCAGCGGCAACTTCATGTCAATATATCTGCATATTTCGTGAGGAAGAAAACTGGCATAATGTTTCCCAGTAATTTAGGCCAAGAGAGCAGTTCTTTGATTACCTGGGTATTTATGGTGAAAATTGTGTTTAAAATTTGGCAAGGATTTGTCTCATTTATTCATTTCACTTTGTATTTGCAGGTTGGTTGTGATTTATGAATACCTTTCAAAGGTCACTATCGATCTTCAAAATACATCAATTCTAAGTAGGCAACCTTCCACCTTTGAAGAAAGAAACTTTTACTGTTTCACAAACACATTAGACAAGAATGTGGTTTGATCAACAGGGCATAGGATTCATGAAATCAACATTTATTCATATGACATCACCTGGGGGTGCAGGAATGCTTCTGGTTCTGATTAAAACCACTGCAACAACTTGTGGATCTAAGGGGACACTTCGTTCTTAAATCAATTTAAATATATCATGGAATTACAGAACGTATTGAACTTCCCCACACAAGGCCTCAATGGCATGGCATTTGAATAGGAAGATGAGTTGATCTTAATAAAATGGATAATCCAAGGAGTGCCCAAACCCAGCCTTTTGGCATCTCAAATCTCAATTTTAACCCTGTAATTATAAGTGTACAATGAGATCTTAATGTTCCTTGATTTGGAATAAGGTTTAAGGTACTTTTGTTTGTTTTTTGTTGTTTGAGACAGAGTCTTACTCTGTCACCCAGGCTGGAGTACAGTGGCGTGATCTCAGCTCACTGCAACCTCTGCCTCCCAGGTTCAAGCGATTCTCCTGCCTCACCTTCCCGAGTAGCTGGGATTACAGATGTGTGCCACCATGCCCAACTAATTTTTGTGCTTTTAGTAGAGATAGGGTTTTGCCATGTTGGCCAGGCTGATCTCAAACTCCTGACCTCAGGTGATCCGCCCACCTCACTCAGTCTCCCAAAGTGCTGGGATTAAGGCATGAGCCACTGTGTCTGGCCTGTTTAAGGTAGTTTTAAATAAAATTTTGTTAAGGCTCAAATCTCTTCATCACATGAAGTGCTACAGTAATTACTTGCCAGACACAATATTTTCTTGATTCATACACGTATTGGAAATATATGTATATGTACATTTCAAAAATAAAATTCATGTTGACTTATCATTCTTAAAATAACTTTCTCTACACATATCCATTTATCTTTAGACAAACAGTCATTGAAAATATGATTTGCCAAGATTTTGAATTTGTGTCTCTACAGGCTGCATACTGTTACAATAAAAAAGCAGGAAAACCTCCTTACATGCCTTCAGTTATCTTTGTTGAATTTGATTTTTTAGATATAAATAACCAAACTCTCTCAATGCAAGCCTGACACTGATAATGAATATGTTTCAGATGGCAACAGGAAAACATACTACTGCTGTAATTAAATGCAAATTTTTTTAGTGCATGCAGTATTAAAGTCAAGTTTAAGCCACTGAATGGGGGAAATTTAGAAGTTAAGTGGTTCAAAAGGAGTAATTCAAACCTGCTGAGTCAGGTTTTCCCAGTGAACAAGCTGCTACTTGGAGTAAATTTGGTGTGGTTCTAAGTGGCAGAAACCCAGGCTGTTGGATTTCATAATTTAAATATGAATAGAGACATTATTCCCAATACCTTAGCAATCTGTATGCAAAGTACATAGAGCTTCGCTGTGAGAGAAGCTCTGCTTCTGTTTATTTGGTCAGTCAGTCCATATTTCTGAGTGCCACAGCAGGCCAGGCTTTTGAAGAGATACTGGACTTTTATGTTCTTGAGGAGTTGAACAGACCCTAGATGAAAATATTTCCAAATACTTGAGAATCCTGACTCTATTAACTTTGGGAAGACCTTCAACAAAGGAATGATTAATTGGGAAGGTGAGATTAATCAAAGAAGACTTCCTGGAGAAGGTGAGAACACAGGATGCAGAAACACACAGATTATTGCATGAAGATGAGAAATCAAAGTGCTGGATTAAAGCCAAGAATCCATAGCAAGGAGAATGAAGTTAGAGGAAGCTGGTGGGGAAGCTGTCAAGAGCCTTGATGACCAAGGGCACCTGCTCAGCCATCTTGGTAGCATCTCCGTCCTCCCTGGAGTGTGAGATGTTCACTATTCATCTGCAAACTGTGTGTAATGTGAGAGGACCTTGAGAAGTAAATTAATTAGAGTCTTATTTATAACTCTGTTGTCAAAACTTATAATTTCACAGATATGTCATCGAAAATACTTGGCTTCTGGAAACACTCTCACATAGTGACCCTTGTAAATTAAAATCTCAAGTTAAAAAAAGGAAATGATGATTGCTCACAATAAGAAGTATAAAAATGGAACACTGGTTTATGAATTGCAAGCTACACTCTCCTCCTTAGACTAAAATATGAGAGGAAACATTAAGAGACACTGTGTTTTGTGAGCCCAGGAGGCGGAGCTTGCAGTGAGCAGAGATCACGCCACTGCACTCCAGCCTGGGCGACAGAGCAAGACTGTCTCAAAAAAATAAATAAATAAATAAAAGAATTGCCATGTATATCATTCCTCTGCTTGAGAAAAATGAAACAAATTTGTTTGCAATACATTCAGTATAAGCACCTTGTCCCAATGCAAAGAGTCCAATTCTGAACTTCCTCAACAAGCTGAATTCTAGCAAGAGGGTCAGATGTGGCCACATCACACTCCCCAAACTGTTCCCGCAATACTGAACATTCTACCTGAAGCAGCATCCTGTCTGCCTCACCTCTACCTTGGGAATTCCTACTCATTCTTTAAGACTTAACTCAAAGCCCATTGCCTACAAGAAGCTCTCCTTGACTACTACAGTTGATTCATCTCTCCTTGTTCTGAATTCTGAGAATGACGATTGTCTCTAGCCTGAGATGTACTCCTGATCTGTTTCTGCTGCCATCTCATTATTGTCCATTATGTCTGTGGGCTAGCAGATGGCTTCTGCAATGTGAAAAACTCCTTGAGGACGGTGATTGGTGTGTGTTTTAAAACATCCCCTTCTCCACTGTTCCCAGCTCAGTAAAGAACACAAAGCTCCCTATATACTTGGTTTGTGTCCACCAATACAGCATTTCATTATTCTGATCTTTTAGGCTGCAGATGTCTCCCAGGTGTGGCTTCTGATCACCTTGTCATATTTTACTAGTTAAAACACATGTGATCTTTTCAACAGCAGCGGCAACTTCATGTCAATATATCTGCATATTTCGTGAGGAAGAAAATTGGCATAATGTTTCCCAGTAATTTAGGCCAAGAGAGCAGTTCTTTGATTACCTGGGTATTTATGGTGAAAATTGTGTTTAAAATTTGGCAAGGATTTGTCTCATTTATTCATTTCACTTTGTATTTGCAGGTTGGTTGTGATTTATGAATACCTTTCAAAGGTCACTATCGATCTTCAAAATACATCAATTCTAAGTAGGCAACCTTCCACCTTTGAAGAAAGAAACTTTTACTGTTTCACAAACACATTAGACAAGAATGTGGTTTGATCAACAGGGCATAGGATTCATGAAATCAACATTTATTCATATGACATCACCCGGGGGAGCAGGAATGCTTCTGGTTCTGATTAAAACCACTGCAACAACTTGTGGATCTAAGGGGACACTTCGTTCTTAAATCAATTTAAATATATCATGGAATTACAGAACGTATTGAACTTCCCCACACAAGGCCTCAATGGCATGGCATTTGAATAGGAAGATGAGTTGATCTTAATAAAATGGATAATCCAAGGAGTGCCCAAACCCAGCCTTTTGGCATCTCAAATCTCAATTTTAACCCTGTAATTATAAGTGTACAATGAGATCTTAATGTTCCTTGATTTGGAATAAGGTTTAAGGTACTTTTGTTTGTTTTTTGTTGTTTGAGACAGAGTCTTACTCTGTCACCCAGGCTGGAGTACAGTGGCGTGATCTCAGCTCACTGCAACCTCTGCCTCCCAGGTTCAAGCGATTCTCCTGCCTCACCTTCCCGAGTAGCTGGGATTACAGATGTGTGCCACCATGCCCAACTAATTTTTGTGCTTTTAGTAGAGATAGGGTTTTGCCATGTTGGCCAGGCTGATCTCAAACTCCTGACCTCAGGTGATCCGCCCACCTCACTCAGTCTCCCAAAGTGCTGGGATTAAGGCATGAGCCACTGTGTCTGGCCTGTTTAAGGTAGTTTTAAATAAAATTTTGTTAAGGCTCAAATCTCTTCATCACATGAAGTGCTACAGTAATTACTTGCCAGACACAATATTTTCTTGATTCATACACGTATTGGAAATATATGTATATGTACATTTCAAAAATAAAATTCATGTTGACTTATCATTCTTAAAATAACTTTCTCTACACATATCCATTTATCTTTAGACAAACAGTCATTGAAAATATGATTTGCCAAGATTTTGAATTTGTGTCTCTACAGGCTGCATACTGTTACAATAAAAAAGCAGGAAAACCTCCTTACATGCCTTCAGTTATCTTTGTTGAATTTGATTTTTTAGATATAAATAACCAAACTCTCTCAATGCAAGCCTGACACTGATAATGAATATGTTTCAGATGGCAACAGGAAAACATACTACTGCTGTAATTAAATGCAAATTTTTTTAGTGCATGCAGTATTAAAGTCAAGTTTAAGCCACTGAATGGGGGAAATTTAGAAGTTAAGTGGTTCAAAAGGAGTAATTCAAACCTGCTGAGTCAGGTTTTCCCAGTGAACAAGCTGCTACTTGGAGTAAATTTGGTGTGGTTCTAAGTGGCAGAAACCCAGGCTGTTGGATTTCATAATTTAAATATGAATAGAGACATTATTCCCAATACCTTAGCAATCTGTATGCAAAGTACATAGAGCTTCGCTGTGAGAGAAGCTCTGCTTCTGTTTATTTGGTCAGTCAGTCCATATTTCTGAGTGCCACAGCAGGCCAGGCTTTTGAAGAGATACTGGACTTTTATGTTCTTGAGGAGTTGAACAGACCCTAGATGAAAATATTTCCAAATACTTGAGAATCCTGACTCTATTAACTTTGGGAAGACCTTCAACAAAGGAATGATTAATTGGGAAGGTGAGATTAATCAAAGAAGACTTCCTGGAGAAGGTGAGAACACAGGATGCAGAAACACACAGATTATTGCATGAAGATGAGAAATCAAAGTGCTGGATTAAAGCCAAGAATCCATAGCAAGGAGAATGAAGTTAGAGGAAGCTGGTGGGGAAGCTGTCAAGAGCCTTGATGACCAAGGGCACCTGCTCAGCCATCTTGGTAGCATCTCCGTCCTCCCTGGAGTGTGAGATGTTCACTATTCATCTGCAAACTGTGTGTAATGTGAGAGGACCTTGAGAAGTAAATTAATTAGAGTCTTATTTATAACTCTGTTGTCAAAACTTATAATTTCACAGATATGTCATCGAAAATACTTGGCTTCTGGAAACACTCTCACATAGTGACCCTTGTAAATTAAAATCTCAAGTTAAAAAAAGGAAATGATGATTGCTCACAATAAGAAGTATAAAAATGGAACACTGGTTTATGAATTGCAAGCTACACTTTCCTTCTTAGACTAAAATATGAGAGGAAACATTAAGAGACACTCTGGTTTCTACCATTCAAACATTTATATCTGCTTTTGGTAAATAAAATGACTTGACTTCTCTTTTTGTGCCAATTATTATGGTGTTGAATTCAAGATAGAGTCCAACACAAAATCAATCTTGGATGACAAAAGAGGAAACAGGCAAGCTCGAGGACTCAGACCTGGCTGCTACTTTGGGAGGCTCTGCTAATGCTGCTAAGAGCATGATTTTAAAATTAACTTGTGCTCAGCTTCCTCTCAGATGCTTTAATAATAATTAATAGCAGCCCATGCCACCAAAGTAAGAACCTCATCTAACAAAAGTCACTAGTACTTTTTGGATGAGGAATTTCTGCCAAACAGCCTATAAGAGCAGAATTCTGGGATAGCAGAGGGGCAAATGCTGGCATGCGTTGAATTAGAATTCCACTCTGTGATTTACTGCTTGTGACTTTGCATGAATTCCTTAACCTCCTTAAACCTCAGTTTCCTCAGATGTAAGATTGGGGTTAACAGTGCTACCTATTTCTTATGGTGGTTAGACGGATCGAATGTAATGATCCAGTTAAAATGCTTAACCCAGTGCTTGGCTCATAGCAATGTTCCACAAATGTTAGTCCCTACTTTATTTCTAGTGTGTTTGAATGACACTGTATAAGCCATGAAGTGTAAGGCAAAATCTTGAGTGTCATTAAGGCAATAAAATATTAGGGTAAAACTGCTGGAAAGTGGAAGACTATAGGAAGAAATGACGCTCTAACACATCTACTATAGCCCAACAGCAGAAAGTGAAAAAAGAATGTATGTTTTAAAAAATTTTTTAATTTTCTATTATTGTTTTTCTTATAGAGATGGGGTTTTGCCATGTTGCCCAGGCTGGTCTCAAACTCCTGGCTACAAGTGATCCTCCTGCCTCAGTCTCCCAAAGTGCTGGGATTACAGGGGTGCACTGCCATGCCTGGCCAAGAATGTATGTCTTTTTATCAGTTTTAAGTCTGTCTACTGATTTTTCCATCTTGGGCTTAGTGATACTAAGTCAGTGAAGTACCATGGCTATCATTTGTTTTGGTCAACAAAGTCAGAGCTAAGGCAGGAACTGTGGCTGCCTAACAGCCTTAGGTCAAACTCACAAGTGCTCCCTGGGTCTTACAGCTTGCCTTGGAAAGAGAATCATGAGCTAATGATCCCATTACTGCCTGTTAAAACCAACACCAAAGAAGAATGCATAGAAACTTCTAAAGCCTCTTTTTTTAAAAAAAAAAAAAAAAAAGTTTTTTGACAGAGTATCTCTTTGCTGTTTAAGGATTAACATTACATTTTTAACTGAAAAGAAATCAAAGAAAAGTACTATATTAAACCATCAATACCACTGATTAACTTGAGGAAGTAGAATCTATGTTCCTTCATGTCAGACTAAAGAAATTTCAATATAGATCTTGTATGTATTGTGTACCTACTTCAGGCAATAATTCAGTCATTGAAACCGTATTGAACACCTATTATCTGCTAGGCTGGGAGAGATATGAAAATGAATAATGCACAGTGCCTGCCTATAAGAGAACAGGTTAGCAAACAAATCCTTAGGGTACTATCTGATACATTCTACAATAGAGGCATAAGAAAGGTGGGGAGATGACTAACCTAGAAGCATGGACGACTTCATAGGGAAAATAAAATGTGATTTCCTCATCTACTAAAACAGAGCAATCAAGAACAGACATCTAATGAGAATCTAATGAAAACACTGATGTAATCCAATGTAAAAAAAAAAAAATTCTGGGGGATTATTCACTGGCTTCTCACTCCCACTATTTTTCTATAAATAGGATGAAGAAAGAATTGGTTATACTAAAATTAACCTAAAAGCTGTATTTGAAGCAGTATTAAATGTTGAACTTATTAGCAAATCTGCAAGCTTATATTTCTATTCAATAAAATAATAATTGAGAGTCTATGATATGCCAAGCACTGACTCCATGCTAGAGAGAGGAAAAGCACAGCAGAGAAGACAGAAATAAAAAAGGAAGTTTGCAGCCTCAGGAAGGTGAGATAAGAGAGAAAGTGAAAAATGCTTTATGACAGGTGCCAACAAGGAGCTATCCAACACAAATGGAAATGCCTGCACAGGCCAGGCTGGGTGAGAGCATAGGGCCCATGGAGAGGGCACCCCAGCAATCATGGTCATGTTGGAATCCAGGCCCAATGTTGCCAGAACTTTCCATCTTTCAAGAGAAACTCAAAATCCACATTTTTCTACGAGAGCTCCTGATCTTTTTCTTTTGCTGAGACAGGATCTGGCTCTATCACCCAAGGTGGAGTGCAGTGGCACCATCACAGCTCACTGCAACCTCTGCTTCCCAGGCTCAAGTGATCCTTCCACCTCAGCTTCTGGAGTAGCTGGGACTTCAGATGCACGCCACCACACCCAGCTAATTTTTTTCTTTTCTTTTTTTTTTTTTTGCCATGTTGTTCAGGCTGGTCTCTAACTCCTGGGCTGATCCAAAGTGATCCACCCACCTTGGCCTCCCAAAGTGCTGGGATTATAGGCATAAGCCATTGAGCTCGGCTTCTCCTGATTTTTGAAGACTGTTTTAAAATCCACTAAATTTAAAAATTTAGAATTCAGCCCCTTAGCTGCCTGTTAGCAGCCTCTGTACTTCTGAAATGCACAGGGAGCAAGAAGCAACGATAATGGGCTAATTAGATGCAGGACAGGGGCTTTAGCACTGGATTCAAATCCTGCCCTCCCAGTGTTGTGCAAACTTGGTCAAGTCCTGAAAAATGGATCTCAGTTTTGGTTTCACTAACCTTTTTTTTGAGACAGAGTCTCACTCTGTCACCCAGTCTGGAGTGTAGTGGTGCCATCTCGGGCCACTGCAACCTCTGTCTCCCACGTTCAAGGGATTCTCATGCCTCAGCCTTCTGAGCAGCTGGGATTACAGGCATGTGCCACCACGCTGGGCTAATTTTTGTATTTTGTATTTTTAGTAGAGATGGGGCTTCTCCATGTTGGTCAGGCTGCTCTTGAACTCCCAACCTCAGGTGATCCGCCATCTTGGCTTCCTAAAGTGCTGGCGTGAGCCACGGCACCCAGCCACCAAAAGGTAGTTCTTGACTGGATTACATCCCGAGATTTGATACCGAGACTAAAACCGTGTTCAGCTCATTTCCCAAAATACTAAGGGGCTTTAACATTGGATTCAAATCCTGCCCTGCCTTTGCTGTGCAAACTTGGACAAGTCCAAGGGCAGAGCCTTAACACAGCATTTGTCAGATAACCATTGCTTTTAAGATGGTAGAAACAACAAGAAAAGGAAGACTCCAGAGTATTCCTATGACATGCTCTCACCCACATAGAGTAAGAATGTTTCCCAGTCACTTCTCATGACCATGGTTTTCTTACTGGATATGCCTGAGTGCAGCAAGGTCTAAGGGGAAGTTTAGGGCCTCAGGTTTGAGGACTTGCTTAATGACACCTTTCTATCTATAACCAGTATGCCCACAAGTGAACAAATCTTTTCCCCAAATGGGTCCATTATGAAGTTCTGGGTGGAGATTCTACAGCTGCTCCACAGCTCGGAGAGTGTGCTCTTTGGTGCAAGATGTGAGGAGGGATAAAGGAGCTGCACTGGCTTTCCTGGTCTCTTACAGAGTGTCCATTTGTTTCCATTTCTTCTGGGAGAATGGGGAGGAGGCATGTGTAATCTATATATTAGCCTTCTTTTAGACTCATTTTCACTTTGTCTCTTTGTGTCTCTTAGTCCCATTTTGCAGATGAGCTGGTAGGGGTAGAGAGCGGTTAAGGTGATATGAAAGAAAGGTGGAGAGGAAAGAGTCCTTCTGTTGTTCTCCATTTGAGTATCTTCAAAATCATCAGGTATTCTCACAGAGAAAAATTAAGGGTGGCATCATTATATTTGTATTTCTAGTGCCTAACAGAGCCTGACACCTAGGTGCTTAATAGAAACTTGAAGAAAAATGTGTTGAAGAAATAGTCATTGAAGAAATACATATTTACAGAAGAGAATAAGCACAAAGTGCTCAGCTGCAAGCAACAGAATATTCTAGTAGTAGATTAGGTAATAGAGTTAATTTTTCCTCATGCAATAGGAAGTTCAGAAGTCAGGTTATTGATATTGTTCCAGATGTTCAAAAAGATCATCTGGGCCCTAAGAACTTTCTATCTTTCCATTTCTTCATCCTTTTGTTTATTGCCTCATGGTGTTGATATGGCTGCCCCAGCTGTAAGCATTGCATTCACATTCAAAGGTAGATGAGAGGGGGAAGGATGGAGTCAGCAATATCTGTCCTATGTTATCAAGAAAGTAAGCAACTTTCCCAGAAACCCCCAGAAAACATCCTTTTCCAGCTCTTTGGCCAGAACTATATTAAAGAGTCATTCATAGATACAATGAAACCTTAGAAAACTGAGGATTTAGGCGGAATCTTTGTCATTATGTATGAAGTCCGTCTTCCATTAGCAAGGGAAAATGGGGAAATAAACACTGGGTAGACAGTATCAACCACACTTCTGGAGCCCTTTCTGCCTCCTACTCTTTCTGAATACTCAAATGACTCACAGCCCTCTATTAATTCTTTTATGTCATTTATTTCCCCTCCCAGATTGAAGGCATTACTCATGTTTGACTCATTTTCTCCTATCTTTTACACAGTAAACTCCTAATAAGTGCTAATATTATGAATGTTTTGAGATATATGTAAAATGATGCTTTTTAAGTAGTTACAGAAAGAATAAAAACTATGAATTCATTTGTACATTTGTGCATTAGCTACTGCTCCATTTTAAACACAGTAGGTAAAGTAGGCTTAAGTGAAATTTCAGAAAGGAGGATAAGAACAAATATAAGCAACAAATATAAGACAATTTTATAATGTAATAGTGCAGACAAAACTGAAATTCATCTCTCTAAAATGAAGTTAATTTCCTGTTTCTTTGTCCTCTCATGCATTCTGTACCATAAAGGTAGGTAAATTATTCTAGAAATACTAATATTTTTCAGGTTCAGAAAACTTCAGTGGATCTCAATGCACATAAGAAACTTTCTACATTCCTTGCTCCAGTGCTCAAAACTCCACAACCTCATCCCAACCAACCATTCTTACCCTGTCACTCACAACTCTTGCATCAGTATATTTTGCTGTGGCCAAATTCTTCTACAAACTGCCTTCTCAAGGCCTCTTGGGAATTCCACTTCCCCTTGACCTTGAATACCTTTAAGTTCCTCTTTCCGCTTGTTTGAATCTGACTTAGCCTTCAAAGACTAGCTCAAGTATCAGGTTGATAATTAGATAATGTGGGTTTCCAGCATTTTTTTTTAGACTGGAGATACAGTTTGCCTTTATCCATATCTTCTGCCTATACTGGATTTTGTTATTTCAGTTGTCCAAGAGTTCTGTGTGTGAACTGCCATCTTTTCTGTTCCATGCAATATCTTAGCAGAGCACGACAGCAGCAAGTATTTTTTCTGTAATGGAAAACTGATTGCTACAATTCTGATAATGATCATGCTCACCATTTTTAATTAACAGTTATATAATTATATGTTACCTATCATTTCCTATGTAGAAACTGTATTAAGAACTATCATCTAAATCCTCATAATCGTATGAGGCAAGTATTATTTTTATTCCCATTTTGCAGATGAGGAAACAGAGGAACTATCTCTTGGATAGCTTCTAATTCAGAAGTAATTTTTTTTTCTGTAAAGGGCTAATTAGTAAATATTTTAGGTGTTTCAGGCCACACGATCTGTGTTGCCGCTATTCAACCCTACACTGAAAGCATGAAAGCAGCCATAGATAGTAAGAAAACAGATGGGTGTAGTTGTATGCCAATAAAACTTTATTTACAGTTGGCAGAATTTGGCCTATGGACTGCAGTCTACTGACTTCTGTTCTAGCCCAAATAATTTTTTTCATATATAAAGCCAAGAGAGGTAAAGTCCAGATTGCAACAGAGGCCAATCTAGAATCCAGGTCTTCTGATTGGTGGGTTAGTGGTCTTTAACTATTATACTAACTGGATGGGGTCATTATTCTGTAATAAATTGAGCTTCTGAAATTATAAGGAGGTCAGGCACGGTGGCTGACGCCTGTAATTCCAGCAGGCGTGGGAGGCCAAGATGGGTGGATCACCTGAGGTCAGGAGTTTGAGACCAGCCTGGCCAACATAGTGAAATCCCGTCTCTACTAAAAGTATAAAAATTTGTTTGACATAGTGGCGCACACCTGTAATCCCAGATGCTTGGGAGGCTGAGGCAAAAGAATTGCTTGAACTCAGGAGTTAGAGGTTGCAGTGAGCTGAGATTGCGCCATTGCACTCCAGACTGGGTGACAAGAGTGAAACTCTGTCGCAAAAAAGAAAGAAATATAAGGAAGGTCTGATACTATTGACAAATTACACCGTTTGACCAAGATGATTAGGTTTCTGTAATTTGATAGGGGTTTTATTCCATCTTCTGTGTCTTCCAAAGATATGTGGACTTTTAAACTCAGTTTCTTTATCTTTCATAGGAAAGCATTTTCCAGACTAGATAAACACATGCTACAGTTGCATGTACAGTTAGGACTCAGAGCTTGCTAAAGAGCACAGCGTTTGGTGATGACTGTGGAACTACTGAAACATTGTCGGGACAGCAGTTCTTTAAGGCTTCTCAGAGTAGTTCTGAGTACATGGCTCTCTGCCAACTTTCTAACCTGGCCCCCTAGTTTACCAGGGGACATTTTGACATACATCCTTTGTGGCTACAGGACAAAACCCATCCACGATTGCTTGATCTCTTTAGTCCCATGCTCTAAAAAATTTAGTTCTGCATTATTGATTCAAATCTTTGACTGGAGACAACATTTCTGTGGGGCAAGTTTTTATTATCTGATCTTTGTTCTATGAAGAGACTTGGAATGTAATGAAACATATAGTTAACATTCCATTGCACATTTACTTTTTGAGCACAGTTACCAGCACGCCAAGTTTCTTGATTGTCTCAGGACACTGATGATACTAATAGATTCTAAAAAGACTTTGAGCCAGAAGCACTGTAACACTACATTTCCAGCTCTCTGTTGAGTCTTCAAAGTGGAAAAAGAGAGCAAATTGAACCTCATATATTTTACTATCCAAGAGGATATTACCTTGACTGGACATGGTGGACTAACTACACAGGCTGGTCACTGTCTGTAATAGTGCTCAATGCAATTAGAAGGCTGGGAGATGAGCTGACACTAGAAGGTCAAGAAATACAGTTATTTTTTCATGCTTCTGCCGTAATTGTGGCCCCAGAGCATTCTTGTCCTTGACTTATGTGATGATCTGAGGTTATGTTTTGATTCTGAGCATCTATGCCTTATTAGGTTATGTGCATCATATTTAAATACCTAGACAAACCTTGAAAGAAGTTCAGAATCCTCATCAGCCTGTAAAATTTTTGCTAGGCCAATCTATCATCGAGGAGACTACAGAAAAAAAGTATTTTCTTTGCACAGACAGATGTACTCTCTGCTGTGGATGACTGAGCAAAAAACACCTGCAACAGTGTCTTATTAGGTGGTATCTCCTGGCACTTAAGATATATGCAACTCTGTGCCCTGAAACCTGCTTTTGAAGAATGAAAGAAATATTTAAAACATTTTATTGGCCAGCCGCGGTGGCTCACGCCTATAATCCCAGCACTTTGAGAGGCCAAGGTAGATGGATCACCTGACGTCAGGAGTTCAAAACCAGCCTGGCCAACATGGCAAAACCCCGTCGCTACTAAAAATACAAAAATTAGCCAGGCATGCTGGCATGTGCCTGTAATCCCAGCTACTCAGGAGGCTTAGGCAGGAGAATCGCTTGAGCCTGGGAGGTGGAGGTTGCAGTAAGCCAACATCGTGCCACTGCACTCCAGCCTGGGTGACAGAGCAATACTTCATCTCAAAAAAAAAAAAAAAAAAAATTATCAAGGCAGTGGAAAAAGAGTTACTTTTCCCAAATTTCAGAATCTATAGTTACTGGTATTAAAGTGAATAATAAAATTTAGTGATTCTCCTACTAGAGATAACATCTATAAAGCCTTGGGCCAAGAACTATAAATACATTTTATCAATGCTGTGAGGTAAGTACTAGTACTATATCCATTGTACACATGGAAGCAATGAGGCTACAGAAAGGTTAAGCAATTTACCCAGGATCACTTAGCTACTAATTGAAGCTGGGATCTAAACTAAAAAGTCTGACTCCAGAGCCTGAAAAACTATTACTTTAGTCTGTACAATCACTTGGTAAAATCTATATCCTTTAGTAGAAAACTTGCTGAATGAGAGAGACGAACTTGCTGAACGAGAAAAAGACAGAAAATAGCATATTCCAGTCCCTTGTTCCCTTTCCCTAGATCAGAGCTGTCATATTAGAGTATATCCCACCTTCTGCTATTGTTTATGCCTAGGCAGTCACAGAGGGAGCTACCAGCCACAAGAACCTGTGATCAGATCTCATCATTGCTGTTCCCCCATAATTACCAAAGTCTGCACCTTGCTTTTGTCATGTTATGGATGTACATGGGGAAGCATGATTTTCTTAATGGTTCAAATTACACATCTGAGGGCAAATGAAACTTGGTTTTTATTCTCATTCTCTTACATTATTTTAGAATCATAAACCTACTAGACAATTGTAGTAATCATTAAGGTCATATACAAATACTCTGGCTCTCTCTTTTTGGGCTTGTAGTATAATTGCACTTCCTTATCTGCTAAACGTGACTTGTTCTGACCAATGAAAGGCAAACAGAAACGGTCTATGTCTCTTCTAGGAGGAAGCTTTAAGAACCGGTGCTTCTCTTTCCAACTTGGTGACTGGCAGTATTTCAAACAGCAAAACATTTGAGCTTAGGGCTTCACGTGAAGGTGACAACAAAGATGTGGCATGAAGTCCCCTGCCCATCCCAGATCGACACGTAGTATAAGGAAGAGAAAAGCATTGTGGTCTGAAGCCCCCAAGACTTGCAGTTATTACTGCAGCAAAACCTAGTCATCGTGACCGGTCCATTCTTACAGAAAAAATTCAAAGCAGCAACACAGAGAATATGGCAAAAGGGGATTAAGCATCTGGTGATTGTAAAGCACCATCAATGCTGCCGGCTAGCAGCAAATATCCAAGTCTTTCCAAAAGGACTGGGAGTAGCATACAAAAAGGAAATGTCCCCATCATGCAGAACTGAAACCTGGGCAGGATTCCTTTGGAAAGAGAATTGTGGAATTTCTAATCCCTGCAACTGACCCAACAGTCAGGAGCACCCGAAAATCCCCGTATCCCTCCCATATGCCCTTAAACAAGAACACACACACCTTGAATACAAGGTGGGGGTTTTAACTAAACACTGGCCAGGCTGAAGGAATCACTCAGAAGCATAATATAACTTTCCTGACAGATGTGATAAGTCAGTAGAGCGACCAAAGGCCTTTCTCTCCTTTTCTCCTTTAGTAATAGAAAAGATGATGCTGTGAGTTAGGGGTTTAAACAGAAAGAAACTGAAATCCATGACAGTGATGACTTAATAATATTGCAAATTATAGTTTTTAGTTCAGGTAATTTAGCATACCAAATCACAGTTTAATTTCCTTCTATAGAGCCCAGGCATATGAGATAGTGTATGACAGAAGGGGCAAGGTGGGGTGGAGAGAGGGAGTGAGGGTGAGCATGAAGAAAAAAAATTCTAAGACTTCTCAAATGCAGGTGACCTTGAAAGACTAACAAAAGTGACCTGGAGAATGTAAATGGCAGTTTATTAATATGTGCGAGGGCTGTAGCCCTGACCTCCGGGAAGCTGAGTCCTTGCTTCCTTTTGTTCAGGTGCTTGCTTCTCTTGCCTGGTAGAACGTGAGGATCAAGTGCTCAGAAGGAATGCGTAAAGTGTACAGAGCCCTGACAGCTGTGAAAGAATGACTTTGAGAGTGTCAGCAAAGCGGAGCCGTTGTTGAATGGCATGTGTCCTTGATGGTGCACAATGCCGCATGAAGGAACGGAGAAGGGGGAGTTGAATCACTGAATGATTTGTCTTTTGTTCTAGGATCAACGTTCCAGGTGAAATAAGCCACGATTCTCGATCCATATCTACCAGTCGCTTTACAAAATATTCAAAATAGCTTCCTCAGGTAGGTGAATTATCTCACCCAGTGGAAATAGTGTCTGCGTGTTTGGGAGGAGAGTCAGGGAAGAGCGTTTGTGACTGGATTTTATCCAAAGTGGTTACCTGAGTTCTAACCATGACAAAGTAGTGAGGATGAGCCCTCTGAGCTAGCGTGGGAAATACTAGTTGTTCAGCCCTTTCAGTATTACCCAGCCAGACTGTAGCTGATCAGTTTGATCAAATGTTCACCAGAGTATCCTGAAATAAGTATGCCCCTTGTATGTACCTAAGTTCAGAGGTTAAGGGTCAAATAGCTAGGTTCAGTTTGCAAGTGCTTGAAGCTAAAATTCTCAAACTCTGGTGCCTAAGGACCACCTCGTTAAAACAATTCCTAGGTTCCACCTTATTGAATCAGAATCTCTTGAAGTGGGGCTAAAGGATCTGTGTTTTAACTTGGTTCCTAGGTTAGTTTGAAAACTAGGGTGTTTTTAAAAAAATCTACTCAAACTTACCTGAGTCCAAAAAAAGAAAATGTAACCCTTCTTCGACATAAAAAGCCCATAGACATAAAAAGCACAAGCACAAAAACACCCAAGGAAACAAAATTCAGTCCAAAGACCTCATATAAGTAGAGATCACATAGTACTTATCATCCAAACAGGGACACTTCTGAAAGGGAAATAGGGAGCTACTGATTATAGCAGGATAACAGGTGTAAACAGGGACTGTACTCTGTAACTGGGACTTACGGTCATCGGAATTCTAAGACTAATCTGGGCAGGAAAACTGTTTGGGATTTACGCCACTAGCCCACCAGAAAGCCCTCATCCAAGTCTTGAAGCTTAGCAAGAGGTGCAAATATTTTGATGATGAGGGTTATATAAACCATAAACCCAGAGGATCTTGTTCAGGGGTTCACTGTGGCTTGGAGTAGAGCAGGATGAACTCTCAGGTCCTAATTACCCTGACTGAGAAGAGACCAGTAGAAACTCTGACCACACAGTGAAGGAGTGCATACGGCAGTGACATTTATCCACAGGAACTTCAGAAGTCGGTCTTATGAAAGGTAAAGGATTGGTCCTCAGAGACAGAGAGAGGAGAAACAAACCAGGCATTATTCTACTCCCTACATTTATCTTGCAATTTCTAGGAAACACCTTTTCTCCCAAGGTTTTAGTTCTATAGTCACGCAGTTTGCACAAACCCCCTAAAAATTATTGCCATATAGCTTCCTATTGCCTTCCCCTCTGGGGAATACTGCAGTATTCTTATAAGGAAAAGAAAGAATGGGTTGTGCATTTTCATTATTCATTGGACGCAAAAAATTCATTGTGTAAAGGTTGTTTTAGAAGTGCAAAATAGCTAAATGAGAAATCATGTTATTGCTAGGAAATTTCATTTATTTCCTTGGTTGTAATAATGATTGTGGTGTATAGTTGCTTCTGTAAATAATTACAGTGATGCTATTGCACATTTACTTTCAGGTATCACTTTCATTTTAAAATTAATCTCAAAATATAGTGTTCATTCAATTATGCCTCTCTTAGCAAACAAACTCTACTCTGAGCTCTGAACTACCCAGTATTGAAGCTACCTTTTTAAAATGGGAGGACCAATGAACATGTGTATGCAGAAGTGCCTGGATCTTCACAAAGTAACTTCTAGAAATTATACTTCAGGTAGACTGTGCCCCTTCTGTGTACAGTTGCCAGTGCACGGGGTGGAAGGAAAGCAGAATTGGTGCACTGGCCCCCAGGAGAAAAGCAGTATCTGAGGAAACATTGAAATAATTACAAAATATGTGTATAAAAGAGGCATGGTGATAGTTACAGGAGAAGGGAAAGAGAAGGAAAGGAAGAGAGAAATCGCTCTTAGATGATTATAAAATATATCTTATTTACCTGGGAGAGTTAAAGTGTATTGGCTATGCTTTTTAAAAACGGGTCTTAATTACCCTTGAGGCCAGAATTCCATATGAGATAAATATGTTTTTAGATAGTTTTCTAAAATATGTATAATTTACTCAAGGAAAAAAGGACTGTGTCCTCTGGAGCCAATCCAGCCTCACAGGTAAATACAAATTTAAGTAGATTCCTAAGAAGCACATTATGAACAGTGGCTGATGGAGTGGAATGTCTGTGAAGAAGCTGGGAAGGTCCGTCAGTTAAGTACATAATAAAAATGTATTGGAAAAATACATCATTTCCTCAGTGGACTATAATTGGCTATGCATAGTAAAAAGTCTTATTTTCAAAAATGTATTCTGCATCCACAGAGTTTTAAATCTCAATAACCACGTTATTTTTAAAAGTCAGAATGCTAAGCAATATTAGTGAGAGTGGCAGAAGAACCACATGGTAGATGTCATTCTGCAGTTTACAACTCCTTGACATCTTCTTTTTCTTCTTCTTTTAAAGCAGACTTCATCCGAAGCCATAGGTAAAAAGTTAAAGACGACGGAGGATCAAAATTCAGCTTTTTTTACTAAAAGGTTCAATCAATCTTTTCAGAAGTGCCAAAGTACGTTTAACTTTAAAAGCATATCCTTTATTGTCCAGATAGAAATTTCTGTTATAAACAAACAAGACAGACAGATGTGAAGGTCTATAGTAACACAATTACCTAGCCCTGCCATTTACACCTTTCCCCATCCCATGGATTTTGACCTTTCCCTTGTCTACCATCTCACCGTTCTCCCAGCCCATCCATTCAGTTCTGGCTTCACTTGTCTCCTTCCCTTGCAACCTACAGGGATGTTGTTGTACCTGTCTTTATGTTCTTTCTGTATTATCCTGTGTTTATACAACTTATTCTGGGCTGCCGAGCTGTGGACTGCCCGTTTTGGCGACCACACATTCCTGGTGTGTCACGCAGTCCCAGGTGTGCCTTCACAGTGACTTGGGCATTTGTCCATTTGGCTCATGCTGACTGGCTGTCACAGTCCTCCCACTTTCTCCAGAGCCTCCCATCCTAACATTCATACTCATAGCAGGTGACCATTTCTTCGTCTTTCCTGAGAGAGCTGAGGCCGCACGTGCTTCTTCAACACCTATGCTCCTCACCCGGAGCATCCTCAGGGAGCTTCTTCCCTGACCCCTTCCTTCTGCACTGCCATCACTTCTGAGTGATCCTCCCCTCTTCCAGCTCTGGATTCCTCCTTCCCCACCGATTCCTTCTAAAATAGTGAGTGAACTCTCTAGTATTAATACTAAAATGATCCCCACGGTCCTGCCAACTCCTTAAGTTCCCATTTCCTCTCTTCCCCCACCTTCAGAATCAAACCAGCTAACAAACCAGAGTTCGTACCAGCTGCCTCTGTTTTGTCTTCTGCGTTCTGCTCTCACCACACTAGGGAAACTCTGAGGACCAAGACCACGACTCATGTAATCAGCAATGTTCATGACTGTTTTCTTTAGTGTTCATCTTCCATGACCATTTGACATACTTCATTCTAGCAATGTGTTTCTTAAAACTTGTGGTTTCCATGCTCAGGATCCTTCGGATTCCCCTCCTATCACTCTGAAGACTCCTTTTCAGCATATGTTCTGTTCTTCATCCTCTCGTTGCCCTTTAAATATATGCATTCTCCACAGAACTGTCCTCAGCCCTCTTCCTCTCACACTCAACTTCCTCTGCTTCTCTAATTACTTTGTATCACTAATGGGTAACTCAAATTTAAAAGTCTCTGCTATAACCTCTTCTTTGAACTCCAGATTTCTATTTCTACCATCTGCTAGAATACCTCATTTGATGTCCTGGTGACATTTCAAACTCAACATGTTTGAACCAGAAGTAATTTTTTCCCCTCTAAAATCTATCCTTACTCAGACCTTCTGTTCCATTTAACAACATGACAATTTTCCTGGGCACCCATGGCTGACACTGATGCTGCTAATGATTATAACAATAACAATATTATTACTCCTATTAGACTTAGGAAATTCTGACAACAGCCAGACCTTGTTCTAAGCTTCACTAAATACATAGTCATTTAATCCCTACAACCCTATGAGGTAGCAACAATTATTAACCCCACTTTACAGATGTGGAAACTGAGGGATAGAGGTAAGATTTCTTGCCCAACATCACATAGCAGCCTGGTTCCAGAATCCATACTCATAACCACTATGCTCTATTACCTCGAGAAATCTTCATTGATTGTTGGCAGCAATTGTAAGATGTGTTATAGCTGACAGTAGCTAGAAGGTGGCTAATTTGAGGTCTGGGGGATTTGGAGTTAGGTGGTGGTTATGGGAATGGAAAGGAGAGCGACTGACAGGAGACAGTGGAGCTCTATGAGGACAGGAACTGCACTCAATGAGGTGTCATCTATAACATTATGGGCACTGGCTGGGTCTCAGGGTCTGCTGAATGGGGAATAAGAATGAATTACACACATAGAAAGCAGAAACTCCCTTTTTCTACCATTCTAGCAATTCTGGTTACTTATGGGAGGTATAAATATCAGAGGGGAGATGACAAAGATGTTGGCAAAATGAGATCCTTTGACAGCCAGTTTTCTTTTGCTAAAGAATACCCAGCACACAACTATGACTACTTGGAGTGATTATGAGACTCTGATGCCTGAATTGCTATATTTTATTCATATGTATCCTTCTATTCTTTCAATATTCAATCAAATGTTTACTTTCTGTATAGGATTGTGCATGTTATGTATTAAAATACTCAGTTCTGATTACTAGAATTTATAACATTTTTTGTGGAAATAAGGCATGTGAAAGCTAAATAAGATCATGAATAAATAATACCTCAGTGTCATAGGGCAACATGGCATGCTGTTTTAAAGTATGGGGTTTGGAGTCTATATAGAACTGGGTTCTAATTTCAGCCTTTGTGATTTTGGACGAGTTGCTTTGTCCTCATCTGTAAAATGCGAATGACAGAACCTACCTAATAGAGTTGTCATGAAGAAGAAATGAGATAATGCACATCAAGTCCTCAGCATAGTGCCGGGCAAATAATTCCACACACATGGGCACACACACACACATACAACTGAGTATTAATCTGTGTTCTGAAGGGGAGTTCCTATTGGCTGAAGAGTTTATTGGGTGGCAGGAGGCAGATTTCAGCTGAGTCTTAAAAAATGGATGGGTCTTAGATAAACGGAAAGAACATTTCATATAGATACCAAGGCAGACCTCAACAGAGGCTACAAGGAAGGTGCAAAGTAAGAAATATCGCAACAGCAAAGTCAGTAGAATTTTGATTACAAATTACAGAGAGAATCGTCAAAGATGATTTGAGTTTTTATGTCTTCATGATTAAAATAATTGTGCTACTGGTAGAAATCCATTAGCCATGAAAGGAAGTTAGTTTTAGAGGAAGAATACAGGTTTGGAGTGAAACATATAGGTTGTGATGGGACAATTTGAAATGTCCAAGAGGATGGAAAGAGACAAGAGACTTGAGACGAAAGGCAGAAATGGAGATTTCTAGCTCCTTGAGGAGTTAGATCTCGTTTCTCTTTAAATCCCTCAGAGTGGCTAGCATAGCGCTTTGAACATTCCACATGCACAATGCTTGTTGCATGGATGGATGAATAAGTGAATAAAAGTAAAGATTTTGGAGTTCTCTCCACAGAGAAGATAGTTAAAACTGTGGACATAGATTAGTATCCAAGGAAGAACAAAACAGAGAGGTACCCAAACATTAGAGACACAAGAAAACTGAAGTGTTAGAGTAAAACAACAACATGAGTGCACAGGGAAACAGAAGGGGATATCAAATGGTGGTCAAGGGAGTCTTGGGAAACAGGCACTGCCAAGGAGGAGGATCAAGTGAAGTGATTAATGTCTTCAGGAAACAAGTTTAGTAAGGTGTTATAGATGGAGGCCTCAAAAGAAAAAAATGAGATCGAACAGAAGTGGGGAGTAAATGGAGGCAACAGATGTATGTCTGAGATTAATGGCGACTGAAGGAAAAGAAAACGCACTACAATCTTTTCTAAAAATGTGTCACTATATGATACACAGACTAGACATTTGTCATAGGTACTCAAATATTAAGTGCACATATGCATATGTGAATAAATGAATGCATTGAATGAATAATTCATATTTGATATGAGAAAAGTACTATATCTCGATTTCTTGTTTCTTAATTAGAAAATCCCTCACTGGATGTGGTGGCACATGCCTGTAGTCCTAGCTACTTGGAAGGATCACTTAAATCCAAGGGTTCAAGGCTGCAGTGAGCTATGATAGAACCACTGCACTCCAGCCTGGGGGACAGGGCGAGATCCCATCTCTTAAAAAGGAGAGAAAAAAAAAATAAAAACAAAGAAAATTCCACCTTCATTTCTGGGCTATGGGTATGTAAATAGATGCAAAAGCACCTGTAGGTAACAAAGTCAATAAACTCTTATAAGACAAAAACTGATTTCTTTTTACCATATTATTCTTTTACCTGTGGTTATGGAAGCTATACAACTATGATTTAGATTGTAGGAAGGTAAATATTTATGAATAAATAAGAAATTATAATTTTTCATATCAACTGTTTTAGTATAAGCTCCAACCCCTCCAAGTGACTCCCACCTGGCTAATTTTTTATTAAAACTATTTTCTATGTTTGGAAAATGCACAATTTTGTCATCATGGAGAAAAGTCTGTACAATATAATTATTATATAGAAAAACAAACATGACTTGTAGAATAGGAAAAAGCATCTGAAATCAGTAAGCATCTATTTAGTTTTCCTGATATACATTAAAAGAGATATTAAGAAAATATTTTAGCTATGGATTTGCCTTTTTTTAATGCTATGAAATTCATGCTGAGTGGAGAAAACCTATGCTTGATACATTCAACTTATAGTACATTTTCAAGGTGAATTATTAAATTCTCAAAACCTGACCTTCTAATGAAGGCACTGATGCAAGCACAGAGTTGGCGAAGAAAACCACAAAGACATAAAAATGCATAGATATATGATCAACTAGGGACACCTTTTGATGGAATTATCACCAGATCTCTACAGACAAGGCATATCTATCAAACATGCCTACCATAGCTTTGATTCCATTAATTCCCCGAGAAAAGACATCAGGTAGAGTTCTGGATACCAGGTGTGTAAACATGAAGAGATTCTGATATTATGAAATCTTTCATGTGGAAACCTGAACACAATCCCACCAGATGCAGAAGCTAGTTTCCACTGGGAATGCTACCTACCCTTTTACTACTGGTATCATTATTTAAACGTTTAATGTAGGAGAAACTGAAGGCCAAAAGAGAACACGTCTGCACTTAATTTCAAGTGACAGCTAATATAGTGCATTAAAAATGTAATACTATACATATGGTAGTTATATATAAATAGTAACATTAAAATAGTAACATTAAAAGGGGTTACAACATCCCTACGACATCCTAAGTCTAAAACACTTAAAAAGCACATTTGCAGTACAACTTAAATTATTTTAATTGGTTTCAAGAAGACTTCAGATTAGTGATGGGCTTTGACTTTTTCTGATTATGAAAGAGTAATACAGATGAATGCTTTTTATGCAGCCTAATATCATTCCCAGGTAGACTAACACATAACCTCTGTTACTTAAATGCCATTATCAATGAAAGTTATTTTCACGTAAGTGTTTTATGTAAATTTTGTTTTCCTGAAGTCATTAGTTCTCCTAATAAATACACCTAATGCAAAATGTCTTTTTTTGTTCTTTCTTTGCATTCATTATCCAGAAACTTTTTCAAAGAGAAAAAAAAAAAGCAGAGTGACAGAGCTTGAATACTTAGCAACAATTTTACTGTTGAGGGTTTTTTTTTTTTTTTGTACGAAAAATAATCCAGTTACATTCTCTAGCTCAATTGCTTACAAATAACTTATCTGGAAAAAAAATCAAGTAAATCTGTCAGTTGTGGAAGTTTATTTTTCCATATGTTATCTAGAGATAAGCCAGCCTTTAGTATTAGATTTCCACTGACATAATTGTGCATGAATTCTGATCTGATTTGATATTACATGGTACAAAAGGTGACACATTTTCTCTGATATACACCATTAGAAAGGGAAGAAATTGCCAAAGTATGAAATCTGAGGACCTTGATTCAGAAACTATATGACTTTGAGGTTAGCTCAATGGGAAAAAAAGAACTTGTTTGACTACTCCAGGCACTGAAGGTTGTGACAAGCAAACTACCCAGGGTAGCTATTCTGTTGGATAATCAATAAAATCTTACATTATCAGACTGCCACAGCTGTATATGTATTTATCATATTGCCTTCTATGTCTCCAAAATATTTAAGTGTGGAATCAAGAAGAGAATACAGATGCTGTTCCCTTCCCAAAGCATTGCTGATCAGGATACTTGGCCACGACTCCAGAACAAAGAAATAGCATTTATGCACATAATATGCCAAACATTGATTTTAACACCCACATATGCTACCTAGGTACAGCAGAGAAACATTAGCTCCAGGGATATAGGAAATGGCTCTTCACTGAGCTACCTACAGTCTCTACAACAAAAGTGGTTTTTTTTTTTTGAGGCAGTATCACTCTGTCACCCAGGCTGAGTGCAGTGGCACAATCATGGCTCACTTCAGCCCTGACCTCCCCAGGCTCAAGTGATCCTCCTGCCTCAGCCTCCCAAAAGCTGGGACTACAGGCATGTGCCATCATGCCAGACTAATTTTTATATTTTCCATAGAGACAGGGTCCCACTAATGTCACCCAGGCTGGTCTCCAACTCCTGGGCTGAAGCAATTATCTCGCCTCAGCCTCCCAAAGTGCTGGGATTACAGATGTGAGTCACTATGCCCAGCCCTACAACAAAAGTTTAGAGATATTAGTGATCTTCTAAATCCTATGATAAATGTCCTTGAACAAATCAATAAAATACCAAATATGAACTGTTGGCAATTTTAAATTGCATTTTCAAAATGTAGAAACTATTATGTTTTAAGAAGGAAATGTTTTTGCAACCTTCTTTTATCACTTGACTTTTTATATTTGGCAGACAATCCCAGTAGGTCAAGTCTGGCTTCCAGAACACAGACTGTTAGCATTTGGATCTCCTTTATCAAAGGAGGGCAATGAATGTCCATTACAATTTAGATTGGAATTTCCTACAGGATTCTTTGCAACTCCTTCCTGCCTCCCAACTAGCTTTGAGAGAGAGCTTAGCTAGAAGGTAAAATTTTTGGATGGAATTCTTATCTACAAGCAAGTTAAAAGAATAATTAGGTAGTCCTCTCATATTTTAGTGGAGACATAGAAGATGACAATTCATTTTGTAAATCAAAAACAAAAATAAATATGCACAGGTTAATGAAATTTGAATCTACCTGACAATATGAAGGCACCTTGTTTGTGTAAATTTTGAGATAACTTAATCCAGTACTATGTGCTGATAAATCTTGGATAAAGAGAGACTCTTGGGAGGCAATAGGATCCATATTTCTTAATGCTACATGACAACTATTAGAAGCTTTTGGTCTTGGGAAATTGTGGTCAATTTTATTTTCTACAGATGGCCACACAGTATCTCTGATCCCATAGATTCTTATGCACTATGACCTTTGTAATCCCTATCAAGAGACAGAATTAAATTACCCATTCCTTAAATCTGGGCTGGTCTAATATCTTGCTTGACTACTAAGACAATGTGGCAAATGTGACATTCTGGGACTTCCAAGGCTAGGTCATCAGAAGTCTTGTAGCTCCCACTGGATCTTTTGAAATACTTGCCTTAGGATTCTCCCTTTCCAAACCCAGCTGCCATGGTATGAGAAGCCAGCAACAACCATCAGACCAAGCCACCTTGAATGTGCAGCCAAGTTGAGCCTTTTAGATGGCTGCAGTCCCAGGAGTCTGACTAGAACCATACGAGAGATTCAGGAAAGAAGTGCCCCAGTGAGCCCAGTCAACACAATAATGACAGAGAATGTTAAATTATTACTTCGGATCACTAAGTTTTGAGAAGTTTGTTATGCCAAAAATGGTGGGCTTTGGAGGCAGACAGACTAAAGTTTAAAGTCTGGTTGTTTCACTCTTTAATGACTTTTAATGAGTGACTTATGCCTCAGAGGTTTCTA
Source organism: Mandrillus leucophaeus (assembly GCF_000951045.1). Lineage (NCBI taxonomy): Eukaryota > Metazoa > Chordata > Mammalia > Primates > Cercopithecidae > Mandrillus > Mandrillus leucophaeus. The sequence continues at coordinate 2,505,726 of NW_012103732.1, read as the reverse complement.
GTCTTTTCATCTATAAAATAGTGACAGTAGTAGCAGCTTCTCAACTGATGCAAGTTCTTCCAGCATCGTATTGTCCTAATGACTGGTTGGTCAAAGCCAGAATAAGCATGGTTGCTATATGCCTTTCCCTCTGAACCAACTTGAGGCACTGAAAATATTTTACCATTTACATTTATCTTTCTTGTTTCCACATTGGATCTGTGCTTACTTATGAAAGCATACTGAATGGGTAAAAGATACTCTATATGAACCTGTGATCATCATTTTTCCAAATGCTGTCAAGACTCAGTGCCTAGGGAAAAGATAGCCAGGCAGGCATATGCGACATTTTCTCTGTCCATTCTGAGCAGAATGGGCTGAGTACACAAGTTATATTCCAAGTGGCCTAAGTGTCATCTCTACATGGGTCAACAGGCTTTGCTAAAACATCTCTGGGAAGAAAAATTAAGAGGATTTGTTTTCTGATCTCAGTTTCTTCACCACCAGACAAGCTACTAATTCCTAGTCTTAGCTTCTTTCTCTGTGGCACTTTCTAGTCTCAACTACTTCCCGATTATCTGATTTTCAGTCTTAGTTATTTCTCCACTAGCCAGGTTAATCTTCCTGATACTGGAGCCTGGGAATGATATTTCATGTGCCAATATATAGAGTTATTGTGAATACTAAATAAGGTAAGAAGGGAAAGTACTTTGAAATATGTAAAGTGCTACACAAATATCTCAGCTAGACACATCATGGTCATCCACAACATTAAAATCTCCTTTACTCTCTTCAACATAAAGTTTTTCAATAATCTATTAGATTTACTATTTTAAAATCTCTCAAATTTGTTTTTGTATTATCATTTTTACTGTTAAAGATGCCTTTATTTCTTGCCACAGCTACTGTAGAACATCCTAACATATTTCTTTACTTCAAGTCTCATTTCCTTCTTATTCCATTCTGTGTCCAGTTGCCAAAGTTCTCTTCTTAAAGCAAACATTTCATCATCACAATTCTCTCCTTTAAAATTGTCTATGATTCCTCATTACTTGAAGAATATAATTCAGACTCCTTAGATGATGTCCAAAGCCTTCACAATCTTAAATGTAGATTTCTAGTGTCATTTCCCTCGACTCTTCCTCCTGCACATTATGCTCCTATGATACTACATACTCCTTGATTTTATATACTAAACTTTCAGGTACATTCTCATTTATCCTTCAAGACCCAAATTAAATGTTAGTTCCTTTGTGGAACATTCACTGACAATTCTTTGAAGCTGGCTACCTTCCTGTTTTCTCACCAAAACTATTCATTACTTTATTATAACATTTTCCCATTGTATTATAGTTATTGGCTTACCTAATCAAGGATCCCATCACACAATGACTCCTGGAAGGCTCATACTGTGTCATATTCATCTCTGTCTACCCAGTGACTTGTCTCTCAATATATGTTTATGGAACAAAAGTATCATTTTTCAATGAGAAGGACATAATAGCAAAACAGTTCAACCTTTATCTAAGGCTGAGCTTTAGGTAAGGAAGGGTAGCACTGTGAACTTAGAAAAAAGTATTTTAAAACTTTCTGAGACTTTGATTACTGCTATACAAAATTCATGTTTTATGTCAAATTATACTATTAAGACATCGATTTACACAGACGGATATGAAATAAGATGCTGTATTTATCAGCCTAGATTAAGTTATGTTGCAGTCACAAAGACCCCCAAAATCATAGAGCCTTATAATCAAGATATGTTTTTTTTTTGTTTACACTACATGTCTATATGGGTTGGTTCCATGTCACCTTCATTCCAGGACTCAGGCTAAAGGAGTAGCTTCTCTGTGGATAGTGCCAGCCTTGTTGCAGAAGCAAAAGAGAGATGGCAGAGCCAAGGATGACTCTTAAACCTTTTGCTTGGATGTGGCCTGTGTCACCCAAAGCAAGTCACATGGACAAGTCTGATATCAGTATGCAGGGATGTATATCCATAATGCAGTCTGCCACAGATGCCATCAAAGGTAAAAAGGCAGGTGACATTGTCACTATTTTAACAACTCTATAATAGTTACACATTGATAAGAACCTAATTGATAAGAGCCCACCCTGCTAACATGACTATAATCCATGCATCCTTGTTTATTATGAATCTAGATTAAGTTGGAAATTTTCAACGAAAAAACAATAGTACCACCAAAAGAAAGTCATTTCACCTATAAAGACACATATAGACTGAAAGTGAAGGGATGAAAAAAGATATTCCACATGAATAGAAACTAAGATTGAGCTGGAGTAGCTATACTTACATCTGATAAAACAGACTTTAAGTCAAAAACTGTAAAAGGAGACAAAGAAGGTCATTATATAATGATAAAGGGATCAATTCAGCAAGATCAACAACTATAATTATATATGCACATAACACTGTAGTACCAAGACTAATAAAATATTAGATCTAAAAGGAGATAGAGACTCCAACACAAAAATAATTGGGGACTTCAATAGCCTACTGTCAGCACTGGATAGATGACCTGGACCCCTACCCCCAACACAAAAAAAATCAAACAGACATTGGATTTAAACTAACTTTAGACCAAATGGACCTAACAGACCTTTATAGAACATTTAATCCAACAGCTGCAGAATACACATTCTTCTCATCAGCACATGGGACATTCTTCAGGATAGACCATATGTTAGGCCACAAAACAACTCTCAACAAATTTCAAAAGATTTGAAACCATATGAAGTATCTTCTCAGGCCACAATGAAATAAAACTAGAAATCAATAAGAAGAGGACTTTGGGAACTGTATAAATATACGGAAATGAAACAACATGCCCCTAAACAACCATTGGGTCAATGAAGTCATTAAAAAGAAAATAAAAGATTTCTTATAACAGATAAAAACAGAAACACAACATGCCAAAACCTATGGAATACAGCAAAAGCAGTGCTAACAGGGACATTTATAGACATAAATGCCAATATCCAAAAAGTAGAAAGATTTCAAATAACTAATTTAATGATGTACCTCAAGGAACTAGAACAGCAAAAACAAACCAAACCCAAAATTAGTAGAAGGAAAGAAGTAATAAAGATCAGAGCAGAACTAAACAAAATAGACTGAGTGTGGTGGCTCACGCCTGTAATCTCAGCATTTTGGGAGGGCGAGGTGGGTGGATCACCTGAAGTCAGGAGTTTGAGACCAGCCTGGCTAACATGGTGAAACCATGTCTCTACTAAAAAATACAAAAATTAGCCAGGTGTGGTGGCGTGTGCCTGTAATCCTACTACTCGGGAAGCTGAAGCAGAAGAATCACTTGAACGCAAGGAGGTGGAAGTTGCTGTGAACTGAGATCACACTACTGTACTCCAGCCTGGGCAACAAGAGGGAAACTCCATCTCAAAAAAGAAGATAAAAGAACGAAACAAAATAGAGACTAAAAAATTACAAAGAATAAACAAAATAAAACACTTTTTTTTTTTGAAAAGATAAAATCAAGTCAACAAGACTAGCCGAGGGGGAAAAAAAAAGACTCAAATAAATCAGAATTGAAAAAAGACATTATAATCGATACCACAGAAATACAAAGGATTATTAGAAACTACTATAGACAAGTATATACTAACAAATTAGAAAACCTAGAAGAGGCCTGGTGCGGTGGCTCACGCTTATAATCCCAGCACTTTGAGAGACCGAGGAGGGCAGATCGCCTGAGGTCAGGAGTTCAAGATCAGCCCGGCCAACATGGCAAAATCCCGTTTGTAATAAAAGTACAAAAAAATTAGCTGGGCTTGGTGGCAGGCATCTGTAATCCCAGCAATTCAGGAAGCTGAGACAGGAGAATCGCTTGAACTCAGGAGGTGGAGGTTGCAGTGAGATGAGATCATGCTGCTGCACTCCAGCATGGGTGAGAAGAGCAAAACTCATTCGCAAAAAAAAAAAAAAAAAAAAGAAAAAAAAAAAGGCAAACCTAGAGGAAAATTCCTGGATACATACAACCTACCAAGATTGAACCCAGAAGAAATAGAAAACCTGAATAGGCCAATGAGAAATAGTGAGATAGAGTCAGTAATAAAATATCTCCAAACAAAGAAGACCCCAAACTGGATGGCTTTACTGGTTAATTATGGCAATTTATGAATAACAATTCTTTCAAACTGTTTCAAACAATTAAAGAGGATGGACTTCTTCCTAACTCATTCTATGAGGCCACCATTACCCAGATACCCAAACCAGACAAGGACACAATAAAAAAACAAAATTACATGCCAATATCCCTGATGAACATAGATGCAAAAATCCTCAACAAAAATACTAGCCAAGTAAATCCAACAGTACACATCAAAAAGATAATACACCATGATCAAGTCGGATTTATCTGAGAGATGCAAGGATTGTTCAACATAGGCAAATCAATAAATGTGATACATCACATTAACAGAATGGATAAAATCATATCATAATCTCAATAGACACAGAACAAGCATTTGATAAAATTCAACATCCCTTTATGATACAAACTCTCCACAAATTAGGTGTGGAAGGAACATATCTCATGGTAATAAAGGCTCTATATGGCAAACCCACAGCTAATACATGGAATGGAGAAAACCTGAAAGCCTTTCCTCTAAGAACTGGAACAAGACAATGATACCCCTGTTCACCACTCTTTTTCAACATAGTACTGAAAGTCCTAGCTAGAGCAATCATGCAAGAGAAAGAAAGAAAAGGCATCCAAATTGGAAAAAAAAAAGGAAGTCAAATTATCCCTCTTTGCAGATGACATGATCTTATATATAGAAAAACCTAAAGACACCACAAAAAACCGCTTAGAAGATAAACAAATTCAATATAATTGTAGGATGCAAAATCAACATACAAAAATCAGTGGCATTTTTATACACCAGTAATGAACTAGCTGAAATAGAAATCAAGACAGCAATTCCATTTACACTAGCTTAAAAAAAAAAAAAAAATACCTAGGAATAAATTTAACCAAGGATGTAAAGGACCTCTACAAGGAAAACTAAAAAATATAAACGAAAGAAATTGAAGAGGACACAAATGGAAAGGGATCCCATGCCCATGGATTGGAAGAATATTGTTAAAATGACTATACTACACAAAGCAGTCTACAGATTCAATGCAATCTCTATCAAAATACCAATAACATTCTTCTGAGAAATAGAAAAAACAATCCTAAAATTTGTATGGAACTATAAAAGACCCTAATAGCCAAAGCAATCCAGTGCAAAAAGAACACAGCTGAAGACATCACAATTCTTGACTTCAAAATACGCTATAAAGCTTTAATAACAAAAGCAATACGGTATTGGTATTAAAACAGACACATCAACTAACAGGCCAGAATAGAGAGCCCAGAAATATATCCACATTTGTACAGCCTACTGATTTTCAACAAAGGTATGAAGAGCATAAATTGGGGAAAGGACACTCTTCAATAAATGGGGGTGGGAAAACTGGATATCCATATGCAGAAGAATAAAACTAGACCCCTATATATCACCATATACAAAAATCAACTCAAAATGGATTAAAGACTTAAATGTTAAGATGTAAAACTATAAAACTACTAGAAGAAAACATAGGAGAAATACATCAGGATATTGGTCTAGGCAAAGTTCAAAAGCACAGGCAGCAGAAACAAAAATTGACAAACAGGACTGTATTAAACTAAACAGCTTCTGCACGGCAAAGGAAACAATAAAAATGAAGAAACAGCTGTCTTTTGCAACTATTTATCCAACAAGAGACTCATAATCAGAATATACAAATAAATAACTAAAAAAAAAACCAAATAATTAAAAAGTGGGCTAAGGATATGAATAGACATTTCTCAAAAGAAGACATACAAATAGCCGACAGACATATGAAAAAGATTGCTCAATATCACTAATTACTGGAGAAATGCAAACAAAACTACAATGAAATATCATTCCACCCAGTTAACATGGTCATTATCAAAAAGACAAAAAATAATGGATGTAGTCAAAGATGCAGAAAAAAGGGAACTCTTATGCATAATTGGTGGGAATGTGAATTAGTAGAGCCATTATGGAAATCAATGTGGAGGTTTCTCAAAAAACTTAAAATAGAACTAGCATATGACCCAGCAATCCCATTACTGAATGTTTACCCAAAGGAAAGGAAATCAGTATATTAAAGGGATTTCTGAATCCCCATATACATTGGAGAACTATTCACAATAGACAGGATAATAGGATCAATCCAAGTATCCATCAACATTTTAATGAATAAAGCAAATGTGGTACATATACCCAATGGAATGCTATTTGGCCATAAAAAGCAATGTGGGTGGGACTTGAGGTCCTTATGTTAAATGAAATAAGCCAGACACAGAAAGAAAAATATCACATATTCTCGCTCATCTGTGGGAGCTAAAAATTTTGATCTCATGGAAGTAAAGAGTAGAATAATAGTAACTAGAGGCTGGGAAGAGGGTGGGGTGAAGAGAGATTGGTTAATGGAAACAAACATACAGTTAGAAGGACTAAGCCCTAGTGTTCAATAGCACAGTAGGGTGACTATAGTTAAGAATTTATATTTCAAAATAACTAGAAGATTTGAAATATTCAACACTCAAAGAAGTGATAATTTTTAAGATGATATATATCTCAAATACCCTGATTTCATCATACATTACAATATCACTTATAATCCATAAATAGGTATAATTATTATATATCAATAAAAAAAATTGAAAAAAACCAGTAGCCCCATGAGGTTTTCATACCCATTAGCTTTATATTAATTGTGGAGTATGATAGAACACAAAAATTATAGAACTCTTGTGTGGCAAGATTCTAACCAATAGAAGCATAGAACCAATAAAATTGAAGGAATACCTCAGACTGCCTATTCTGAAAATTTATTAGATTTCGTGGATCTTTTTCTTTATATAAAAACAGGTTGATTTTTAAACTCTGGGACTTACTTGATTTTGGATTTGCCCCAAGAAAAAAAAAGACTTGTATTGAAACTTTTAAAATAAATGAACTGTATCACCAAGAAAGATAACTCAGATGCCACTGGATATAGTTCAGTGAAGCCACACATTTCTTGAAGTTGTGCCCTCACTGACATCAAATGATGTCAACCCTACAGATTTTCTGACATTTCTTTAATATTTACCTTTTTGTATATAACTTAATGAAAGTAGGTACCTCTATTTGTGTAGCCAACTCCTGTTGGCAAGTTCTTAAAATCAAAGAATTCCTACTTCGTGAATTTCTTTTAGAATCTGCAGAGTCAATGTCTTTAAAATGGTGAAGAATTTCTTTGCCAAACAAAGTTTCAGGCGGAATAAAAATCTTGGCACCCTGGGTTCAGATGGAGCATCTGTGATGCTTGGCAACACATCTGGTTCTGCTGCTTTGGTGAAGAAACATGCTTCTCATCTCAACATGCAGTGGTGTCAGCCGTGTCAACGACTCTGCCAGCGATCCTGAAAAAATCGTGTCTATTTCTACGAATGTTGTCAACCTCCCGAGAGCCAGGGCTGACACACTGCTATTTCGAGAGTTTTTGTCAAGAAAGGGGAATAGAAGAGGAAATTCACTGCTGCAATACAGAAGTTAACTAGCTTTCCAGAGGACTTGTCTTGAAACATTTGATTGACTTTCAAATGAAAGTTCTTTTTTGAGGAAAAGAAAATCCAACTATCAGAATAACCCAACAGGAAAGAGTCCATTCATAGTTTGCTTTCCTTGATGGACATTCTTACCAAATTATCTATGTAAATCTTTTCATTTAAATTATTTTAGCCCAACTGCCACTCTGGAGGGAATGTCAGAGACAGATATCTACCTAAACATTCCAAGACTGGAGAAGTGCTTCTGCAAAGTGGAACAAGGTGTAACAAAACTTGACAGGTAGAAACCCACCACCAGCTGGAATCACTAGATAACTCTTTGAAAGCTAATTCTGTTTCCAATGACTTTAACATAGAGGCATGAGTACATAATTATTCTTTTAAAATGTGATGAAGCATTAATGATGCAGAGTTTTCAAAAGATGATCGCAACACAATATGAATTCGACAAGGATTTTGGAGAACTCCAGGATTCCTCACTGTGCATAATCCTCACCTAATAAAGCCACAGCAGCTCCCATTTTGTTACTGTTTTCTTTTGCCAAGTCTGTTTCTAGCACTTATTGCCATAAAACTGAAGAGTCATAGTCAAATGGATATCAAAGATAACAAGCCCATTGCTGCATCAAAACTACTCCATAATATCACAATCAAGTCAAACACCACCCTTCTTGTAGAAGCTTGCTTTGGAATTGAATGAAACATTATTTTTTCCTTGTAAAATTTGTATTTATCTCAAGTGTTTGAGGAAACAGGCATTAAGTTCAAGAGAACAGTGGTGAGGGCAACAAAGATGACTTTATAAAGATACTTTATAGTCTCTGTAAAAAAATTCAATTTCCATGGCAAAAAAAAAAAAAAAAAAGCACATGAAAAAGTTTGTTTGTGTATATGAGTGTGTGTGTGTGTGTGTGTGTGTGTGTGTTTTGTGTCCTCTTCTGGGGAGAAGGTATAAATCTTCAGATTCTCAGAGTCTGTGATTTAAATAAGACTTAAATTCACTGTCCTTTCAGGGGCAAAACATTTTAAGGAATGAAATAAATGTTGAGAAGCAGTAAAATTCTTCATCTGAAAAATGAAGTAAACCATAAATTGCTTCTCTATTCACCAATTAATATAGACTTCTAAACCAGAAAGTATACAACTGCATTACAAATGGGCAATAACCCACTCTCATTTTTGAACAAACTTCTAAAATCAAAATTAAGAAATTTGGATAAAAGCATTTGCTTTGTTAGATACTGTTTTCAGTTTTCATATTATATGAAAAAATGTGTAGCTGTATTTACATAGACCAGTGGGATGAAGTTAATAAGGACAAAGGAGGAACTCAGATCTAGTGCTCTGAAATACAGTATTGTTTGGAGAAGTATAGGAAATGCAGGAGGCAGTTACCTGTATTAGTTTCCTATTGCTGCTGTAACGTGTTACTGTAAACCTAGGTGCTTAGAAATCACAAATGATAGGTCAGAAGTCTGAAATGAGTCTCACTGGGCTAAAAGTCAAGATGTGGACAGGGCTGCATTTCTTGTTCAAGGCTCTAGGGGAGAATCCTTTTCCTTGCCATTTCTAGCTTCTAGAGACATTTTCTTGGCTTCCCCCTTCCTCCATCTTCAAAGCCAGCAACAGCAGTTCCCACCCCCTACCAGTTAGTGTTTTACTGATACTGTGCACCCTGTACTTTTTCCCAGTGGTTACCAGCTGTTCATTCTTGGTTATTTTTTGGTCTTTAGGTCCTTCTCATACTTGATGAGCCTGCGGGGTTCAGGTACATGCTTTCTTGGGCTGCAGATCTAACAGCTTGTACTTCTTGCCCTTATAGAACATCCTGTGGTTCTCTGAGCCTGGTTAATGACAGTGAGAACAAGGGGGGTGGATTGAGGACCCTGTACCACCTGTCACACTGTCAATGTGCAGCTGAGAGAGCTCTACCTTTAGGTGGTCCAGCTGTCTCAGAAGCTCTTCCTTCTTGCCATGAAGGTCCTGAGGCTTGATCTTGGCCATGGCTTCACATGCAGCTGCCAGCTGCCATCTGCTCTGATGGCCTCTCCACTTGCGATTACATTAGGCCCAATCAGACAAACCAGGACAATCTCCCTATTTTAAAGTAGGATGATTAGCACCCTTCATCCTATCTGCTGCCTTAATTCCTCTTTGTCATGTAACATGACATCTCCACAGGTTCCAGGGATTAAGTCATGGGCATTTTTGATGTTATTCTGCCTACTACACACTCCCTTAGTTGAAACTGTAGGAAAGGATTGGATGTGTAGGAAAATAGTGAAGAGAAGCAGAAACCTAGAGATCCTAGAAAATATCTCTAGCTGGGGTGAAAGGTATATTCCCTTACTGAATTACCCTAAAGACTTAAAGATCATGTCTGAGTTAACTTGCATCTGTACTTTGACAATCCCCCTTCTCCCAGAGAACCTAGTCATAAGGTAGGGTAAGGATGCCAAATTTGGGCTCACAAAAGTTGAGTGTTAGGTCTGGCTCTTCCACTTGTCTATATCTTTTAGCAATTCACTTAAGTTTGGCTGAACCACAGTCTCCTCATTTTAAATTAAGGGGGCGGTTGAACTAGATTATTTCTTGGGTACCCTCCAGTTGTACTCTTGCTATGATTCTAGATGACGTAGATAGTGTTTCTGCGGACTCAAGATGAGTGGACTATCAGCTCAATGGGTGTTTAAGCACCAATAGGTTCCCAAAGGAGAAATGTATCCTTCCCTGATTTTTAATCTTATTATTTGCTCTTCTCCCTTGCCTGTCCAACCATCCCTCACCCCAGATCAGAATAGATAAGCAAATGGGATATATTATACTGTAACTGTAAAATATACCTCAGTTTATACCCCTGGTATGAAATGTTCCTATAATCTTTGAAAGAATATGATTTGGGAGGCTAGTTTTCCTAATTTGTTTACTGTAGCATAGGTAGGTTCCAGTCTTGCAATAAATACATCCAAGGAACACAAGGATTGTTCTTGCTCTAGAGCATGGGTGGGTCTATGTGGTTTGGATAGGCAGAATTCTAAGATAGCTGCCAAGATTCATACCTTCCAGTAGATATATCATGATAGTCTCCCTCCCCTTGAATGCGGGAGTGGGTTTTGTAATATGATGGTGTATTAGTCTGTTCTCATGCTGCTAATAAAGACATATCCAAGACTGGGTAATTTATAAAGGAAAGAGGTTTAATTGACTCACAATTCCACATGGCTGGGGAGGACTCACAATCATGGCGTAAGGCAAGAAGGGGTAAAGTCACATCTTACATGGTGGCAGGCAAGAGCAAGTGTGTGCAGGGGAACACTCCCTTATAAACTATCAGATCTCATGAGACTTATTCACTATCATGAGAACAGCACAGGAAAGATCCACCCCATGACTCAATTACCTTCCACCAGGTCCCTCCCATGACACATGAGAAATATGGGAGCTACAATTCAAGACATTATTTGTGTAGGGACACAGCCAAATCATATCAGATGAAATATGTGGTCCCGTGACTAGGTTACGTTCTATGGCACAATTGCCTTTAAGAAAAACAGATTATCTTTGATGGGCCTGGCCTAATCAGGTGAGGCCTTAAAAAGAACTTGTCTCTTCCTGAAGAGATTTGAAGTATGGAGAGACTCAACCCAACAGATTCTCCATTGATAGATTTAAAGATGGAGGAAGCCATGGAAAATGGCAACTAGTATCAGATAGCCACCAAGAAAACAAGGACCTCAGTCCTCCAATTATAAAAAACTGAATTCTATCAATACCCTGAATGAGTTTGGACATGAATTCTTCTCCAAAGCCTTCAGGTGAAAACTCAGTCTGACTGATACCTTGAACATGACACCCTGAGCAGAGAACCCAACTGAGCTGTGCTGGACTTCTGATCTACTGAACCGAGAGCTAAAAAGTGAGTGTTGTTTTGAGCCTCTACATGGGTGGCAATTTGTTATGCAGCAATAGCAAACAAATAAATGAAAACAATGCTATTCCAGTTAAATGTGGCTTGAAAATTTTAAAAGGAAGTGTTTTCCTTGTGCCTCCTTTCTTCTTGCCTTTCTCCAAAGCCTTAATCTTTTTCCCCACTGTGCCGTTATTTCATTGAATATAACTAGAAAATGCCATTTTGTTGGATTAAAATCTTCTCTCATATCACATCACATATCATTCCCCTAACCCCTCATAGTTCATTTGAGATGCCAGAGATGCCCAAATCTTGGGTATGTTATATACATGTTTTAGGGCTGGAGAATCGAACCAGAAAACACAGAGTTCAAGAATTAAAAGAATCTGTTTATTTTGAACTAACTCAGGTATGTTTTATTTGTTACATTTAGTTCTCTTGAAACACAGTAACCTTGACATAATGGCTGAAGAAAAAGAAGCAATGTAAGCATAAATGGCTGAATATTTTAATATCTTTTATCAATAAACATTACTAGAATGCCATGCATTTGAATCCATGCTTTTTCTGAGGAAAACCTGCATTTTATCTTCTGCTTCCTGATATCGCAGCTGGATCTTATTACAAGGGTAGGATGCACCATGGGAAGCATGCCTAAACTTTTTAAACTACAAAAGGAAAGCTGATCTTCATTAATTAGATGTCTAGATTATACAGACTGACCACTGTATTATTATCTATAACATGGTGAAAAACACTATTATATGGCTTGTTGATAGCTCCACCTAGGTAATTTAGCTAAGCCTTATTTGCTAAGATATTCTATTAACCACAAAGGCAGGATTTGGTGTCAGGTCAAAAAATCAGATCAAACTGTGACTTTGTGGTTGATGGTTCAGAGAATGCTGTACAACAAAGGGAATTGAGAACGCAGTATGATGTCTAACATTTAATTCAGGAAAAATGTCATCTCCAGCACGGCTTAACAGAGTGCTACTACATAATGCAGATAAGTGAAAATATTAACAAGTCAATGATTCATTACTAAGACTCACCATGTAAAACCTGTATTCTCTGCCTTTGTGAAAACCATGGAATTGGATTAAAAGAGAAGCCACCTAATTTTAGATTTAAGCAAATGTGAGCAATGGGTTTGAGAATGAAGGGTAAGTCTGTGGATCACAAACCCTCACCTGAATGATGGTTAGCTCTTTTAATAAGAAACAACATTATATATATATTTTAAAGCTATAATCTGGAAAAACTTCAAAATCTGGGAATCCAGGTAAATCATGATTTAGCTTTTACCAACTTTAACCAAAGTCTTCCCTGGTGCTACAGTCAGTACGAAAGAAAAGCTATTACAAAGCTATTATGTTAATTACAATTTTGTCTGCTTCAGCTTCATATACCTGTGTCTTTGTCATGTATATAATTATGCAAAGGGAAAACACCCTCAGCGCAAATGAAATAAAAGATTTCAGTTTATGCCCACACGGACCTTGTCAAGTAGCCAATGACTTGCCCTTTCATTGTGAGTGACTAATATCAATGCTGGCTCTAAAGAAAGACACTTTTCATAATCGCCCAACAATCTGCTAAGTGAAAACATGTGGATAGGCTTAGGGAAAGCCTGCCAGGGGTCTTGGCGGAATGGAAAACAGGTGCTCTCATTCTGTGCCATGTAATACCCCATTTACCCCCAAGTCCAAAGGTTATAGGACTAATAGCTGCCTTGTGGTAATCAGGGAAAGCCAAGACACTGGCCCTGGTGAAACATCTGGGACATATTTTACATACTTCCAACATATGCTTCAGGTTCAATTAAAGTGAGGCTTTGGCACATTTATTAATCTTTTTTACTTTTATCCTATAAGAGGACCCACTGACCTGACCCTACTATTATACCATATGAGAAAACAGAAATAATGAGAGCTAGAGGTCAGTACCTGCTCGTATGGCAAAGAACACATTTGTTTTCTCATGAAATTCCATTACCCATGACTCTATACACAAACTTTAAATAAAGGAACCAACGAATTTTTCAAAGTAGGAAATTACCCTTCTTCCACTCAGACGCACTGATAGCCAAGGCTTAACATTTACCGCTGTGAGAGCCAGTCGAGATGGAAGATGGAACCTTGCAGGATCCTTTCATATTTCCATTTCTTATAGGAAAAACTATATTTCAAGACGTCCACAAGATTCTTCCCTCTATTATTCAAGCACTTAAAAGTCTATTGTAAATTATTACATTTGAGATTTTATTCAGATATGATTTTTATGCTATCAATTGCATTATGCGTAAAAAAGAAAAACCCCCTTTATCGCTCGGATAAAAGGGTTGGATTTATGAAAATCAGCTCACAATCCTTTCACACGGAAAACACACTGCTTGTCAGCATCCTGTACAGAAGAATACAGTTGAATTCACACTGTAATTTAAGCACTCACTTTCAATCAACTTTGGTAACTAGATCTGAAAATGTGTTAGAAGCAGGGTGTCAATTTCAGACTACCAAATACTAGATTACAATAGATGTTACCCCAGAGATTTGGTGTTGTTTCCCCCGGGCATGTTCCACTTGACATCTATGTTTTGGTGAGCTGGTTAACCAGGTGTGTCTACTTCCCATACTTAACATCTTCTCCATTAAAAATGCCCATAAAAAGGGGAGAGATTAGAAGTACAGAACATCAACAAACTGACTAAAAACATAGGTTGACTTCAAGCAGGGACATTAAGTACTAGACTTCACTAAGGGTTTCCATTTATTAACATTTCTGGGGAAACGCCTGCTGCTGGGATGGATCTTTATGGTGGCTTTAATAATAAAGCAGCAACAAGCAAGAGAAAATGGCCATAAATGGATGGCAGCTCAGTGTTTATCAGCAGAGAAATGATGATTCAGAGCTGGCATGTTGAGTTAAAATACAAGCACTCTACAGCTCTACAACTGACCTTAGCAATAAATCATATCATTTACTGCCAGAAGTGTATGCTCATGTTATTTAACATTAAAAACAAGCACATATGTGTTTTTGCAGGAAGGAGATTTTGTTAGTTTATGTTTGATGATTTTGCTAATGACTAAATGATGTACAGAAGAAAAATTTCACATAAAAACTCTGTCGATTTAAAAATGTTTGAAATAGTGTTAGAAGGGAGAAAGTGTGTGTGTGTGTGTGTGTGTGTGTGTGTGTGTGTTTTCCTTCAAGCATTGAATATTAGGAAAAAAATCATGTGGAGAGTTAACGAATCACTGAATTTTTTGACATTTCTCATGCATGCTTCCAACACACAAATTATTTTATTTTTGGAGACACGGCCTTCAGTGGCACACAAATTCTTACATTGGGATGTAACTGTACATCTTTACTGGAATCAAAGGTCAAGGGCATAAATTAAAATATACTGTTTTCCTCCTTTCTTCAAAAAAAAAAAATTCACTGCTTTACCACAACATAAATCAGATTCTGATGAAGGTCAAAAATCTGGTTTTACATGCCAAACAATGTGGAAATCACGAACGATTTTTTGTCCTCTGCCTCTCGATCTCAACCTAGGACTTTTTAGATTTTAGGTCTGGAAATGCCCAGAGATGATAATGTAACAGCATCACTATCCTCCTTGCCATAGAAAACGGTAGTTCCAACCCCAGCCACTGCTGCAGTGGTGCAAGATCATTCTAATTCCTACCTCTTGTTGTCCCCTCTCCCTCGGGGACAACCAATCCAAGCAGTCCCAGAAACTGGCTGTTATTTACTGTGGTCACCATCCCCAAATCAACCAGCGATTGAATATAAGCCTCTCTGAACGGGCTTTCCTGATGGAGAAACCACGTGGCCATTCCAAACCTCAGCAAGGGCAATGAGCACTGGGGTTATTTAAATGTCCTCTGGAGCACTCTGCACATTCATGTCCTTTTGCTGAGCAATTGTTCAAAAATTACAGATGACAATATCCATGTTCAACTCATGCAGGCTATGTTTTCACTCCCCGGTTCCCCCAAAGCATGGCTCGATTTGTAATACTCAAGATAGGACAAATTTTTGCCCTTCAACAACAGTCGTCACTGCTGTTATCTTCATGAGAGCTATCAAGTTCCAGACAAGCTGAATTATTTTTTTTTGTTCCTGGCAGAAAAATATTTGACCCAGCTCTGGACAAAAGCGAAGAGGATTTATAGCCTTCTCTCCCTCTTTGCAACATGCAGTGGCATTGTTAGGATGATAAACAGCACTGTCCAATTTTCTGGACTCAAACACTTCAACTCCTTTTTTAACTGTCTGTGAAAACAGTGTCATGTCTACATTTCCCCATCCCCAGGTACCCAAGTGCTGGGAAAGATAATTACCTTGTCATCTTTGTCATCTTCTTCTTCCTCGTCCTCTAGCATGTCCTCCACTACCTGCAGACAGAAACAGAAGTCATTTTCTGTGCTCTTAAAGGAGAGAATTTTGTTCTGTCATTTTGAACCTTTTGGAAATGAAAACTTTATTAACATTTGAAACGGGCACACTGAGAAGGGATATTCAACCTAGAGATAGTGATTAGGAAAACGCTCTGCCTTTCATTGATTAAAACCAGGGAACCGAATCCCAGTTAGGGGACCTGGATTCATGTGAAATGTTTTGTGACAACCTCAAGAATTTGAAATATGCATAAGGTAAACCAACATTAATTTGGAGGATGCTTTAAATCAGGAAATTTCCCTTCTACCGATTCTGCTGTCTGTATTAATCAGGTACTTGAGATTTAGAACTAGATAACTAGGCATGAAACAGCTCTGCTATTTCTAATTTACTTTTCACCAAATTCTACGATTAAAAAACCATGTCTGTTAATTGATTCATGCTGGTGGTCTATGGCATAAAACTAACAATATATTTTTATGGCTCAAATTTTAATTCTTATGTATAAATGTCAAGTCTTGCCTCTCTTACTTTTTGATTTTGTGGATTACCCAAAACTCTCATTTTAATTCTCTGTGATTTTACACAAGATTATGAGAATGCATATTATAAAATGAAAATTAAAATATATAATTACATGTGTATAGTGTGTGTATAACCCACGTAGTTGGATATGCATATATGTATTTTTAAATAGCTATTTAGCCTACCTCAGCAGAACGGAATAGTCATTTTGGATTTCCCAAATAACTTCCCTTTGCCTTGATCAACATATAACCATTCAGAATGAGACTTCACTCCATTTCAGGCTTTTTAAAATGGTTTTCCGCACTTCACAAACATACACATATGCATGCCACAGAAACCTACAGTTTAGAAAACCTTGGGAGAAGTGTCGTTATTCAAGTAAGACCCAACTTATTGTGTTTATGATATTTGATATGGTTTTTAAATTCCTTTTTTTTTTTCCTGATCCTGTATCTCTGAATAGACTCAACAGAAGCATGGTTAACAAATACTTTAAAACTTTTCTCCCAAAGCTCATAACTTTAGAGGACAGAGACACCTAGCCCTCCTTTCCTGTGTGTGTGTGTGTTTTTTAATACCAACAGGAATATTCTATGGGTGAACACTTTAATAACCAAGACTGTATTATGAAAAGAGTTCCATAAACTGAGATAACATATCAGAACTCTTATTCCTAATAATTTTTCTCAAATATTCTAAAAGCATTAACTGATTTAAAAGCATAACACAAACACAAACCTCCAGGTCTCATGAACAAATATATAATGAAAGCATCTGACAACCTGTGAGACTGTTCCTAATTTAATGTCGTGCTTTCAATCTTCTGCTAATTGGTAGAATTTTGAGGTCTTTCATTTGGACATTCAGCATTTCAAAAGAATCACAGTAGTGCAATATGCAGTTTTGCATATCTGATGAGAGCTTACACTTACTTCGGAGACATATAAAGCAATGAAGCATCAACAAGAAAGATGGACTCTTGACAGTCTCTCTAACTATATCCAGCTACTCCATAGCATTCATCATAAACCCCTTTGTCCAAGGCACATAGTGCTAGGTAATGTGGGAATACACAGATAACCCACAAAACTTCCTCTTTACTCCTACCAGCCCTCAAATGGCTTATAATCCAGTAAAACTTAAACAGGGTTGATCAGATAAGCTTTCATGTTAACCTTTCATTTCCTTACATTTAAAGTATTTGCGTCACAAATACACACACAATAGTGACAGTATATAGTTGAAGTGATATATGCCAGGCTATTCAAATTGGGCTATTTGTGAGGGGTTTAAGATGGAAAAGAAGCTACATTGGTACATTGTGTTGCTTCAGAAGAATTCACCTAACCCTTGTAAGATTTTCTGAAATGATGATTATTTCGTACCTCTGATAAAATTATCTTTTAGATTTAAATGAAGCAACTTTTTTTTTTTTTTGCTGAAATTACCCATGCAGATTCATATCAAATACATCAAGGAAAATGAGATGAACACTATACTTTTACTGCTGCTGTGAATAAACTCATTATTATAGCTACTCATAATTAAGAATGTATAATATGCCTCTTCTCTGCAGTACTTACTATCACATTTCAGGTGCTATGAAGGCAGAATGGTGGTGGGCTGTGCCTAGCAGATTGTCAGGTACATAATAGGTGTTCACAAAATATTTGTTGATTGAGTGAATAGTGAATGTATCATCTATTCTTCATATCATTTAACACACTTTGGGTAAAGTGCCTATCATGTATCTCACAGAACTGACTTAGTTCACCTGGAAGGACTTATACCTAATCAATGATGCAGATTTATAAAAGCAAATGTTCAAAATGCTCTCAAACATTTGCCTGAGAATAGAATCCATGAATATTTAACCATTAAGGTTGGAGAATCTCCACTATCTTCAAATTAATTTTCAAAAATTCAAGATAAGATTAAGCCATAAACAAGCCAGTAGCTTAATTTACACATTTTACAAATCAGCTGTGGATCTTCTGTTCAAGTATGACTCAAAGAGGTCTACAGAATCAGGCTCTTCATTTGCAAAACCCAAACTGTTCTTACCCTGCACAAGTGGGTAATTGGCTACGCACAATTGCTCCACAAATGTGCAGCCAGAACCACCCAATACAACCATTTGCTTTTACATTTGGCAGAGAAGTGTTGTGTTAGTGAGAGGCCTTTTTGCTGTGTTTTAGCGCTCTAGTGAGGGCCCTTCCCCTCCTCCAGTGCGTTTTTAAAGTTACATCATAAACATCTACAAGTGAGGATTTATAATACAGATGGTTTCCTATTGATGCCTTTAAGCTGCTTCAGAACATATCCCATCGTTACATTTTGCTCAGGTGAAGCTGAAGGTGCCTTAGAAAATGGAGATGATAATAGCACCTATCTCACAGTGTTAAGGATCCAATGAGATAATGCATAAAAGTGCTTAATACAGTTCCTGTATCAAAGGAAGTACTCAAAAATGTTAGCTATTAATAAAAATAAAATAGCATCAAAAAAAAATAGCATCAAGTTAATATTTTAAACATTAATTTTCGGAAATTAAATATTTTTTCCTGGACAAAATATTCTGTGCTCTTAATGACACACAAAATTCTGATTCATGTTTTCACTGACTGTAAGAAACACATAGAGGGGTACAGGTAGAAGTGTGGATAAAGATTCCAAATTAAAATGATGATGCTTTCACAACTAATTTTCAGGCTTTAATGGTCCAGTGAAACGGATGACTTTGAGGACAAGAGTGTCTCAGAAGCTGAGCTGTGCTTTAAGACAAGAGCTCTAGCCAAATGCAATGAACATCGAAACTGCAAACTGAGCTTTTAAAAACAAACTGTATATATCACTGAAGTGCATTTAATGACTGCACAAAATTGCAACCCTTCCCAGAGAAATCAAATAACACCTGCTATTTAGGATGAGAGTGCTGGAGTTTAACACTTAACTAAGGAAAACAAAAGAAAGGAGTCCTGGTATCCAATTCTAGCTCTTTCCTCTTCAAATAAAACCAAATAAGCACTACATCATTTTGTTTTCAAGTATACAAAGTCCAGTTGCCCAAACACTTGTCAGCAATAATTTAACTAACAACATATACTATACGCAGGATTTCCTTGAAGGGGAAAAAATGAAGAGTGATGAAAAATCATGTAGTAGAAAAGATACATTTACAAAGTTCAGTTTTTTCTCTTTTTTTCTTAAGGGGAATCTCAGATCGGCTCTAGAATTCTCTTTCCAAATTATGCTTTCTGATACCTTGCTTGAAAGCAAGTAGTATTAATCAAACAAAGGAAGGGCACTAGGGAAATCAGAAAGATGTAATGCAAGCAGTTAAAAGTGACATGACCTTCTGTAATGTCGCTCGTCACAGACTTATATGCCACACACTCGAGGAAGGTCTTGAAAGAAACTGATTCTTGGTACTATTCCTTGAATGTAATACTAATAAAGATGACATTTAAAAAAACACACAGACAACCCCAAATGCAGCATGCCAGATACATTGCAGCCAGAGAATAAATAGATAACATTATTTTAAAAGCATATTTCTTTCTTCATATTCAATATTTGCTGAACATTTGCCGTTAACGTAAAATATAATATGTGGCTATACATTTAAAAAATACATTTCCAAAGTTAAACAAAATGGTATCTATAGACCATATATTTTGTGGTTTTAGAGGAGCTCTTGTACTATTACAAGACTTTTAATTGTAATCCAACAAAACAAAACACTTCATGATTTGCAAGGAAAATATTATTTGACTGGAAATGTTAATAGTGATGTTGATAATCTGAATAAAAACATGACATGTTTGGTATTATTGTACTAGAACAAAAATGTATAAGGGAGGTGACCAGAAGGATGCAGTAACAAAAAGACCAATGAGGAAAGGATGAGGGAAAGTGGGTTCAGGTAAACTTCATTATTAAAATCATTATGGGACAGTGACTACTAATTATTGCTTTTTAACACCAATTTAAGGTGAATGTTTAAAACTAATATGACAAGAGGGGGTTAAAAGGCCCATGAATTATTTTTTAAACACTTCATATTATAATTTTTCCATGAGTAAATTATTCCACTTATTTAAATCCCTTCGAACAAAAAGGAACCAAAAAAAATCTTGGTTATGTTAACCTTGAAAGGACTGAGTACTCTGCAACCAAACCTTTCAAAAGCCAGTGCTGATACAAACCAGTTTCTTTTGTGTGTTTGCTTCTTTTCCTTGGAATTAAATGGATGTTTTACTATGTTCAAAATGAATAGTTGCACAACTCAAATTGCTTTACTCAAATATGGTCTATAAAAATGCAACACATTTACACATTTAAAGAAGAAATCGCTGCTGTCCAGATGTGCAACCATGTTAAAATATTAAAGAAAACTGACACAAAAGAAAGAAGTTTCATATTTAGTTTCATATTCATAGACGATCCAAACTTGTACAGATGCTTTTATTTGGATACATTACAAACTAAATGCCTATTTCTACCCTAGAGATATGGAAGAATTTGGGGAGAGTAGTATTCTTCAGCATGGTCTGGAGTTCATTTATATCATTGCGTGTGTGCATAAACCATGCAGAACATGCATTTGTGTGCCAATGGATTTATTACACATGTAAGTATGATATGAAATGGTGGAATGTCTATTGATGGAGAAGATGCATATAATCACTCAAATGATTTCAAATCACTTGAAAGTACCAAAGGTCAGGTTGAAGACTTCTATGGTAAGATCTTTATAGGTGTGCTAGTGCAGACATTTTTACAACAGGACACCTTCTCACAAGATTTTTGAGAAGAAACAAACTTTTGCAAAATGGTATAATTAAACTGTATACATAATTCACTCCATGTTTATAAGAATAATACGACTCAATCAAGTCTGGGATATACTGTTTCATCCAGTACATCTCAAAAGCAACTGCATATATGATGGCTGCTTAGTTTGATTCACGCTATTAAGGATTTGACCTTGGAGGATTTCAGCTACAGTAGTCATCAAGATAACTGAACCACTAGATGTAATAATAATTAGTGTGATAGGCTTGCCTGGGAGGCTGAATATATTGCAATACAAAAGAAGGCAGACTTAAAAAAAAAAAAAAAGAAAAAAAGAAAAGCATTAGTACTTACTGCTAAAAGACTTCCTGATTTTTACAGAGACACTCAAAAACAATTATTCTTCTTGCAAAATGCATTTCCTTGGCTCATTCTGGGAAGTGCTATGTTGTAATTTAGTCTGATTCTTAATAAGGAATGTGGCTTTAATGTGGCTATCAGATGACTTTTGATGCATGCCACTGATTATGTACAGCATGGCTTCTGCATCATCAACAGCAGTATTTGTTGTATAATCTGGTTTGCTATAAGGTGCAAAGACAGTAAATTTACTTTACTGACCAAAAGTATGTTACCTTTTATTTTTAAGTGTCAGCTTAATATGCAGAAAAACTCTTCCATTAAGAAAGGTGAAACAATAACATAAATTCTACAATCAGTATAAGCCTCTTAAATTTCTTTTCATATTTCCTTTTCAGTATTCTTAAGTGTTCATTCTATTCTTACACAAAGCACTGAACAGAATTCTAGAGTTTATTTGAACTCTGTCTCCATCTAAAGGCTTTACAATGTATTGGATTTTTTTTGCTTGCAAGAAAATTCTAATCTTGGTGTCTTTAGGATATTGCATATTAATTCAATTGAGTAGGAAAAAATAGGTCAACTATTAACCTGGAATGTGCTTTTTAAATAATAATGCTTTAATGAAACTATATTATTTGTCAAGGGAAAAAAGTATATACCAAAGGCCAAAAAATTGAATTGTTTAATGTGCTTTGCAAGTAAAATTAAAAGCTAACTCTACTCACCATGAATCTACTTTATAAAATTTAATGTTTACAAAATATTTTCATACATTAATAAACAGAGTAAAAATAAAGAAAATTATGTACTTACGCCTCTATATTTAGAGCCAAATTTCCATTCCAGAACCTCAACTTTGTAACAAAAAGGCACAATTTTAAATGTTTCAAACGTTGAAAACAATCTTAGAATTTTTAAGTGTCTAATAAAAGGTCCACATTTAAAAAATTTTCTGTAAAGCAAGAAAAGGGAGCTGCTGTGACATTTTAAAGAGTAGCATGTCCTGCAATCTTCTAAATATCCTTTGTTCCAACCCCATCAATAATTTTGGGAGCTGCAATAGGCAAGTTAGTTTTCAGGTAAATGCACAGTTTAGCACAAATATGCAAAATACTATGGAAATATTGGAATATATTTCCATATACGATTCCATATATGGAATAGCATGGAAAATACTACACTTTGGGAACATTAGGGATCTTTAAATATACTTAGAAAACAACAAAGAATTTATCTTGGAGATTATTATCAGGAAACTTTTGGACCATACTGATCTGTTAGGTTTGATTCACTTAAAAAAAATTTATAGCAACTCCCTATTTTAAGCAATGTGTTGTGGGTCGTAAAGAGGGTGAGTGGAATGGGTGTACATTTGCAGAGAATATTCTGACACTAATTTGATTTTTCTTTTTCTCTTTTCCATCTAGAATATTTTGAGGCCTGAGGACATTATGTCAGAAAATTTAAAAATGGAGCATGTTTTGTATGTCAAAAAAATCATAGTCAGAAAACTTCAGTTCTTTTCTTATATCCCTTTCTATAAATAATATTTTTTATCTTTTTTATATAAAGAATAATCACCTCACAAAAGAAAGTCCTAGTGGGTTTAGACCTACATTTGGACTGAAAAGAATGTCTGTGGTGAATGGTGAATTGTAGCATAAAAGCCTGAATGAAAAGAATGTTCATGAAACTTCACACAAAACCTCCAAACCGTTATATCATGAGCTTCCCACAATATAACACAGAGCTGTACATCCCAGGAAAAGCCTGCCTGGTCTACTTATCATTCCTGCTTTATGTAGTGTACTGTGTGATTGCTAAATTAGTATATAATGCATTTATAATATTTATAGTACCAACATTTAGTTAAATAACCTTTATGTAAGATTTATGTTGTTTTTTTTATTTCTCATTTAATGGCAAATTATGAAGAGCATGTTTCATAAAGATAATTCTCCATTTAAATTCATCAGTCCATTAAATATTAAAATTATGTTTCTGATGCAATCGAGAACAAATTTGTCCAGCTTCAGTGATTATTTGCACTCATAAAAATTAGGCTTGATTAATAAAATTTAAATGCTTGATTAAGTTGACATTTTCATGTTCCATTCTGATTTATTAAAATTAGTCTCCATCTCCAGGCCTGGTATGCTGGTGTAGGTTTACCTTTCCCCTCCTCTTACCCGACATCCTGAGCGAGGCTGTTAGAAAGGAGGATTTTGCTTTTGGACTCAATGATAATTTCAGTGAAACGCCCTGTTCTTCGCTCATGGTACTGCCTGCCTTTGTCTTCATGCACTGTGCACAGTGGAGATTTGTATTACAATAATCAAGAAAAATGTGTCTTTCAAATATCTATGGATATGACCTGTAAAATGGCATATGCTTATGGTATTTCTGTAAAATTCAGTTACTAAGGTGCTTTACATTGTTGAAGACTGCTTTGCTCAAGTTTCTTCATATGCTTTTATTGATAAAAATATAGTTTTTATTTTTTGTGGGACTTCTGTATACATTGCAAGGGGACTATGGATACAGGAAATCTTACTGTGGCAATGCTATTATCTGTCTACAGGCTTAAAACCAAGAAAAATGACTCATGGCCATGAAAAACCATCTCTTCAACAGGACTTACAAGGGAACTCTTCAAGAGAAATAGTGACATATAATGTCTAAGCTCCCACTTGCTTGCTGTTTTACACATGGCAAGGTTCCCAGGTGTCATCTATTGAGCACTTACTCTATGCTTAACATGTGTTGTCTCTTAAATTCTTAGAAGACTCTAACAAGGTACCTATTGTTCCCATTTTATTGGTGAGGAAATTGAGGCATAGCAGAATGAATAAACTTGTATAGCTAACAAGTAGAAGGTTTGGAATTAAATCCCAGGTCTTCCGAATTTCAAAGTTTGGGCTTTTAACCTCAAGCCACTGGAAAGATATAGTGGTAACACTTATCTTAAAGGTGTTTTTGCTGTTGCCTATGGGAGTATAACCCATTTGAAAACTTTATTTAGGTAAACTGACTGTCTCCTGTTTAAGCAATGCTATCAGAACATTCAGTTAGTTTCTAAAGAACTGATAGTGTATACTAGTTTTCTTTTTTTGTATAATGAAGTAAATTCAGTAAGTAATACATGACAAAAAAATGTCCTTGAAGGTGTATTTTAGTTTGGTCACTGAAACATACTGTTTCAGTTCTATGTACATAAGGGTAGAAAGGCCTGAAAGTTGTATGCTCTTGACAAAGGTGTCTCATACAATGCTTTAAAAAATGAACACAAAACTCTCAGCGTTATTGGACTTCCTAATAGTTCTGATTTATAAACACTTTCCACAAGCAGATAAAGACATATAATTTGGTTTCCACTTTTAGTTTGTTAATTGGGGTCTTAGAATTTCTTGTCACCTTTCTAAACCAAGGACAATAGTTCTCCACAAATATATGAAACTCTCTGCCAGCACCACCGTTCCCCCACCACCACCACACAGAGAACAATGATCAAGACTAGAAATGCAAACTAGTTCTAAGGTCATGAGTCAGGCAGAAGGTACTTCTGTTGGCCCCTTTTCCTCTCTCCCTCCCCAGGTTTAGAATAGTTTGGCTCTCTGCCAAGAGGAGAGTGCAAAGTCATTTAGAAAGAACAATCAGGAAATAATCACTGGAAATCGGTAGGATAACACATCCACCCTCAAACCAGAATTGGGGGTATCCTTATTTTCCTCCCCAGTCTTACATCTCAATTACAGAAATGACAAAGTCCTGAGGGCAGATATTTGGAAGAACAGAAATGCTAAGACCCTTTGGCAGATATATGGGTGGACACTTTGGAGAACCATCAAGATAGTGAACTCTTTGGATCCATGGGAGGATTTGAGGGGTTTAGGAAGCTGGTTTGTCAGTGACTCTCTGGGGCTCCAGGGTTCAACTGTGGCTCAAATAAGTGAAAATCAACCATTTATGGGAGCAAGAATTTCAGATATCCTTCAGAGTTGCCAAAAACAATTCATTTGGTAGAAAAGGAGTTGGGGAAGAAATCCTCTATAAGAACTAAGAGTACCTCTTTGCCTCATTATATTCTTATATGCATCTCTGGAGAACTGAACAAGGTGAGGAGAATTCAGGAAGATGGTGGAGGCTAAAATATGAGAGTAACTGGGAACAACCTCTAGGGCAACTACCACTAACTTTATATTGGAAGTCTCTCTTCTGAGTCCTACTAGAGCTAAAGCAAGAAGTGTGCATTCCAGTGAGGAGAATCTTTAGTAAATTGACTTTTAAAAATAGAAGTGTTTCCTTTACATCTTTCTGTATTTGAACTGACAGGTCACGTACTGGTAATACTCATCTTCCATCATTCTACCATTTTATCTTTTCAATTTTCGGTTTGACTACAGTTTGAGAATTGAGTAAAAAGGATAGCCAATAAACTCAAGAAGTATTAAAACCAAACATGGAGTTACTAAGTGAAAACAACAGACTGAGGCGTGAAGAACAAACAGGTAGCCACAGGTAGCTATTTAACGCCCTGTTTCATTATATATGCATCACTCACATACATATATGCAGGAGTATCTACATGTCTTTTGACTGAACATTCTGCATGCTGTATACAGACCTCTATCACTGCACCTATTATATTCATATATTCTATTCAGTTGTTTCTCTCACTAGACCACAAACTGTCCTGGGCAAGCCATGTATCTTCATCATCTTTGAACCACAGTACTATTAGTGCCTATAAATGTTCAATAATATTTGTTGAATGAAAGTAATTATGCATAAAAATTAGATAATATTTAATTTCGAAGGAAAGATCAGACTAAAATATTTTCTAACTTTTTTTAGTAACTCAGAGCAAAATGGTCCAAGACATTTTGCTGTGTTGAGATTAGACACACAAATGGAAGATTCAATTAGAACAATCTGAGGAGGACCCACAGTGAGCCAATTATGACAATATGAGAGTGTTGTGATTTTTATTGTTATGATTACTTTCTAATTTGGTCATGAAGTCTATCTCTTGAGAGTGACCAAGAGCCAAGAGAGCCATTTTCTAGAGTGCTCTGATGAGAGGAAAGTAAGACTCAGGTGTGTCAGTCAGACGAGACACATTGAGGAGGTGAACCCAAAGTGCATAAAACAAGAAATTTAGTACTTACTGGTCCCAGAGAGGTTAGGGATGCCAATGGGAGACTGAGGGAAGGCTGGAGGCGGCAGGGAGCTCAGCCAGTGGGTGGGACACGCAAGAGAAAAAGAGGAGCCGTCAGACTATGCCTTTATTAAGGTCCATGGGTGTTATCCCGTGGCTGGTTTAAAGAGAGCACGAGGGGAAATGCTGACTTGGCTCCAGTGCTAACCATTAGGTTTCATCATGGTCAGCAGCTGTGGGGTGTGTTGGGTCAATGGGATGAGAAGCAAGTGGGCTACAGCATAAACAACCACACAGAGAAGGTAAGCTTTAACTAGCCAAAGGGGACGGGTACTGCTAGGTTTCAAATAACTCATGTCAGGCCTTAAAATGGATGCCTAGGCAGCAACTATATGAAACAAATTTATGACAGACGTGGGAACTCAGAGGTATGGGCTCATTTAACCTCTTAGTGTATGAGTTGGTAGGGTCAGACTGGTAGTAGGGGGTGTCAGGGATGGCTCTCCAAAAGAAAGAATAATGATAATTAGTGGCTACCCAGGCACAGCTGTATAAAATGTTAAAGGCTTAATGGGTTGCAAATTAATATTAACTACCAAAAACCTTCAAAATGCATATACTCTCACCCAGAAATTCTTCAAGGACTTTCCAAAGCATATTACCAGAAAGGGACCCAAAGATTTCTTTAGGATTTTCTTCACAGTACTGAGAAGGCAAAATATTTGAAGTGGGCCAGGCACGG
This sequence comes from Mandrillus leucophaeus, assembly GCF_000951045.1. Lineage (NCBI taxonomy): Eukaryota > Metazoa > Chordata > Mammalia > Primates > Cercopithecidae > Mandrillus > Mandrillus leucophaeus. Next base: position 2,478,187 of record NW_012103732.1, on the reverse strand, counting down.
TGGGTCACGCCTGTGATCCCAGCACTTTGGGAGGCCAAAGTAGGCGGATCACTTGAGGTCAGGAGTTCATGGCGAAATCCTGTCTCCACTCCAAAAAAAAAAAAAAAAAAAAAAAAATACAAAAATTAGCCGGGCGTGGTGGCAGGTGCCTGTAATCCCAGCTACTAGGAAGGCTGAGGCAGGAGAATCACTTGAACCCAGCAGGTGGGGCTTGCAGTGAGTCGAGATCACACCACTGCACTCCCACCTGGGTGACAGAGTGAGACTCTGACTCAAAAAAAACAAAAAAAAATTGAAGGAAATATATCTAAAAACTGTCTAATTAAGAAGACTGGTGCAGTGGCTCGCACCCGTAGTCCCAGCTAGGCAGGAGGCTGAGGTGAGAAAACTGATTGAGTCTAGGAGTTCGAGGCTGCAGTGAGCTATGATGGCACCACTGCACTCCAGCCTGGGCAGCAGAGAGAGACCCTGTCTCTAAAATACACACACACACTCATATAGTGAAAATTGTATAGAAATCAAAACTTATAGTAGACTGTTTTCCAGGAATATGAGGGATATTTCCAGATATGTTGCAGAATATAAAAAGCAGGTGAGCTAAAATGGGTTAAATGTGACTCAATTTTTATAAAAAACAAAACATGTGTGATAAGAAATATACATTTACATTTGTAAGTATATTTTTAAGAAAACAGTAGAAGGCATAGAAAGAGTGTATAGAATATTTGGGAAACTACAAGTATACTCTGCTCCAGATACTCCTGCAACTGCTGGGGCTATCCCATCCTGGCCCTCCTCCTTTCCAGACCCACTACCTTGGAAGGTCTTCTTTTCCCAAGGTGAAAGGCCCCTCTTCCAACCCCTGTCTCGGGTGGGTCATAGCCTTCATGGCTGGACAGCCACCTCCTCATCAACGCCAACCGTGTTGCCTACAAGCCTGCTGTGCCAGTGGAGGAGCCCCGAAGACCATCCCAGGATGATGCACCCCATAAAAGTACAGTCTTGCAGGGGCTACAGCCACCCACAGTGCACCTGTGTCTTTGCCAGCCCTCTGCGGCTGCAGAGCCACCATGCATCACACTCAGACCTCAAACTCTTCACATGCAGGCACCTCGGGCAAGGATTTCAAGCTCTTCCACCATGCTGCACATCTGTCCTCAGTGCTCACGTGACTTCCAGGCCTCTGCTAAGTTCCAGACCCTGCCTACACTGCCCTTCTCCAGCCACCACGTCTGTCCCATGCTGCACCATTCCCACCCACGCTCTGTGAGTACGGGCTTTGCAGACGTTACTGCCTTATTCTGGGCCTGAGTTTCCTCATATGTCCAAAGGGAGAAGCATCACTCTTTTTTTCTCTTTTCTAGCTGTGTCATGAAGACAAAAGGATTGCCTTCCCTGAGCCTGTGGACTGGGTGAATAGGAGGTAAAGCAGGGAACACAGGCCTGCGAGTCAGCAGGAACTACCTTCCCATCCAGCTGTGCTCCGCTAGCCTTTGCAAGTGGCTTAGTTTCCTGCTCTCCCAAGTGGCAAGCAATTGTCCAGAAGAAAGTGACAACAAAAGAGGATGGCCATGGTCTTGTTCATTTCTGTTTTCTCACCCTTGGGCCACTACTCCCACCTTTTGCTCAATAAACATTGCATACTCCAAAACAAACAAAAGCAAAACAACACCACCACCACCACACACATAAACAATCCTGTTGGAATACTGAGGGGGATGAAGCTGAAACTATGGTTTAGGTGGGGCCTGCTCCTGACGGGTCTTCTATACTTGAAGATATTGGGGAATACCTTTATTTCAGAACTGTCACCTCCCTACAGGTCTGGAGGTAAGAATAAAAGGTACAATTGAGATAGAGTTGCCAGATAAATATAGAACATCCACTTAAACTGCAATTTCAGATAAATCTAGAATGTTATAAAAACATATACGTGTAAGTATGTCCTGTTGTTATCTGAAATTTCCATTGAACTTGGCATCTGTGTTTTTATTTGCTAAATCTGACAACCCTAAATTGGGTACAAATTCATAGGGCTTCAGGGCTGGAATTTGAGGGAAATTTGCAAAGTAGAAGGCCTGGTCATCTACTGAGAGGGAGGGGACAGTGGTGAGGGGACTTGGGATGAGTGAAGAAAATGTGGAGATCTTGTTGGTGCAAATCCAAAGCCTGATGACGATGGTTATTAACATGTTGGGTTGCACTATGTACAGCAAGTGATTATCTAACAAGGCTAAACAGTTGGTGAACAGCTTTGAGAGGGGTCACAGGGGATAAGCTTTCTACCAACATCTGATTGGCTGTTGATTCTACTGATTTATCCTAGTGATCGTGTTGGAAAACTAAAGGTCTGGTTCTTTTCATGGTCCTCCTCAGATTTTTTTCAAGCTGATGACCTTCTGAAAAAAATTGAGAAAATTGCTGTTGAAATAAGCACGAAGAAGAAAAGAGTGATCATCCATTTTTAGATGTGTTTACAGGCTGTATGACTCAGTGTTGCTTCTGCTAAGAGCACTGAATATGTGGTCTTTTTTGGTACTGAGAGGCAAACACAGGAAACTTGTGGTCTATGCTGCTTTCAGTGAATGATAAAACTCTTACTGAAGTAGAGAGAGTCTAACTGTACATTCAGAGTGCTTTGCATATGACGTCCTCTCCTCTGTCAGCTTGGCTTTGGCCAGCCTCTTTAGATCCTGTTAGGAATACTTGACTTATTCAGTATTCCATATATTCCACCACAGACTTCTTTGGAATGGAGAACACTGGCTGACAAAATAATAAATGTGCTTGATTTATAGGAGCTCAAGTCAATCAGATGTTTCTGTGGTGGACCATTCCAAACTGTTCAATCAACAGCACTTATGGCAAAGAGTGCTGCTCTTAGGAGCTTTATTTGTAGAGGTAAGTGCTCTGGGTCTCATTGGAACAGACCTAATGGGAGACAATATTCAGTACTATTCTGAAAGGGAAATGAAGAAACAAATGCTTTGTCACGAGAAGGAGCTAACTAAACATTTCAGCATTTCCTAAAGTATTTTAGCAAGGCAGACTCTGTCTCAATTTGTGTCACAGTCATATCATGAGTCAGAGAATGATTTCATTGATCTGCCCCACTCTTCAGTCTTTTAATGCCACCATTGATTAGATAACTGAGATTGTTGTGTGGGAGGAATATCATGACAGTAAAAATGAATGTTCTTTTAAAGTGTAATTAAAAAACACAGCTTGAAGAATTTTTTTGTGTCAAAGATATTCAAAAATTGCTTTGACACAAAAAAATTTATTCACAAATATGAAGAAGTCAGCTTTGATGGACTCCTCCCATGGTCACCTTGGTGAATGGAAGGTAGCCCTCCTGGTCATGAATGCTTTGGAAATTAATGGTGGCATGTGGGATAGAATAGATGACTAGCACTAATTCATGTGAGGTTACTGGGTACCTCATAGGAAGGAATCTGGAGACAACAGGGATTCTATGCAAGGCCCTGGACACTAAGAAAGCAGTCCTTTGGGAAAGGAATGCCCATGCGTGTACCATAGATACAGCCTGGGACTTTACAACAGGGCACAATTGGGTTCACATCACACTTGCTCTGGGGAGTTTCTTACTTATCATCCTTGATACTGAATTTTCTGATTTGTAAAATGGGGATAAAACTATTTAGAATTATTTACTTGATATAATTATTGTAAAGGAAAAAAGGAGGTGATGTCTCTAAAAGGCTTAGCAGGATGCCTGATACATAGAAATTGCTTGATAAATATCCTTTCTGTTTCCCTCAATGAGAGATACGGAAGACATGAGATGAGGGGTGTGGGAAAATTACTACTTTCTATTAATATGTCGGCTTAAAGGTGTAGTTAGTGCTACTGGCTTTTCAGTAATTCGTGGGAGAAACTTGCTGTAACAGTGCCCAGGGAGAGGTGGGATATATCCCCAGCAGGAAATGTGATTGACTGGTGGTTCGGAGTATAAACTTCAGGCAGACTGCTCTGTGTTCTAATACTGGTTCTGAGACTTTCTGTGTGTTTTTCGATAAGTTATTTAATCTTTCTGGCCCTGTTTCCCTGTATGTGCAGTAGAAATGACAGTTACAGGGTGTGCAATAGACCGCTGGTTTGCTTGGCTAACCAATTTCCTTTATTCTCCGTGACTTGATTCTCTTTTCTCAAGGAAGAGCTCTTGCAGCCATGCTTGTCTACATGAGCATGTTCCTTTGCTTACAACTGATGAAGGGACCTGGGTGGGGGGCGGCAGGTCACTTGACTTAGGAGGATCCAATCCATTGGCTGGGCTAACACAATCAGCTTCTCTCTCTTGGAGGAGGACTAAATGACATAGTGAATATAAAGTACTTCACACAGAGCCCAGGGTGTAATGATGTTTCAGTAGTTTTTAAATCAAAGTAAAAGCCATTTCCTGGCATCTACTCTTCCACTTTCAAAATGTCTGTCTACAGTCACTGTAATTTGGATAGTTGGTACAAGCCTAATAGGCAATGCTGGTGAGAACTTTTCCCAGGTTTTGAAGTGACAGCTCAAACGAAGAGAAGGATGACATTCCTATCTTTATATCCCTTTCATGCCAGGGACATTTCTGAATGAAGCATGTCGTAAACGGTTTTCTCTGGAAAAGCCTAACAATTTTCATGCTAGAAATTTTAATATCATAGTCCCAGTCTAGGTATATTTAGACCTAAGATTGCTTATTTTTAACAAGTCCAACTAGGAAATAGCAGAGGTGAAATATTTTTAACCATGCCTCTTTCACATGGGCACCCTCTGTGTCTACAGTTTTAACCTCAGGAATGGCTGTTTACTTATTCTCTCCTTAACAGGTTCAGCTCATTAAACGCTGCAAAACTTATTCAGCAAGGATTACATCTGCTTTTGCTCATTAAACTAGAATAGGCACCATGGTGGGGAAAAGGTATGAGGGTTCAGTGCCTGTAATCTTAAGGGTCTCCAAGAAAGGAAAGACTCTCCTTAAACAATAAACACACAAAGAAACATTTTCCTGTTTGGTATTAATCTCAAATATTAGCCAATACATTGAAGACAGAATTTTACCCATCTATGCATTTTTCATCTTTCACAGTATTTCTTTTATTTTCTTCTTCAACTTCTTATGTCATGGAAATTGTGTTTCCTTTTCTTTCTTTTCTATGACCTGAAGGTCATTTTGATTTTTCTTTTATAGTTTTCACCCTAATTAAATTTTGTCAGCTGAATGTATAGATTTTTGTTTTGGTTTGGTTTGATTTTTGGTGGCAGAAAATTCTTTCTCTTTCTCTGTCTCTCTTTCCTAAAACAGAAAGTTTCCTGGTTTGGAATCAGCCAATGGTGTGATTAACGCACCTTGGAGATCCTGTAAAGTTTTCACTTATGCTGAAAGAGTCTGCAGTGTCTTTAGGATATCAATATGGACTTACAGGAAAATACCATCCTTCCAGTGCTATGCACTATGCAGGAGAGTCAATTCGTCACAGCATGGCAACCCCTACACACACTTTCCCTAAATTCGTATATGTGTGTGTGTGTGTGTGTGTATATGTGTGTGTGTGTATGTGTGTGTGTGTGTGTATATATATATATGCATTCTGTAACCAGCAAAGTATAATCCAGGTTTCTTTTCAAAAGGAGCAACCGGTTCAAATGCACAGCTGGATATGCCAGCAAACACATAATTAGACAAATTGGATTTAAGAGTTACGTAAGGTCTTAACTGAGCCAGTGAATAAGAAGCTGAATGAAACGTTGTGATTGCTGCTCTGGTGCCTAGAAAGAACAGAATATGTGGATCTGTGTGTTTTGGGCAAATAAAAGGCAATTACTGGGAGTTATGGAGTGTAGTTGGCATTCCATGAGAGTTAGACTATAGAATGTTTCACAGTGGGTTGTGCTGGGGAAGAAAAATGTCCATGGCTAAAAGAGGAGCCTGTTAGAGGAGATGTACTAAAAAGAAAAGATTTGGTAAATACTATTTTGAAGCTATATTTTGCAAAAATTATATGATATGCATTTTTTCAATAGGCTATAAAATGTCTTAGAGAATTTTAAGTACAAAAGGATACATTATATATTATTTTTCCTCTAAAAGTGGATGTTTCCAGCCAAGCCAGGTATATTCTGGAGAAGATAACAAGCAAAGTCTACAGTTTCAGAATTTTTCACTAAGAATACCAAAACCAGTGACTAAATATTGAAGATAAGCCCCCTCATAGAATTAAGAAGCTAAAACTAAATTACCAGTTTTTCCTATTTGGAAATAATCTTATTTGCAAATTTGTCTCAAGGCAACAGAATGAAAAGTAGATATTCTTCTCTCTCGACAATCTCCACGAAGTAAATGGGACAAAAAAGCAATTGTCTGAAAGAGTCCTATTTTCTTAAAGAAAACATCCTGAATTAATTGATGAAAGTACCTATTAGTCCCCATGACACCAATGCTTATAGCATTTAGGGCTTGTCTCTCAGTGTGCAATTTAAATATATATCCATAAAATCCTTGCCAATAATACTAATAACTTCTTGTCTATCGATGCTGACTAAACATTAAAATCTCTATTAGCAATCTCATGTTTGTTTGATATACCTTACAAAGAAGGTTTTGAACACGTCTAATTTGCAAAGCAGGTACTACAGACAGTGACAAATACAAAGATGAACAGAGTTCCCTTCCCTCAAATTTATAATCTAGTAAGAAAGACAGAAATATAATAGAGAAGTAAACATGGTGTCTTGTTGGCAACTTTGTCACATACTAAAGGAAATTATTTTGAAGAATTTTATATTTTGCTTACATTGCTATTTGAAGTGTATTTTAATTGTGTTATTTAAAAGGGAAGTTCTTTTACATTGAAGGTATGTATGCAACCATTATGATGGTTACTATTAAGTATTATACACTACTTTTAAGCTGATGATCAAATAATTCTGCATCATTATGGGCACAGTAGTTGGCAAAAAATCGATTTATGATCTGTTATAATCTACAGATCATAAATCAAACAGAGATCCTTAAGGCAAGAAAAGTAGTAGTCTGCTAAGGACCAAGTAGATTCTCGTGTTTGCCAACCTTTAAATTCTTCTCAACAGCAGTCTATTGAGTTATCAAATTGTAAATGTTGTATTTGGAGAAGACACTCCCCTCATTTATTTACATGTGGGAAAGCTTTTCATAGTTAGGTTGCTAGGGGCATAGTGATAGACAATCCAAGGGGAACAAAGCTTGGCAGAACATATGTGATTATAGTGTGGGCAGCTTCTGCTACTTAGTCTAAAACTCTTCTAGAAAGAGAAGGTTGTCTCACACATTCTGCTTTCAAAAATGCCAAAGAGGACAGGTAGATTTAGTATAACTTTCCCTAGGTTAAATGAAAGCTCTTCATCCTTAAGCTTGATATCTCAATACACCCCTGACACAGAGAAGGATATTTACTGTTGTCCAGTGAACCTGCATTGAACTAAGGTACTTTATACACGTTTCCAGGCCAACAATCATGAAGCCTTCATTTCTTCCAATGACAGAGAACAAAGAATCTATCTGTCTTAAGTAAAATACATTCACGTAGTTTGATCACTAATAATTTTGTGACATTGTATCTTAAATCAGGATTCATTAAGATATAACAAATAAGGAGAATAAAGCAATTATTTGAAGCAGCACCCATTTATGATTGAAAATCATAGCTCATTCTTTGGTGCTGCTCCCTGTTTTAGTTTCTACCAAGAGGAGTAATGTTAGAAATAAGTGAATACTTTCTATTGTGTTAGGACCAAAGAGTCGTTAGTTTTGATCTGATAAAATTTTCCTCTAAACTTGAGTATTTGTAGACAGAACTTCTGGTTTGTAAAGCCAAATTCAATATTGATCTTGTCAGAGGGACTAGAATAAGAACAAAAACACATACAAGTAAGAGAGTAGAGACTTACTGTATCACGTTGCCTGTTATCTTTCCCTGATATTATCAAGAAGTAGTTCCATGTCAATAGTAACAACAAAACCAGTGGTATCATGTAGAGCTCAAAGTTCCAGACAACAAAGAGAAAGAGCTGGAGGAGAGAGAAGAGAGAAGAAGGGATGAGTCAACACTGAATTTCATTAAATGGACTCTTATTTATACTCTACTTCAAAAACCCAAAACCGAATGCTTCAGAACAGGAAGATTTATCTTGAAAACAAAGCCTTGGAAACTTTTAGACATTTTTCTAAAAATATAACTGACCCTTGAAAAGTCACTGGTAAGATTTCCAATCTGTTTAATTTCTATTAAGGAAAAGTTGATATCATTACGTTGTCAAAGAGGAAATTTGAGTTTTTCTCCTCCAGTGAAATTATTGTTAAGTTGAACACAATTTTTAAAAAGCAGCAAAATGAACTCCACTACACTGTCAGAAATAGCCTGGTTTATCTGCCTTAATGATAAAAAATGAATCACTATTTAATATCAGGGACTTTTAAAAAATCTTACTTGGATAATACAACGTAACAAGATTAATAGGCAGATGAAAATACCAAGTCTACATCAGAGAGCCCCAAAGATTTCACAACATGAAAAAAAGCACTGCTACCGATAAGTGTACAAAATGGTTGGCTTAACATTTAGCATTACCATAGAAATCAAACAGCTATTACAAGGAAATTTTGTCAAAACAAATTTTAAAATGCCTATTTGTATTATTCTTTTTAAACACTACCTACTTCTCCAAGTATATAAACTTTTTCATTGTAAGACAAATGTTAGATTAAGAACTCAGGGTGGCAGATGGAGTCATTCTAAGAACACTTACATTATAAAACAACACAAAGTTGGATATAAAGTATGACTCACCCCCAACCCACACCAGACTTGTAATCCTGGACAGATCATCTAAATTCTCTGGGTCTGTGGCTTTTGCTGTCAAATTAAGGGAATGTTAAGGCAGGAGGCATTTAAAAACTAGATTCCACTCCTGACACTAATGCTAACTAGCCATATAACTTTTAAGCAACATATATATCCCCCCTTTCGTTTCTTCCCTAGTAAAATGGGGATAATAGGATTATCCACCTCAGGGTTGTAAGAATTAAACCCACTGCTTGGTGCACAGTCATTTCGCAAAAACAAAAACCCAAACCATTATTGTGTACATGTTATTAATACCTTACAAAACACAGAAAGTCAACTAATTATTGATTAAGGTCCTCAAGTAATACAGATTATAATACTGGAAGCTAGAAAGCCCTCTGCCTGCTAAGATTTAGCTGAACATAGCATAACTAGGACTTTCAGCCAGCTGGTTGGAATAACACAAACATCTTGCATTTGATAGGTCAGGAGAGTTAGGGGCAGTGCCCTAAGGACACCCGTGTCAGGCACAGCAGCATGGACCATTTGCAGTCTTCTTAATAAATCTCAGTGAAGCCTGCAGCCTATTTAAATAGCAGAGAAAATTAAACAGTGTGAAATGGTAGGGAGACTCCTGGCCTCAGGGCCAGGAAACCAAGGTTCTGAGCTTTAGAAAGTCACTTTGCCTTAGTGTTCTCATATCTTGACAGAGGTCTATAAATCTAATTGTCTTGAATATTTCTCTAATACTTAAAATGACTTCATGACATTACTGTACCATCTGTTTTTTCAATGTGACATTAAATTTTGAAAACTATATATTTTACCGAATTCTTTTATATTCATAACCAAGAGGGCACCAAAAAGCACAAATAATAGTTAAGTAAGCCAAGAAATGATTTTGGACAGAATTACATAGTAACTATAGATTCAAGTTCCTGCATAAGAAAAGTTCCACATATTGTAATACATGAAGCAGGAGCCATATCTTTTATTTTATGAGAAAACTAGGAAGATTTCCAGAAAAAGAAAATATTTTCATTCAATTTTTGAAATTTATACCAATTATACAAAGATGATATAAATAATTGATGGTTATGATTATTAAAATATATTTTTATAAAGATAATTATTTTTTTGGAAGTGAATTAAGGTAAATCTGACAGACATCAATACATGTAAGAGGGAAAATCATTTTTGGCTAGAGTCCATATTCTTTATATATTTAATTGTAACATTTAGGCAGCCACTAGAATATAAGCTCCTGTAAAGGTAGACTTTTTGTTTTCATTCACTGTTTTACCCCTAGAGCCTGGAACAGTACTTGGGGCATGGCAAGTGCTCGATAAGTAAATATTTACTGAATTAATGGATAAATGGACACTGGGTTCCCCAATCATTCAACAGAATTCTATTTAATTATTTGTATTAGCAAAAGTTCTATAGATCTACTACATAAAACCAAGTGACTTCAGGAAAATGCATTCAGAGTTACAACCTGGGATACTACTAACAAATTTCTCCCTCTGACAAAAAAGTCTACCTTAGTACTTCTAGACAAGATTTTCTTTCCATTTGGCTATGCAATCATGAACTATTTTGGATATTATGGTCTTTTCTCTCGGACCTTACTTTATGTTTGCCTTTTCTGAGGGCACTCATTTGACTTAGTGTGTTCTGGCCTCATGGATGGGACTCAGATTATCCCATTGCTAAATATGACCAATTGTAATCTTTGTAACCTATTGAGCAGATATATTTTCCCTTCTAATGTCCATTCATTGGTGTTAGGCTCCTCGTCTTATTCAGAATGAATTTCCTTGTAATGTCCATGTATTGGTGTTAGCTGCAGGCCTGTCATCCACGGAAAAAACTTCCTAGATGACAATCCTGCAAGCAATCAAGACATCTCTCATGCCTTCTTCTTCTCTAGGTTTAACATCACCACTTACTTCAAGCATCGGTTACACATTATGGTTTCTAGGCACTTCCCCATTGTAGTCATCTTCCTCTTACCATATCCAAATCAACACATCAAAAACTTTCTTAAAATATAGCACTCAGAACTGACACACACTTATCATAAATGCCTGTGGTATTTTTATATGTCCTAATAACACGGGTACCAGAACATGGATTGGGGAAAGACAGAGGAGAGAGAGAGACAAAGGAAGAAATTATGTTCATTTTAGGAATTCTGGCAACGGAAAAACCATCTCCTTTTCTATTGTGGTTTTAATAATCTAATATTTGGGTAATTGAGTGAGGAGCTCCTACTGTTGAAAATACATATTTTTAAAACATGAGGGCTTTGAATAAATTGTAAATACAAAAGCATTTATTTTTCTTTTTCAACACCTAAATGAAGATTTCAAAAGGTTAAAGAACATGAACACAGATTAACAATAACAATGTATTTATTGAACAAATATGTTATGAAATATTAGATGTTTGAAAGTAGAACAGCCAATCATTTATTCAACATAATATTAGTGATGATTTTACTTCCTGTTAACTGGTGAGGCTCCTCTAATAAAGAGAGCCCTCAAAGGAAGAAAGGAGATTTTTAGCTCATTCACTCCACACTGAAGCCTCTTCTCTCCTCTCTCTTCGGAAACAGATCAATCTTCTCCTCTTTCCTATAAAAAAACTGAGATAACACAAAAGACCTGGCCTTTAGTGTCCCACTAGAGTAGTAAGAGAAATAAGGCAGCTGGAAGAAACCCAAGGAAGGCCAAGACAATGAAGGATCTGTCCATGGTCCTGACTATACATTTTCAGAGGTATGGGGGAAACAAGAGATATAATAATGCATTAAAATGGGATGGAAAAAGAAATCAAGAAACAATTTTTAAAATCTCTAATGTATTCACAGAATACAAAAATAAACTATAAAATGTCTAGAATTTGTCCAGATCTGCATTTCCGGACTGCTTTTTGCCTCTGTGGGTCATGGAATGAGGACCTGCAGATTTTAGAATTTTTTGATGTAAAAGTGTAGTGATAAGGACACTCACAAATGTCTACACAGTGTTGAATTCCTTCACATCCTTCACTACAGCACCCTTTCTGTATTTTTTCCTCTCTGTCACATAATCTCGTCACATCTCCCCCATCTCTCCTTTTAATAAGGAAACTTAGGCTGTCTACATTTTACTCTCATGGAATACATACCCAATTCCAAACAAAACATCTACCCCTACATTAGTTATCCATGTTCATTAGAGACTAGAACTATTCCAAGAATTTGGTGGCTTTCTTTTTTAATCATTAGATGGCTGTTGTAATTTACAATTAGAATTCAATACCAGAAAATCTTTAGGGGGCATTAGCCAAATGGTAATAAGTACACACAACCCCCTTCATTAGAAAGAGAACACTGAGAGTTGTACTCATTATCCTGCATGTTAGAAGCTCTTTGTCAACTGGCCTTGGGCTGTTAGCCACGACTGTGGGATCCCTCAAGGAGCTGCTGCAGTGTGGTACAGTAGAAAGAAGAGTATTTGAATCAGGCCTAGGGCATCCAAGCTCTCTAGTCACTAGCTTTGGGACCTTGGGCAAGTTACTAGATTTCTCTTAGTTTTGTCATCTGAAAAGAGAAAATGATACTATTTACTTGGCAGATTTGAGAAGCAATTAAGCTGATGCTTGACACCTATAAAATGCTCAACAAGCATTACGTGTTATGACAAGCAGGAATTCATTGGCTTACACTACATATAATTTTTTGGCCCTTCTAGCAGCTTATCACTTTCCATATACTACCCTAGAATCTATAGCTAATGATTGTTTCAAGAATAAGAGCTATGCTAAAGAAGTCATGCCAACTAAATAGAAAGAGATGATGAAATGAGTGCCACTTTCAGTTTTTCATATTTAATTTGTGGTGACTGAGTGCAGTAATGACCCCAATTTTTCCATGTTTCCCTGTATCCATGACTTTTATAATAGCCTCCCACAATGACTGAGATTAGGCATATAACTTATTTTGGTCAATGATAGAGTAGCAAATATGATGAAAACAGAGGCTTAAAAAAACATGGGGCATAGTTGCTCCATCACCCCAGTAGAAAGCCAGACAGCATCCAAAGCAAAGCCACCTAACAGACCAGAAGCCAACCAAAGACGCAAGAGTGAGCCCAGCTAAGCCTAGTCCAAACTGCTAACAAAATCATCACTAAATAAATGATAGTTGCTTTAAGCTACTAATCGTGGAGCGGTTTGTTATACAGCAAAGGCTCACTAACACATATTATTCTGTCTCCAAGGAGACAATGTGGTAGGGTAAAATACAGTTTCGACCAGAAGCCCAAAGAAGTGATTTCAGTTCAATTTCTGTTATCTGATCATCATAGGACCCTGTGCAAGTCAATTATTCTCTTTTCCTTTAGTCTCTTACCTATAAAATGGAGATGGTTACACCAGCCTATTTCACAAGTTGGCTGTGGAAAAGCAAGTGATATATGTGAAGATGCTTCATCAAAAAGTACTATATTATTAATATAATGCTTTTCTTTTTCTTCTTTTTTTTTTTTTTTGAGACAGAGTCTTGCTCTGTTGCCCAGGCTGGAGCACAGTGGTGCGATCTCGGCTCACTGCAAGCCCCGCCTCCTGGGTTCATGCCATTCTCCTGCCTCAGCCTCCCAAGTAGCTGGGCCTACAGGCGCCCACCACCACGCCTGGCTAATTTTTTGTATTTTTAGTAGAGACGGGGTTTCACTGTGTTAGCCAGCATGGTCTCGATCTCCTGACCTCGTGATCTGTCCACCTCGGCCTCCCAAAGTGCTGGGATTACAGGCGTGAGCCACCGCGTCCGGCCTATGCTTTTCATATTATAAATTATTATTAAGAAAATTACACAGACTTTATAAACTTAATAAGTCAATATGATCATTGCTCTTTGAGCAGTTGTAGAAGACAGGTGGTGTTCTTTAGGGTGAACTGTATTTGGTGAGGAATGGAGAATTTTTTGGTGGGAAATCCTAAGAGTTAAGCGGAAGAGTTGCAGTTAAAAGTTTTACTAATAATTGAAACAAAAAATTTAGATCTTTACAAAAATTCATTATTACTAGCAAATGGCTGAAACATTAAAGATTTTGTGAACTCAAGTTAAAACAACTCAGTATTAAAATGTTAACAATTTCTTAACAATCTTATTATGCCCCTATATATGAAAAACAGCTTGTTCGGAACTAGTAGTTTCATGAATTCTAATTCTTGTTCATAGTCTTTGTTCATTTTTAAATTCAAAAATCTTTTATCTAAATCAGTACTATCTTGACTATGATATTAGTAGCAACATCGCAATATGCAATTTTGAAGTATCTATTTGGGTCAGGCTTTAAAAACATTCTAAATTTTAACCATAAATATTCAGAATGAGGTTTTTCTTGAAAAGTTTTAATTTACCGCAAGGTAAATAGACTGGGCATGGTGGCTCATGCCTCTAATCCCAACACTTTGGGAGGCTGATGCAGGAGGATTGCTTGAGGCCAGGAATTCAAGACCAGCCTAGTGAGACTAGGTTACTCACTAGGTAACCTAGTGAGACTTTGTCTCTACTAAAAATAAAATTAAAAAAAAAATGTAGCTGGGCATGGTGGCATATGCCTATGATCCCTATGAGCTACTCAGGAGGTTGAGGCAGGAGGAACTCTTGAGCTCAGGAGGTTGAGGCTGTAGTGAGCCGTGATTGTACCACTGTACTCCAGCTTGGGCAACAGAGCAAGACTCTGTCTCAAAAAAATATATATATATAACATAATTTCTCCTAACAAGTATCTTATCGCATATTGCATAGACTGAACTTTAAGGAAAAAGTCCTGAGAGGCAGGCTGGGAAGGTAGGGACTATTACCTTCCTTTTACAAAGGAGGAAACTGAGGCTTAGGAGTTTGAGACTTGTCTGAAGCAAGTCTGAGTGGCAGAGCCAAGTCTTCTGCTTCCTAATCCAGCATGCTGTTCCCACGAAGCTCCACTGACTCTAAGGTAAAGGGTCTTCGATTGAATGTTGATGCTTTAAAGGTATCAATTATTTAGGTACTGATTATCCAATTCATTGATTTTCCACATCTTTTTCTTCTCTTCCCCCTTCCTCTAGGATAACTACTTTTGCATCAGTACAAGGAAATGGAATACCACTTAGTTGTTCTGGTAAAGGTTTGGTATGGCAAAGAGACCAAAAACTAATGGCAGAAATGAGGTTTGTGGAGCCAATTTTATTCTCCCTTTTTCCCACTATCTTACACGACTCTGAATAATCAAAAGTTGGCCATTCATAAGGTTTCTATTAAGTGGGGTTTTCTTCTGTACAAAATGTTTAGAAGAGGTTAGCAAGGGGGCTGTAAAGGCAAAGATTGGAAACTGAATGAGCCAATTACATTTTTACAGAAAAAAAGCCCTACTTTTTCAAATAAAGATTAAACAACAAAAAAAAATCTGTTCTGCTGAGAAGTTATGTGAAGGTGGGGCAAGGCTTTTCAGTCACATTAAACAAGGCATACTATACAAAGTAGAGTGAGCAATTCCAAATTTTAAGATTTTTATAGCAACACTATTTCTTAGGAGGTGCAAGACATGCATGTTTTTGATTTCTTTGAGCCTGGGGTTTTATGAGTCTCAGGCAGGACTGGGCCATTCACATCATCCCATCAGTTGATGCTCTCGTTGGAGTGCAGCGGAAGATGCCTGCATCCAACGATCATTCAGTACAACACATGACAGTATCCCTGGGGGAGCCCACTTCAAAAAAAGCATTTAAGTTGGAATATTGAATATCCTATTCTTTTGCAAACTACAGTATATTTTAAAAAGAAATCTCATCCAAAATGATTAACACTTCCTACTGTTCAGGAAAAAAGCCTGCCCTTTCAGACTAACAGCTGTGGATCATTAGCTCTCCAGTGATGAGATGTGTTTGATGAGTATTTTTCTTTCTAATTAAGAGATGAGATTCTCTATTTGACTGTCTCTTCAGAAAGAAGTGAAGAAAAAATTTTCTGCCTACATGGAAAGGCCATCTCCTACAAAACAATTAATTATTTCAGAGTCCTTTTAGAAAATCCTTTTCCTTCCTAATTTCAATTCATTTTTTTCTTAAACTTAACATACATTTACACTCAGACCTTCACAGTATTAACCCATTTTTTACCCAACCTTCACCCCCTAATGTTTTCCTGTATATTTCATCATTCGATAATATCTATTTCAGAAAAAACAGAATGAAGAAATGTGCCAAAAGTGCGTATATGCTTAGAAGAGTTAATCTGGAAGGACTTTTTTGGGTCCTAACACAGAACATTTGGTATGAGAATGTTTCTTGATGTGAGAGAGACCTCAAATTAGAAAGATAACAAATACACAGGATATGCCTTTTGAGGAACTAGGCAATGATTAGGGGGAAAATTCAAGGTGTTCATCAATATATAAAAACTGGTTATAGTAATGAATACTTAAAAGGCAATTATTTTAGCTCTACCAATAAGATTGGCCTCAAAGAAGAGAGCTGGATAAAGTGAGACCTAAAATACACTGCTTTTCTTTTTGAAAAAGCCATCATCAGAGTTGGCAAAGAGGTAAAATTTCTGAATTGCAAACTTGATTGAAGAGAAGGATAGTCAGAAGCCAATGAAAGCACTGTTTGTGAATTAACCCCACCAATTGTCTCCTTAAATCCTTTTTGGCACAAGAAAGGGAATATAAAAAGAAGGAGGATCAACTTTCAAACATTTCGGTGCTGAGCTGCCACTTTTCTCCCTAGGGCACATTTGGAAATATGCACGGATGTTTTTAGTTGTCACAATGACTAGGGTGGGAGAAGGGAAATACTGGCATTTGGCGGGTGAAGCCAACGTGAATCACTCTGAAATATGTGTGACAGTCATACCCAATGAAGAATTTTCCTGCCCCAAATGCTAAAAGCACTCCTCTTTGAGAAAAGTTGTCTGTTTCTCACATAGATAATAGAATATTCTATAATTAACTTAGAAAAGAAGAAACTATATGTATATATACAAGTGTATACAGAAAAAAAAAAGCTAGGTATTATTTCCTATGTGATGGCATGAATTATGACTTAGAGTAAGTCAGTAGCAGAGAAAAAAAATTGTCCTTATAAGCATTTGCACTAGATATTCCTATTAATGTTTAACATTCCTTAAAAACATGCCTAAAGGACTGGAGGTGAAGCCCTTATGCGCATTTACACTCACTCAAATTAAGTCAGGCTCCACCACATCACCAGAGTCTTCAGAACCTAGTCTTCTGGGAAGGGGGTGGTTTTGCCTTGATTTAAATAGCCAGATGGCACCACCACCTGTTCAAAGGTCTTTATTTCTGGTTGGTTCCACTAAAGGCTTTTGTACCACCTCCATTCAACAAGGGAGAGGGGATAGGCAAAGTGAACCTAATTAATTCCTAGCATAACGATAACCTTTTCAAGGTGGTTTTAAAGTATGATGTGTTGCTCTTTTGAAGAGAGGCTTTGCTTTGTTTGGACAATTTTCTAAAATACACGGTAGCAGGGAATTGATGGCTACCTTAGACCCACTGAATCGTTCCAACTTATTTTGCTATTTCCTGTGATCATGCCACAATGATACAGTGAGCATTAATATGCCCAAAAGAGCCTCATGTACAGTGGCATCTCTCCTCTCTCTTAATTAGAATGAAAACTGCCTTCTTTTTGACTAGTTTCAGCCAGATACCAAACTGACAAGACTTGATCTGTTGTGTTTCGTTTTTTTTGTGTGTGTGTGTGTGTGTTTCTTATGTGTAGAGAAAAAAAAATCAAAGTGCACTATCTACCAAATGCCTTTATATTGAGTAGGCAAAATGTGTCAAAAGAACTATCTATCTCTGTTCTGGTAACAGGATGAGGTATATGGGAAGGAGTAGAAAAAAAGTGAGAAATTGGTTGATTTATTGGCAAGCTGTGACTTGAATACATATACTGAAACTTTATTTATTGATGGTGTTGAAAAAACATTGTTTCTTCGGGTTTACTAGGATGAACAAATATACATTAGAAAGTTCCAATTCTTTATATTGTGAAAATGTATGCTGGGTTTTTGAAGTTGCTATCTGAAACCTAAAGTCTACAATCTTAGTACATCAATGCTTTTTTGAAAAACATAGCTTGACTCTATCTGTTAAAGAAGCAAGTGTGACAACTAGATAGGACTCATTTGAAGATATGCTACATACAAGCCACGAAAGCACCCAGTGAAGAATCTCCACAACAAAATGGACCCAAACAACCTCAAAGATGGAGCTATCAACTAATCATAGCATAATGCACACTACTTTCCTTGATGGAGATATTATATCAATAGAACCTGCCAGACAGAAGGCTTGGGAAGTTATTTATTTATTTAAATTTTTTTTTCAGCTTACAAGTTGTACTGATAATTTGTGTCATTTTTATCAAAGTCAGAGATGAAAGGCTCTGGCTTTGCTTTGAGAACACTGACAACTCCAAAATGTAAAGCCCAGAGTATGTCCAACTTGAGCATCACATAACCACACATGAATAACTGATAAGAAATTCCTGCAATGTTGTGAATTTAATGTTAGTAAAAGTTTGGATGTAGAATGAAAATGACAAATGCTTATAGATGCCTAGAGAATGTTGATTCTCCGAGGTCCCTTTCATTAGAAATGAGTCCGTTACCTTTATAGCTTGTAACACCTACCATGGTATCAAACACAGTTGATGTTTTAATTTTAACAGCTTTATAATTCACAGAAGTTCAGCTCATTCAAAATCAGGCTGCAAGCAGAGTCATTTTTGCAGACTACAGATCAGCACGTATTTATTATTTTAAATGACCAATTAAGAGGAATTGATATTATGTGGCCTGTGAGGAAGCTGCTGGAATCAAGTAACAATAACTCTAAAAAATGCTCAAGGACTACATCAAAGAAACATTTAAGAATGAGTTAAGGCTGTTAAGCTCATTGAAGCTTGCCTTTCTCTAGTGCCCTGTTTTCCCAGGATCCAACTTTTTCTCGAAAGACCCACAACTGTCTCACCAGTGCTAGGGAACTCACAGTCCATGCTTTAATTATTTTCTAAGGAAGACAAAAAAGGGTTTTAATGTTGGATCTCAGTGTATTTTAGCTTTTCTTCTTATGCCTCCAATGAAAAAGATACCTTTTTCATGATACTCTAATCATTACATGATGTGCTGATATTCCTTCCTGCCTTTCAAGTTTTCAAATTATTGTTTAACAAAATTGCTACATTCACTGTGATCTTTTATTTCAATGTATTTTATAGAAATTGACAATTTCTATATATTTTCTAAGGCATTAGAAGTGAGGTAAACATTTATTAAAGCTTATTAAATGCAGTTTCCTTTTAAACTTTTAAAGAAATGAATGTTACCACTCCTATTTTTGAAATCAATTTTTGATCAGTTCCCCTTTGTGTATATAAATGCTGTATCTAGACACACAAATCTCATACCAATGTTTGCTGATGTACAAAATGTAAAATTTTCCCTAAGCTTGAAATCTGGCTTTAAAGCTATCTCCATCATGAACAGGTACAATATTTAGGGCAACAGCTGGCACTTCAGTTGCTCATGGGGGGAACCTCCCTCTGTTCTCTATACTGTGCCAGAAAATAGGATACCCAGCTATCTAACAAGCCAAACACATGTTAGTAAAGTCTGTGATACAAGTTACTTTAAAAATTAGTCCTTCAGTCTTTACACCTCCAGCTCTATCTCACTGAACAGGAATGTCTTTAAAAAAGCAGATGATCAATTATGGTAATTCCTTTTTTTAGTAGCTGATGTGCAGAGTGTTGAATTCTGCCAAGTTTTGGGATATCTGGTAGCACTCTGACTTTTTTCCACTCAAATTATTTCACTCAGATTTATCCAACTTATCAAGACTCTCTTCCCTGGGCTACTGACTTCTGATCTTTCTTTTTTATCCTTCATGATATAACCTTGCAGTTATTGTTGATTATTCTTTGTCCGGATTTAATATCTTCATTTAAATCTGAAAATCACAGAGCCAAAGTCAGAAAGTGTGTTTTTAAATTTTCGCCCTCATAAATAGATTTAAGACCTAATAATATCGTATATTTCAGCTATCGTTTATCAGCTTTTGAAACTTTGTCTCCCATTCCATCTTATAATTTTCTAATTTTCTCCTTCACTGGTCTCATTCCCCCAATCCCTCTGTTCTGGAAAAACTTCAAGAGTTATGTTTAGCAGCTCTAGCTATGTCTGAACAGTTCTCTTTGCAATTCAAATAATCATCTTAGGCTGATTTTAACAGCCTTCTTTACTCCATTCCATCTTTTACCCTTGCTGCGTAATGTTTACTGATGAATGTCTTTCTCCCATTTATTTCTTAACAGCTCTAAGTGGTCTAGTTACTGCACGGGAAGCCTAAAGGTTTGAGCACTAAGTATACATTTCTCTTGGCTATTTTCCACACCTCTAAACATTCTCTTAAATGCAATGGGGCTTGTGTTTCAATGGTAACAGAAGTTATCAGAGAACACTAGTTTAGACAGCAAGCAAGCCGAACTCCAACTGTTCAAACAGCCTGACTTTTACAGTAAAAGGAAAGGCCCTGGGCCAAGACCACTGAGATGAGCAGGTATTTTTAGTTCACTTGTAGGCCAGCTCTAATGTAATTCTGAAATGTTTTCTTCAAACCAAACCCGACTTTTTCAGGGCTGTCCAAATCTGTTTTCTTTTATAGCAAGTACAAATTCTTGGAGCAAGGGAAGCATGCGTATCATTTGCAATGCTGCTGCATGTCTATGGTGTTGATGCCCGATGGCTCAAATTAGTCCGCAAAACAGATGAGCGCATTGTAATTAGCTCTTGTCAAACTGTTAGAAATACAAAAACCAATTCCACTGTAATAAAAATTATGAAAAAGAAAAATCTCTCCTATCATTTTCAGCCAAAATAGTTCCTGAAATGTCTGTAGTTTAGGATTCCAGAGTTCTAAAAGAAGGCCATTTCATTTTCAGAAAAGCTTTCACTTCATTGACATGGAGATGCCGAGATGTATTATCTTTCAGGCATTTTTCTCATTGTAGCTGATTGCCCATAAAGCCTCGTTTCTAAAAATGACCTGTCAGGAGTGGACATATTTTGTTGAGCCACACGGCACTGATGTACAATTCTCAAGAAACATTTATACTTCTCTGAGTACTGTTTTAAACCAAATTTCCTGAAGTTTTTAAAATCAATGATTTACTGTGATCAATTTTCCAGAATAATTGAATATTGCATTCTATTTAAACAAAAGGGGATGTTAAGCAGGCATTAATCATAGGTTCAGATGTGATGTCACACTCTCACATGATGATCCTCAGTTTCTTGTTGACAATTTAGTTGGATATTCATTGTTGGGACAGTGACTCTAAAGACTACTTTGCTCAATCTTTTAAATTATTCACAAGCTTCAGGAAGGTTTTAGATGTCTCTGAAATTTAATGTCCTCTCAAGGAAAAATGTGAGCTATTAGTAGACGGCTATTGTAAAAAGCAAATGTAAATACGAACCAAAAGATGGTGCTGTTTGTGATTAGGTCAAGGATACAAAAAACAAAAACAAAAACAAAAACAAAAAAACCCTTCTACATGTCTTCTGAAATTTTCCAAAGATAAATTCAGGTGTATTTGTGGGAATGAGCACAATAATGTAAAATTAAACTATATTTAAAAGTAATAAAATTACTATATACAGAAAATTCAGGTGCACACCTGTAGTCTTAGCTACTTAGGAGGGTGAGGTAGGTGATCGCTTGAGCCCAAGAGTTCAAAACTGCAGTGCACTGTGATTGAGCCTGCGAATAGCCATTGCACTCCAGCCTAAGCAACAGAGTGAGACCTTGCCTCTTACCAAAAAAAAAAAAAAAACAAACCAAGATGATACAAAATGGATAATAGAACTAAAACCACAAAACCTCTAGAAGAAAGTATTTGTGGCCTTGGGGTAGGCAAGGTATTTATTCACAGATACAACACCAAAAGCATTCTCTCTCTGTGTGTGTGTATAAATGTCTGTGTGTGTGTATGTGGGTGTGTGTGTATATATATATATATATATACACACGCACCTACATGCAGTATATTAAAAAAATTTGGCCATATTAAAGTTAAAAACATTTGTGCTCCAAGAGACACCCTTAAGAAAATGAAAAGATAAGCCACACATTGAGAGAAAATAATTGCAAATCATATATCTGATTAAGGACTTGTATTCAGAGTATATAGGGTACTTAAAACTTAATCAAAGACAAAAACCCCATTTAAACAATGGGAGAGAGATTTAAATAGACATTTGACCAAATAAAACAGCTGAATGTCAAATAAGCACATGAAAAGATGTTCAAAATCATTAGTTACTAGGGAAACATAAATTAAACCACAATGGGATACCACTTCACACCCACTAGAGTGGCTGTAATTAGGACAGAAAGTACTAAATGTTGGTGAAGATACAGAGAAACTAGAACACTTATATATCGTTGGTAGAAATGTAAAATGGTATGGCTACTTTGGAAAACAGATTGTTAGTTTCTTAAAAATGTAAACATACATTTACTACATTAACCAATTATTCTATTCCTATCAAAGAAAAATGAAAACATATGCCTACATAAAGATACATACATGAATGTGCATTGCAGCACTATTCATGCTATTCCCTAAATAGAAACAATCCAAATGTTTATCATCTGGTAAATCGATAATCATAATGTGCTATATCCAAGGAATACCATTCAGCAATAAAAAGAAGATACCTGTAATCCCAGCACTTTGGAAGGTGGATCACTTGAGTCCAGGAGTTCAAGACCAGCCTGGGCAACATAGTGAGACCTTGTCTCTACAAAACAATTTTAAAAATTAGCTGGGAGTGGTGGCGCATACCTGTAGTCCCAGCTAGTCACCTGAGCTTGGAGTTCAAGTCTGCAGTGAGCCATAATTACATCACTGCATTCCAGCCTGGGCAACAGAGTAAGATCCTGTCTCAAAAAAATAAAAATAAAAGAAGACACTACTGACACATTCTACATCATGAACTCAAAATCACCACAGTAAGTGAAAGAAGTCAGATGTAAAGGACAAAGTATATGATTCCATTTATATGAAAAGGTCAAAAAAGGCAAATCCCTAGGGACAGAAAACACATTAGTGGTTTCCAGGAGCTGGAGATGGGAGTGGGGAGGACTATATCAGTCATGAAGGATCCTCTGAGGTGATGGTTGTACAACTCTGGAAATTTACTAGAAACCAGTGAATTCTATACTCAAAATGGGTGAATGTTATGACATACAAATTGTGTTTCAGTAAAATAAAATTTCACCTATTCTTTATATTTCATTTAAAATAAAAAGTGCTAAAAGTAAATACACAATACACAAATAAATAAATCAAATAAAAAGTGCTAAACTTTTGTGGAGGTAAATTCCAATACAAATAACTGAGAGAAACTAGGCTGAGAAAATTAATGGTAAGGAATCTTGGGTATATCTTGCCAACACTTCCAAAATATTTTAAAATGTGAGTCGATGACACTATCCACATGATGATTCTTTGGACAGTTGGTCCTCATTTGAGTTCGGAGAAGTTTCACTAAAGCCACTACAAAATAGCTAAAGCAAATATCAACATCAATCTTTGCTAATTATAATTGGAAAAGCAGGGTCCTAGAGGCAGGTGATGGAAAGTGGCAATATAATGCTACCACCATACGGTGAGACTATCATGCAACTGTAACAGTTCCAAATTCCTATGAAAAATATAATCAGTTAAAAAAATTTTTTTTTGAATGCCTTACTTTCTAAATAAGAAATGGCTGAGAATATGAAAAAAAAAATGCTAAGGAAAACTCAGTGAGAGAAGACATGGAAAGAAATAGAAAAGGAAAGAAGGACAGCTTAGCTTAACACACAGAAAGAAAAAAAAAAGTTAAAACAAAAACAAACCTTGGCACAGGAGAACGAGGATAGGGTATTCAAAGTCATCTTCTCTGCCCCGAAGAAAGCACTACTGGATAAATATGACAATGTTTTCTGTTTCGTAATCTTGGGTGAGGAACACTTTTAATTTGGGCCTAGAGTCTTAGGTTTTCATTTGCATACCTCAGTGGTCTCTGTTGTCAGGTTACCTATGGTACCACCTGTATCAGGAAATAAAACTTCTTACCCCCACATTCATCTATGGGAAATACAGCAGGAACACATGTTAGGAGGGATTTGTTTTATTTTTCCGGTCAGCAACAGTCAGTGCCTCCCTTAGGTTGGTTGGGTTTGTTTTTCTCAATATATTACATCAAAAAAATAGAAATGAAAACTGCTGAACACAGCAGGACAAGTGAAATACACCTGAAAACCGCTTCCAACTGTTTTTATGCCAGCACTTCTAAAATTCTAGGATAATCCTGTATCTTCCTATACTGCTACAAAACATTTCTTAATATTTTTCATGATAAAGCTTAATACATGTGTTTGTAAGCTAAGTTATATAATATCAAGCATGGAAAAGCAGGTGGGCCCTGGCAGATTTCCTGTTGTTTCTACAGCCAATTTCTCTATCTATCAATTGCTGCAATCTAAACTGCCTCCGTGTTCTGCTGTCAGCTTTTCTGGAGCTATTCTATCTCCCAGGGAGACAGGTGTGGCTTTGTTCTCTAAGTGCATGACACTGGGCAGAATCCAGCTCCCCTTTCACTAGTTCACTGTTACGGCAACATTGCACTTCTTTCATTTATGTCTTTGCCTTTCAGATATGTTTGACCACACTCCTGTCCAGCAGTGTTCACCACATTTCTCGCTCTAATAAAGACATCCACTCAGTGGCAACTCTGGATTCAGGGTTTACTAGTGTAATAAAGAGACAGCAATGTGTTTCCTCTGTTCTAGCTTTACATCAGTCTTGAGGAGGCATGGAATAGTGTACAGCCTTTAAATACCAGTTAGAAAAGAACACTGGCTCAAGACTGTCTTGGTCTCAGTCTCATCGCCAATTAGAGCAACGGTAAATGGAATAGAGTTGGTGTCGAAGAGAGGGCAACATGCTACTTAAAAGCAAAACACATATCATACCATCTATCACGAAATGCTCTGGGTTGTCTGCATAGCTTTGTTTTCCTCTCCTTTATGTCTAGTTTATGCAAAATGGAGAGTAACTGGCATACAGATGGGGAGCAAAAGTCTAAAAAGGAAAACACGAAAAGGTAAAGTAAAAAGGGCTGAATAATGCTAAGACTTCTCCCATAAAACAAGTAAGCTCTTTTTAATTGAGAAATTTTATGGATAATGAGAGCCCTAAATCAGCTGAAACGTTTTAGTGTTCAAGGTAAAATAGGTATGTATAAATATGTTTGCCAAGTGTGTACATGAATATAACATCTTTGTGTATATGGATATAACATAAGATGTGCGTATACAAATTTATATCATATGTATATTTATCTGTCCTTTTATTTATTCATCCCATGGGAAGTGTGTATCCATAAATATTAAGTAATTATATGTGGGCCCCTCTTCCTCAACTGTAAAATTAATATATCAATTCAACTGTACTATGAAAATTCATTAAATGCTGTTACTGTTTATCTCACTTCTAAGAAATATTTTTACATGAATTAACATAGTACTGTTAATATATTTAAGGATTTTTATTATTTTGAAACCTAAATAGGAATTAAATATGAAGCTGGATTTAAATAATTTAATTAAATAAAATTATTACCATGAAAGAATAATTATAACTAAGCATTTCTATGCCCCAGAGGATCATTTAACTTCTTTCCCTTTTATCAATTTCAATTATATGTTTTTATTTGTATTCCCATATTGCAGATAGAAAAACTGAGTTTTGGGTAAGGCAAACATTTTCTATCACGTGCAATGGCAATCATTTCTAATCTCTACTTCACAATCTTATTTCCAAAAATAAGGTGGTAAAATTTGACAGGATTTTAAACAATTTTTATAGCCTCTCTTCAAGATTGTATGAAAAATTTGGGCCTAGAGTCTTAGGTTTTCATTTGCATA
>NW_012103732.1:2442273-2451943 GCF_000951045.1 Mandrillus leucophaeus | reverse complement strand
CTGGGCGTGGTGGTGGGCGCCTGTAGTCCCAGCTACTTGGGAGGCTGAGGCAGGAGAATGTCGTGAATCTGGGAGGCAGAGTTTGCAGTGAGCCAAGATCGCGCCACTGTACTCCAGCCTGGGCGACAGAGTGAGACTTCGTCTCGAAAAATCAAAAAAAAGAAAAAAATTATCTGGGTGTGGTGGCATGCCACATGCCTGTAATCCCAGCCACTTGGGAGACTGAGGCACGAGAATCGCTTGAACCCATGAGGTAGAGGTTGCAGTGAACTGAAATCATGCCACTGTACTCCAGCCTGGGCGACAGAGCGAGACCGTGTCTCAAAACTAACAAACAAACAAACAAAAAAGCTGTGTCTGGCTTACTATACAGAAGGAGTTGAAACTTGCTACCTCTTAATCTTTGAACTCCACCATCTTTTTGACAATTACAAGGGTCTCAGTCCCCTGAAGCACTGATTACTATCAAAAGTACAGTGCTGGTTTCTGAGGGATTTTTACTATCGTTTTATTGTTTCTTTTGTCAGAATTGAGGTTCTAGGTATATTCTAGTTGTACTAATCAGACTTAATCTGGAATACAAGTAAGTTAGTATGGGGAAGGCAGCATATTTCACCAAAGATCAGTGTATCGATTGTATTTAAACATATTTCCTCTTCTCATCTGAAACATTGTTGGTTCAGATATATGATTATGGCCCTTATTGGGAACTGTTGGCCGATCCACCATCTCTCTACGATTGAACTCTCTTGTTCTTCTGTTCAGCACTCTGATTTTCCTTGGGGAAACCCTCCCCCACTTTTAGTTGATGGTTTCTGGTGGTGCTAGTTCCACCCCTGGCTCCATGTGGATGGACATTTGACCCAGACCTGGTCAACAAGAGTATCAGCTGCTCCTGGTTACAGTAATCGGTTCAAGGATGGGCCAATCAGAATAGTGAGACTCGACTGTGGGTCTTTGGAATTACAGAAAAAGAGAATCTTTTTTCCCCTCACCAAAAGCTAGAAGAATGTAAACCTGAAGATATTTATTGCCACTTACAGGAAATCCTGTCTAAGATCATTGCTAATGCAGAGGAAAACCAAGTCAAGAAATGGCAAGAAACCAAGTTCTGATTGAATTATTTTAGCCCCTGAAGCAGACATGTCTGAAAGTATGATTTGGCCTTCCACAGGTACACATACAAAAGTAAGTTAAAAAGACCATTTAAACATCTTGGTGTAATTCTTACAGATTTTGAAAAATCTTAAATTCATCCATCACATCTGGCCCGCATTAGATTTAATTAGAATCTCTGGCAGTAGGGCCCTGGAATCTGCATTTTTAGTTATTCCCTGAGTGTTTTAGGTGATCAGCTAATTTAGAGACCTATTATGAGTATTGACTAAAAATTCTCATTCTTCTCGAACACCATCAACAGGCCATATGGAGTTTACATACTGCACTAGAGGCTTCCTAGAGAGTAGACTATAAAATAGATAAAGTAGGTTAAGGGCTACAATTATTCTCCTTCTGATAGCTGTGATGGCACTACCCTTTCTCTCCTACAGTCAGGAAAGAGAAGAGATTGCAATTATGTGGTAGAAACTTTAATGAAGGAAAGTCGTCTTTCTTCTTCTCAATGGCATCCTGGTAAATTAAAACTGTCTCTAATCCAATCTGTGTTCTGGAAAATGTGAGACTTACCTTCCTGCTACCTGTTTGACTAGAACTGGTCAGACGGAATGACTGGATACAACTTAATTTGAAAGAGAACACCCAAGATCTTACCAAATCCAATTTTTCTCATTGTCTTAGAAAATTCAGATAACCTATATGGAAGGAATTGAATTTGTTTGTTAGGTCTTAGAATTTAGAACGAGGGGTTATTTTAGTGTCATCATTTCCTAGGGTGTAAACGCAGTGAGTGAGGGTGTAGATTTCCAAATCTCAGTTGACTTGGTTGCTTTCTTTCCCCAGTTACATAAAGCAAGATAAACTACTTCAAATTAATTAATTAATTAATTAATTTGAGATGGAGTCTTGCACTGTCATCCAGGCTGTAATACAATGGCACCATCTTGGCTCACCGCAACCTCTGCCTCCTGGGTTCCAGCCATTCTTCTGCCTCAGTTCCCCTGAGGAGCTGGGATTACAGGCATGTGCCACTACACCTGATTAATTTTTTGCATTTTTAGTAGAGATGGAGTTTCGCTGTGTTGGCCAGGCTGGTCTCAAACTCTTGACCTCAGGTGATCCGTCCACCTCGGCCTCTCAAAGTGCTGGGATTACAGGCGTGAGCCACCGCACCTGGCCTAATTACTTTGAATTTATACTCCTTGTCTCTGATTGGCTTCCCTTAGCACTCTTTAGCGTGCAGTTGTTCAGAAAGGTTGAGATAAACACAATCTTCATAGATTTCCTGCCTTCACATCTGCTTAAGGGTGGTTTCTTTGCAGAAGTGTTCATCTATGTCAATTCTAAGGGTAGACAATAAGTCCAATGTGGCCATCCCTTTAAAAAGAGGTGATTATTTATTCTCCAAAATTATCAACCTTTTTATATCACTAGACATTCTGAGTGAGTCTTCTCCATGATAATACACCAGTCAACCTTCTCAGGCCAAAATTTTACCTAACAGCAGGAGGATTCTAGGCACAATATTTTAACAGTGACTCCTGCAGCTTTTAGGAAAATTGGCCACAAACAATATATTTTCAGATAGTTCATTGGAACTTTTCAAGATGGACAGAAATTCATTATAGACAAGCTGCATGAAGTCCTCTGGGCACCAATGATTAATGATCCTATAGAACCTGTCCTTTTGTGTTATCCTGAGTTGGGTTTTGTGGAAAAGTTGTCTTGATGGATAAGAATTTTCACTGAGATGAAACAGGATGTGTTCTACCCTCTTTTACACCATGTAGCAACTTCTTTTTAACTTGTACCTTGACTTGTCACTTTTGACTGACCGGATGCAAAGCAAAAGGAAACAACAGAAAAAGTGTTTCCTAACATATAGCGTGAGCTTAAAAACAAATATCTGACTATTTAATCAGTATTAAAAAAATAGCTTAAGATTAATCATCCTAAAACCCAAATAATTATTTTTGGCAGATGCTATGAAGCACTCAAGTTAGTTACAGTCAACCACTCTGAACAGGATGTTATCACCAAAGCACAGCAAGTTTTGGCGGAGGACTCACAGAAGTTATAAGGTTAGCTGTTCAATGGTTGCTCTAATGGGACCTTCTTTATGCCTATGGTAGTGGGAGTTTCATAACACCTTCTTTAACATTTTTTGCGGGCTAAAATAATCACAGTCATGCTCTTTGGCATAGAATTTTGAGGTTTGTGAGAAAAAATCTTGTCCCATTCTCAGCCCATGTCCATGTGGAGGCGAGGTGGCATTTTACAGATTTATGTTTTGGTTAGACTTCTCAACTTTTAAAAGAGTTGTCAACTATATTCCCATCTCAGCTGAGGCTTAAAGCATGGTCTGTCCCTAATTGGCAACAGAATATTTGCACTCCAAGTACTTGTCAAAAGAGGATAACGCTGAACGCTTGCTGCCCAGTGCCTATCAAAAATCAGTTGTGAGAAATTGTATTTATGGAAGGTTGCCTGAAGGACATACATTCCTTTTTAGATCTTCTAAATTGTATTTTTGGATTTAGCCAAACCATTTGAGAGTAACATACTTAAACCCCATAGCTATGTTACCTCAATAATTATTGTGTCCCTGTGCCTAGCACTGAGATAGGCGCTTTTCATACTTGAGTAATAATCTTTAAAATAACTATGCAAGGTAGGGGTTAATATCTCTTTTCCAGATCAGGAAACACTCCCAGCACTGTCAAATAGCTTGCTCAAGGCCGCCCAGCAAGTAAATGGCATTTTACACAATTCAAACCAAGTCTGTCTGGCTCCAAATTTCATCGTCTGTATATAGTGCTAGAGTTGCTTTGACGGAACTGCATTTTGGTGTTGCAGCAGCAGCCTCTACTGAGGGAAGTTACAAGAAAGAATTCTACGAAACACAACATTGTATTTAACTCTGGAGATTTTGTTCACATTATACAGTGTCAACTTTATAAAGGCTCTTGAATAAGAGCTTTTGAGGTCTTAGTACTGGAAACAGTTGGGCTTACACTGAGCAACTAATAGGCTTAATATAGAAACATCAAGAAAATTGTGAATCGTGTATCTGATAGGGTTTCCCTCCATCGACCTTCTGGGAAACACAGATCCTACATTTTGACCTTCCCCTGTCTAGTACTTGAGCTCTGCATTTTACGTGCCACCTTCAGCACTAGAATTGTCATATTTTTTCCTCCTGTTCTCTAACCATCGGTGTGATTCCTTTATTTAGATATGCAACTTGTAATACTGTATGTATATTTGTAATATATTTCCATTACTTCCATATTTTCCCAGTACAAATAAAAAGCCTACACTTATTAAGCATTTAGTATGTTTCAGGAACTGTGCTAAATGGCATTATACTATACAATTGTCCCTTGGTACACCCCAGGGATTGGTTTCAGGACCACCCTCTGATACAAAAACCTATACGCACTCAAGCCCTGCAATCGGCCCCGAGGAAACCGGGTATATAAAAAGTTGGCCCATCCTATATGTGGGCTTCATTCACATCCCCCAGAGACTGTATTTTCTATCTGCATTTGGTTGAAAAAAAATCCATATATAAGTGAACCCTTGCAGTTCAAACTTACATTGTTTGAGAGTCAGCTGCATTTTCTTTTTAGTAACTGTGAATTACGTTATATCATTAGCCCCATTTTACAGATGAGTAACACGTGGCTCAAAGAGGTTTCAATATTAGATTGCTGCAAAAGTAATTGCAGTTTTGCCATTTAAATTTTTTGCATGGTTTTAATATCTGTTGAAATAATTAATTAATTATACTTTAAGTTCTGGGATACATGTGCAGAACATGCAGGTTTGTTACATAGGTATACATGTGCCATAGTGGTTTGCTCCACCCATCAACCCATCATCTACATTAGGTATTTCTCCTAATGCTTGTCCCCCAGCCCCAAACAGGCCCTGCTGTGTGGTGTTCCCTCCCTGTGCCCATATGTTCTCATTGTTCAACTCTCATTTATGAGTGAGAACATGTGGTGTTAGGTTTTCTATTCCTGTGTTAGTCTGCTGACAATGATGGTTTCCAACTTCATCCATGTCCCTGCAAAGGACATGAACTCATTCCTTTTTATGGCTGCATAATACTCTATGGTGTATATGTACTGCATTTTCTTTATCCAGTTGATGGGCATTTGGTTGGTTCTAAGTCTTTGCTATGGTGAATAGTGCTACAATAAACATACATGTGCATGTATTTTTATAGTAGAATGATTTATAATCCTTAGGGTATATACCCAGTAATGGTATTGCTGGGTCAAATGGTATTTCTAGATCTAGATCCTTGAGGAATCACCACAGTCTTCCACAATGCTTGAACTAATTTACACTCCCAACAACAGTGTAAAAGTTCTTATTTCTCCACATCCTCTCCAGCATCTGTTGTTTCCTGACTTTTTAATGATCACCATTCTAACTGGCGTGAAAAGGTATCTCATTGTGGTTTTGATTTGCATTTCTCTAATGACCAGTGATGATGAGCTTTTTTTCATATGTTTGTTGGCCACATAAATGTCTTCTTTTGAAAAGCATCTGTTCATATCCTTCACCCACTTTTTAATGGGGTTTTTTCTCATAAATTTATTTAAGTTCCTTGTAGATTCTGGATATTAGCCCTTTGTCAGATGGATACTTTGCAAACATTTTCTCCCACTCTGTACGTTGCCTGTTCATATAGTTTCTTTTGCTGTGCAGAAGCTCTTTGGTTTAATTAGATTCCATTTGTTAATTTTTGCTTTTGTTGACATTGCTTTTGGTGTTTTAGTCATGAAGTCTTTGCCCATGCCTATGTCCTGAATAGTATTGCCTAGGTTTTCTTCTAGAGTTTTTATGGTTTTAGGTCTTACGTTTAAGTTTTTAATCCATCTCGAGTTAATTTTTGTATGAGGTGTAAGGAAGGGGTCCAGTTTCAGTTTTCTGTATATGGCCAGCCAGTTTTCCCAACACCGTTTATTAAATAGGGAATCCTTTCCCCACTGCTTTTGTCAGGTTTGCCAAAGATCAGATGGTTGTAGATGTGTGGTGTTATTTCTGAGGCCTCTGTTCTGTTCCATTGGTCTATACATATGTTTTGGTACCAGTACCATGCCAATTTGATTACTGTAGGTTTGTAGTATAGTTTGAAGTCAGGTAGTGTGATGCATCCAGCTTTGTTCTTTTTGCTTAGGATTGTTTTGGCTATATGGGCTCTTTTTTATTTCATATGAAATTTAAAGTAGTTTTTTCTAATTCTGTGAAGACAGTCAATGGTAACTTGATGGGAATAACATTGAATCTATAAATTACTTTGGGCAGTATGGTCACTTTCACAATATTGATTCTTCCTATCCATGAGCATGGAATGTTTTTCCATTTGTTTGTGTACTCTCTATTTCCTTGGGCAGTGGTTTGTGGTTCTCCTTGAAGAGGTCCTTCACATCCCTTGTAAGTTGTATTCCTATTTCATTCTCTTTGTAGCAATTGTGAATGGGAGTTTGCTCATGATTTGGCTCTCTATTATTGGTGTATAGGAATGCTTGTGATTTTTGCACACTGATTTTGTATCCTGAGACTTTGCTGAAGTTGCTTATCAGCTTAAGGAGTTTTGGGGCAAAGACAATGGGGTTTTCTAAATATACCGTCATGTCATCTGCAAACAGAAATACTTTTTGACTTCCTCTCTTCCTATTTGAATACCCTTTATTTCTTTCTCTTGCCTGACTGCCCTGGCCAGAATTTCCAATACTATGTTGAATAGGAGTGGTGACAGAGGGCATCCTTGTCTTCTGCCGGTTTTCAAAGGGAATTCTTCCAGCTTTTGCCCATTCAGTATGATATTGGCTGCGGGTTTCTCATAAATAGTTCTTATTATTTTGAGATATGTTCTATCAATACCAGTTTATTCAGTGTTTTTAGCATGAAAGGGTGTTGAATTTTATTGAAGGCCTTTTCTGCATCTATTGAAATAATCGTGGTTTTTGTCATTGGTTCTGTTTATGTGATGGATTACGTTTATTGATTTGCATATGTTGAACTAGCCTTGCATCCCAGAGATGAAGCTGACTTGGTAGTGGTGGATAAGCTTTTCAATGTGCTGCTTGATTTGTTTTGCCAGTATTTTATTGAGGATTTTCGCATTGATGTTCATTAGGAATATTAGCCTGAAATTTTATTTTTTTGTTGTGTCTCTGCCAGGTTTTGGTATCAGGATGATGCTGGCCTCATAAAATGAGTTTGGAAGGAGTCCCTCTTTTTCTATTGTTTAGAATACTTTCAGAAGGAATGGTTACCAGCTCCTCTTTGTACCTCTGGTAGAATTCGGCTGTGAATCCATCTGGTCATGGGCTTTTTTTTGTTTGTAGGCTATTAATTACTGCCTCAATTTCAGAACTTGTTATTCATCTATTCAGGGATTCGATTACTTCCTGGTTTAGTTTTGGGAGGGTGTATGTCTCCAGGCATTTATCCATTTCTTCTAGATTTTCTGGTTTATTTGCATAAAGGTGTTTATAGTATTCTCCGATGGTAGTTTGTATTTCTGTGGGATCAGTGGTGATATTCCCTTTATCATTTTTATTTTGTCTATCTGATTCTTCTCCTTTTCTTCTATATTAGTCTGGCTAGCAGTCTATTTTGTAAATCTTTTCAAAAAACCAGCCCCTGGATTCACTGATTTTTTTTGAAGGGTTTTTCATGTCTCTGTCTCCTTCAGTTCTGCTCTGATCTTAGTTATTTCTTGTCTTCTGCTAACTTTTGAATTTGTTGGCTCTTGCTTCTCTAGTTCTTTTGTGATGTTAGAGTGTCAATTTTGGATATTTCCCACTTTATCCTGTGGGCATTTAGTGCCATAAATTTCCCTCTAAACACTGCTTTAGCTGTGTCCCAAAGATTCTGGTATGTTGTGTCTTTGTTTTCATTGGTTTCAAAGAACTTATTTGTTTCTGCCTTAATTTTGTTATTTACTCAGTAGTCATTCACAGGAGCAGGTTGTTTAGTTTCCATGTAGTTTTGCAGTTTTGAGTGAGTTTCTTAACCCTGAGTTCTAATTTGATTGCACTGTGGTCTGAACAATTTCTGTTCTTTTGCATTTGCTGAGGAGTGTTTTACTTCCAATTATGTGGTTGATTTTAGAATAAGTGCTATGTGGTGCTGAGAAGAATATATATTCTGATGATCTGGGGTGGAGAGTTCTGTAGATGTCTAATAGGTCCACTTGGTCCAGAGCTGAGTTCAAGTCCTGAATATCCTTGATAATTCTCTGTCTTGTTGATCTAATATTGACAGTGGGGTGTTAAAGTCTCCCACTATTATTGTGTGGGAGTCTAAGTCTCTTTGTAGGTCTCTAAGAACTTGCTTTATGAATCTGGGTGCTCCTGTATTGGGTGCATATATATTTAGGATAGTTAGCTCTTCTTGTTGCATTGATCCCTTTACCATTATGTAATGCCCTACTTTTTTTTTTTTTTTTTTTTTAATCTTTGTTGGTTTAACGCCTGTTTGTTTTTTCCAATTTGAGAGCAGGTAGTGTTTATTAACTGACCCGCTTAGAAAAATAATCATGGTAGACAACTTAGTTCATTCTTCTAATAAGCTTGTTGATCTGGTCCTCCCTGTTGCCAGCATCTCCACCTTCTACAAAATGGGTGGTCTTTTACTTCATTCTGCCTCATGGATAAGATAATTTGAAGGCTCACAGGAAGTTATTTCCAATGGTATAGATCCCATGTATCAGATCATCCATGCAGATGATGCCATATTTACCAAGAGATTGAGCAATCAAAGCATTATCTGTTGAAGCAATTCACTTCTTATTGATTTTGCTATAACCATGCTTGTACATTAGTTCATTTAGTAACTTTAGATTTGGGTACCCCCATGCAATATATGGCTCTACAATCCTCAGCATGTTAACTGAAGCCTTGTTGAGCTTCACAAAGGTTCCACTGATGGTTTGACGAAGGCAAAGAAGCTGCAACACCTTTCAGACCTTTTGGCTCACACCATTGATACCTCTTATCTTGATGACAAATGCCGATCTGGGTTCTGCAGGAACACAGAAGTGGCCAGCTTTTCTTGCCATCCTCGCCATTTGAATTTCAGTTCTGTACATTTGCCTATATTCCTTGTGATAGCGCTTCACTTTTTCATAGATAAGCTTCCTCCTTCCCTTTTAAAGCATCTTTTGGACAAACTTCTTTCTTAGGCGCTTGGTCTTCAGCTCTGTGAAATTCCTTCACTTTTTCTTGAGGGTTTCTGGCACAGCAGGAATCTTCTTCTCTTCTATACCCTCCATGGTTACAGCTGGAAAAAGAGGAAGTTGATACATGCACTTAAAGTTTGTTTTATCAGAGAGTAGGATTGTGACCCCTGCCCTTTTTTTTTTTTTTTTTTTTTTTTTTTGCTTGGTAGATCTTCCTCCATCCCTTTATTTGGAGCCTATGTCCATCTGCTCATGTGAGATAGGTCTCCTGAATACAGCACACTGATGGGTCTTGAATCTTTATCCAATTTGCCAATCTGTGTCTTTTAATTGGGGCATTTAGCACAT
>NW_012103732.1:2433870-2442223 GCF_000951045.1 Mandrillus leucophaeus | reverse complement strand
ACTTAAAGTTTGTTTTATCAGAGAGTAGGATTGTTTTTTTTTTTTTTTTTTTTTTTTTTTTGCTTTACATGTGCTTGGTAAATCTTCCTCCATCCCTTTATTTTGAGCCTGTGTGTGTCTTTGCTTGTGAGATAGGTCTCCTGAATACAGCACACTGATGGGTCTTGAATCTTTATCCAATTTGCCAATCTGTGTCTTTTAATTGGGGCATTTAGCACATTACATTTAAGGCTAATATTGTTATGTGTGAATTTGATCCTGTCATTATGATGCTAGCTGGTTATTTTGCCTACTAGCTGATGCAGTTTCCTTATAGTGTTGATGGGCTTTACATTTTGGTTTGTTTTTGTAGTGGCTGGTTCAGGTTTTTCCTTTCCATATTTAGTGCTTCCTTCAGGAGCTCATGTAAGGCAGGCCTGGTGTTGACAAAATCCCTCAGTATTTGCTTGTCTGTAAAGGATTTTATCTCTCCTTCATTTATGAAGCTAAGTTTGGCTGGATATGAAATTCTGGGTTGAAAATTCTTTTATTTAAGAATGTTGAATATTGGCCCCCACTCTCTTCTGGCTTGTAGGGTTTCTGCAGAGAGATCTGCTGTTAGTCTGATGGGCTTCCCTTGTGGGTAGCCTGACCTTTCTCTCTGGATGCCCTTAACATTTTTTCCTTCATTTCAACCTTGGTGAATCTGACAATTATGTGTCTTGAGGTTGCTCTTCTCGAGGAGTATCTTTGCAGTGTTCTCTGTATTTCCTGAATTTGAATGTTGGCCTCTCTTGCTAGGTTGGGGAAGTTCTCCTGGATAATATCCTGTAGTGTGTTTTCCAACTTGGTTGCATTTTCCCTGTCACCTTCAGGTACACCAATCAAACGTAGATTTGGTCTTTTCACATAGTCCCGTATTTCTTTGTTCATTCCTTTTCATTCTTTTTTCTCTAATCTTGTTTTCACGGATATCCTTTCTTCTGCTTGACTGATTTTGGGATTGACACTTGTGTACACTTCACAAAGTTCTTGTGGTGTGTTTTTCAGCTCCATCAGGACAATTATGGTCTTCTCTAAACTGGTTATTCTAGTTAGCAATTCCTCTAACCTTCTGTCAAGGTTCTTAGCCTCCTTGCATTGGGTTAGAACATTCTCCTTTAGCTCAGAGGAGTTTGTTATTACCCACCTTCTGAAGCCTACTTCTGTCAATTCATCAAACTCATTTTCTGTTCAGTTTGTTCCCTTGCTGGCAAGGAGTTGTGATCCTTTGGAGGAGAGGAGGCATCCTGGTTTTTGGAATTTTCAGCTTTTTTGCATTGATTTTTCCTCATTTTCATGGACTTATCTACCTTCGGTCTTTGCTGTTGGTGACCTTCGGATGGAGTTTTTGCGTGGTCATCTTTTTTGTTGATGTTGATGTTATTGCTTTCTGTTTGTTAGTTTTCTTTTAATAGTCAGGCTCCTCTTCTGCAGGTCTGCTGGAGTTTGCTGGAGATCCACCCTGTTTGCCTCGGTATCACCAGTGGAGGCTGCAGAACAGCAAAGATTGCTGCCTGTTCCTTCCTTTGTCCCAGAGGGGCACCTGCCAGATGCCAGCCAGAGCTCTTCTGTATGAGATGTCTGTTGACCCTGCTGGGAGGTGTCTCCCAGTCAGGAGGCATGGGGGTCAAGGACCCACTTAAGGAAGCAGACTGTCCCTTGGCAGAGCTTGAGCGCAGTGCTGGGAGATCCCCTGGTCTCTTCAGAGCTGGCAGGCAAGAACATTTAAGTCTGCTTAAGCTGCTTCCACAGTCGCCCCTTCCCTGAGGTGCTCTGTCCCGGGGAGATGGCAGTTTTATCTATAAGCCCCTGACTAGGGCTGGTGCCTTTCTTTCAGAGATGCCTCGCCCAGAGAGGAGGAATCTAGAGAGGCAGTCTGGCTACAGCAGCTTTGCTGAGCTGCGGTGGGCTCTACCCAGTCCGAACTTCCCAGTGGCTTTGTTTACACTGTGAGGGGAAAACTGCCTACTCAAGCCTCAGAAATGGTGGGTGCCCCTCCCCACCACCAAGCTCGAGGGTCCCAGATCGACTTCAGACTGCTGTGCTGGCAGCAAGAATTTCAAGCCAGTGGATCTTAGCTTGCTGGTCTCCGTGGGATCCACTAAGCAAGACAATTTGGCTCCCTGGCTTCAGCACCCTTTCCAAGGGAGTGAACGGTTCTGTCTTTCTGGTGTTCCAGGAGCCAATGGGGTATGGAAAAAAAAAAAAAGAAAAGAAAGAAAGGAAACAACTTCTGCAGTTAGCACAGGGTCTGCCCAAATAGCCGCCTAGTTTTTTGCTTGAAACCCAAGGCCCTGAGGGAATCTCCTGATCTGCGGGTTATGAAGACCATTGGAAAAGCATAGTATGGCGCTGGAATGCACTGTTCCTCACGGCACAGTCCCTCATGGCTTCCCTTGACTAGGGGAGGGAGTTCCCCAACCTGTTGCGCTCCCTGGGTGAGGCAATGCCCCACCCTGCTTCAGCTCACCCTCCATAGGATGCACCCACTGTCTAACAAGTCCCAGTGAGATGAACTGGGTACCTCATTTGAAAATGTAGAAATCACCCGCCTTCTGCACTGGTCTTGCTGGGAGCTGCAGACCGCAGCTGTTCCTATTTGGCCATCTTGCCCAGAAATCCATTTAAAAATTTTTAAATTGCAAAACCGTAATTACTTTTGCACCAACCTAATAAGATGCTCAGGGTCACATAGCAGAGCCAGTTTTCTGGCTGACTCCAGAACCTTGGCTCTTAATCACTATGTGTGTCTCTCTTCAGCTCCATGTCATGGTCAGTTAATGGGGACAGAGGAACACAACAGGATGGGAATAGAAGGAGACATGGGGGAAAGGAAAAATAAAAGATGGGGAAAAGATGTCCTAAAAGGAAGAAAGGGAGCATGTAAAAATAGATGAGAGAAAAGTAAGGCAGAGTAAAGAAAGGTAACAGAGAAAACGAAGGATATGGGACAGAGATGGAATGTGTTCACAGTTCTGCCTCAGAAGTGTATAATCTTCTGAACTCTCAGAATGAGTTTTTTTCTTGAAGGTTCAGCCCTAAGTATTAGCAACACACAACTGCCAGCTCTTCACTATAAACTTCTATCTCTCTTGTTGTATCATCCACTCCTTTGCACGAGTCTATGCTGTGCTGTCTCACTATTCATCCTGCTTTGTGAGCAGCTCTTACCACCTCATGGAAAACGCAGCCACACTCTTTATAGTATCCAACTCAGCAGAGGCAGCATTCGGGATGTTTCATGTTAATTCCCAGGAAAGAGTCTAGTATTTTTTTCACTTCAAATACATTCTTCTCTGTTACCATCCACAGAGGTAAACAAAAGATTAAAACAAACAAACAAAACCAAAACCAAACTCCTTTATTTTTCTGGCCACAGACCAGGAAAACATCACCTTTTAGTATCTTTCCACAGGTAGGACAAAGGTAAATGTCAGAAACTCACTCTCAAGAAGTACAACTATTTACATGGGCTTGTATACATCACAGTAAGCTATCCCTGACATTTGTATTTATAATTAAGTATCCAAAAATATTAAAAGTAGCCCTTGCAGTATTACAAGACACCTGCCCGCTTTTGCTTCCAAATTTAGTATTTATTTTTAAAAATCAACATTTGTTATCTCATGGAATGTTAGGATCTTCTATAGAGAGATGACACAAGTTTTAAAAGTTCACATTGGGACCATTGAGGTGTCTATCAATTTACCAGCTGGAAATAGCTCTGAGATCTAATATCTGTCATACTGATGGTCTTTGAGGGAATTATGCTATGTAACTGTGGGTTTCTTTAAGTCCTATTTAATTCCATCATCCCCAATATGAGAATTTATATATCTGATTAAGTTAGTTCGAATAAATATATATTTGAGGGTGAACATTACTCATGTTTCCACATGGGGGTGCCACCTCATGGTCACACTCTTCTCAGTCTTCCTCTTGACGGACAGATTTCTAAACACAGACAAGATGGATCATTTCTTAAATGTCACTGACTCTTCTTAAACTGAGAGGAAATATAGAATGGTGAATAAACACTGAGTATAGCCACAGGTTTAGCCCCAATTCTACCACCCATTAATGGGGCACTTTGGGTGAACTAGGGTCCAACCAATCATGGAGGATTGTTTTGAAGGGAATGGATGTGCACATGACTTGTAAATGGTAAACATTAACAAATTAAAGATAATTAGATCCAGATCGTAGTCCATGTCTAGATATAAAAGACTCTGCTGTTAGATTATCAGAAGACATGATGCTATAGATGTCTTTAAAGTGTAGGCTATTGAAGTACAGGGTCATATCAAGAACTCAACACCAATATTAGTAAAACATTCAGCATTGCCAAAAGATTGGAGACTGAGAGTTAAGTTGATAAGCAGAAATGCTGAGAAAATTTCTAGATGCTCAGACTGCTCTATGACTACAGAATAAAGTAGTTCCAAGTTGATGACATCAAGTCAAGGCTATTTCTGAAAGGGTCACAATGGGCCTACAGATTATGTTCTGGTTTATCTAATCGTCCGTGACTAGGTCTCCAACAGGAACGTTCAAACCACTGCTATATGTTTCCAATTTGCAACAAATTAGAAAACATTTGTTTTGTCTTTTGGAACCATACACAAATAAAAATATGTTTGCAAAAGATTTTTATAAGATCCTTGTGCAGTTTTTAAACTCCCAAATGTAAATGCCAGAAATAATTTTTGAATGTGCTTTAAGGACACACTGAAAATTTTCTTCTTATAGCTGATAGACACCTGACATTTTAGCCATTGAGCACAGTGTTCCATCTTGTCTCTAGGGTCCATTTTTAGGAGTCAAAGGTGCTTAAATAAGAATCCTTTGTGTAATGAAATTCACTAAGCTTTAATGAGTTTTATTTTAAAAGTTCTTTATAAATTAAATTCTGGTTAACATGTTTAAGAATATAAATGTTCACAATGTTATGGGAACACAATATATACATATTTCTGAGGCAAATATACTATTTTAGGCTCTTTTTAAGGATCACTAATTCTAGGCATATACATCTTCTGGTGGCAAATATTTAGGTATTTAGTTCTTTCAATAACAATAAAAAAGATGAGGTGAAATCTGTTAATGCTAATAATATTCAGGCTAGAGAGAAGGGAAAAAATAAATTCAAAAGAAGAAACACTTCTATGGAATCCTTTACTGATCAAGTAGCAACCTAGGACAAGCTTCTTTAATGAACCTGCTGATGCTTGATTAGGGTATTAAAAGATTTTTGAAAAATGGGGCAATCCCAAGGGTTCTACGGTTTCTGTGGTATCCTTAATTAATTCCACTTTGAGTTCATTATTCAACAGCTGCTTTAGGAAAATAAAAGGTCTGCGTCTCTTTACACAAATGTTTGAGAGTTATTTTATAATGCATTCCCTCCTTGCATAAGCCATTTGTTCTAAACTAGATTAAGAGAAAATACAATGAGAAGCTACTTCCATTGCCAAGGGGGTTAGAAAAGTTATCCAGTTTTACCTGTACTTTCTTCAATGTAAGAAAAGGAAGTTCCCAAGTAATCACCACACCTTCCCCTAGAAGACCCAAGCTTTCAAAGCTTCATTTCTACCTAAGGTTATTTTTGCTGGGAAAATATGTCTGTGATTTCTTCGATCGACAATATGAACATTTATATCTCCCTCTATGAATTGTTTCAAAAACATGTATTTGGCTTCTTTGACTCATGGTTTCCAGCTTATCCTTTGACTTCTTCTCTCAGTCGTTTTTGACACAGGTTCTCTTCTCTTGCTTTGGGCTAGCTGAACACACACACACACACACACACACACACACACACACACACTCCCCTACTCCCTTTCAGAATGACTTCATAACAACTGGTCTGGTTGTGAGCACTACCTTAAATTCCAGCTGCCCTGTTGGCTCCTGTACTTACAAAGTCTGAATTTATTGTGGGCCCTTGTAGTGCAATTTTTGACACATCATTAAGCTCCCTTTTCATTGGGAGCCTAAGGGCATATTCAGGCTCACTGCGAAGAGTGCGCCTAAATAACGGTTAAAACACGTGTCAGGAGCTGCAAGGGGCTTGTTTGCCAGCAGGGCAAACAGTTCACTGTAGCTCAAGCAATACCCTACAACAGGGTGGGTAGAGATAATGAGATAACCACACACCACAAGTGAGCTGTTCATCTTTGTCTTCAAGCATCTAAGAACACAGTTATCTCAGTAGGATGGTGCACCCTGGAGAGTTATAAATATCTTTCAGAAAGGTAAAGAAAAACAGTCAAAGAAAACACATCCGAAAAAAATAAGCAGAAGAGCACTGGTGGACAATTATTTAAAGCAAAATTTCAGCTACACCAGAACTTATTGAATCAGGCCAATAAGTTCTGTATGCTTTTTTTGGCATTATGTTTTATTTTAAGTGTATGCAGATTTATTCTAATGTTATGATGCTAATCAACCTGTGTAGCTATAATAAAATAAAGGCAATGTCAACACCTCATCAACTAATCACACTGCTTCTTTCATTCTGGACACTGTATCCTCCCTACACACACCGAAGTACTATAAAAATTATTTATACAAATAAACTATTATCTGAAGACTGAAAAGGCATAATAAATTATGCGTAATATGGCCCAATTATGTGGTAATTTCTTTGTTTTAATTATTTGTATAGTTTTAATGAAGGGGTTGCTAGAAGGTGGAACCATTTTTATATTTAATGGAAAAAATAAATTTGTTTTTAAGAATGAAAACAAAGATAATTAGCTCTTAAATTAGAGGCATACTAATATATGCATGTTCCTAAATTATTGCCAGTATTATTACTTTGTGCTATCAAAACTTTTCTCTCTGAAGCACAGATATTGGCTATTCAAGTTATTTTTCCCATTTCTGTTAAATGTATTAATATCTTGCTGTTCATCAAGTGCCAAAATAAAGGTTAAAAAAGTTCCCTAGATTATCTGCAGAAGAAAAATTGGGGTGGGTGATGACAACTATGATCTTTCAAGATGTAGTTTACGAATGCATAATAACTTAAGAAAGTGAGAAAAAAAATAGATTTATCAAGAAAAGAGAGAACTAGCCTAAATTCAACACAGCAAATCAGCAAATTTCTTCAGGGAAAGACATCAAATTTGAAAGGCATCAATACTTTTCTGCTGTCACCAAACTGTTATTTATGCTCATGTACCAGCTGGATTTGTGTATGTGCGTGCATAATCTTTTTCTCACCACTGATGTCATCATTAAAGCTGTGCAAGAATTTTGATTTCGCTTTGCACAATCTTCAGGGGAGACTTGGACATTATGGTGAAAGTTTGTGACAAGTTTGTAAAAGTAAGAAATGCAGGCTTTAAGGCAGTGAAATGTCACCACTGCAAAACAGAGGAAGCTTTCCCAAGTGTGCATTATTTTGTCTGCCCAGTCTGCACTGAAGGAACCACACAGCGCAATCGCAAAGAAATAGGTAGTTAACTACTTTTGGTAGGGGAAGAAAGATATTTAACATTACCCATATAACACTCTCCATAACTAGCTGTCCTTTTTGAATATTCAAACATATTCTAGAATTTCAAGACACATATATTTTTTTACAATGTGCAGAAAGATACAAGCCACTGTGCATCTGATTTCCAAGGCACAAGCTACAACTGTGTTTTATCACTGTAAACCTTATCTATGAGGTTTATAAAGGCTTCAAGATACTAAGACTTTTAGGATTTTTCTGGTTATGAAATTTCAAAGCTGCAATGAATTAATTTTCAGACAAGGAAGAAATGACCAGGAACAGTAGGCAGTGGCAGGCCATTATGAGGAAGAGACAT
This sequence comes from Mandrillus leucophaeus, assembly GCF_000951045.1. Classification (NCBI taxonomy): domain Eukaryota; kingdom Metazoa; phylum Chordata; class Mammalia; order Primates; family Cercopithecidae; genus Mandrillus; species Mandrillus leucophaeus. The sequence continues at coordinate 2,434,382 of NW_012103732.1, read as the reverse complement.
CATAGGGCAATTCAGAGGCCACCAATTCCAGTCAGAGATCTCAGGTTGCATGAGTGGCAATCTGGACAGAGTGTGGAGGGTCTAACCCCCAATAACCTATCTCAAAACAAAACTTCATTAGGAGACCTGGTAACTGAATTTAAAGATAATGTGCCATTGTAACACACACACACTCTCTCTCTCTCTTTTTTTTTTTTTGAGACGGAGTTTTAGTCTTGTTACCCAGGCTGGAGGGCAATGGTGCCATCCCTGCTCACTGCAACTGCAACCTTCCCCTCCCAGGTTCAGCAATTCTCCTGGCTCAGCCTCCCCAGTAGCTGGGATTACAAGTGTGCACCACCACGCCCAGCTAGTTTTGTATTTTTAGTAGAGACAGGGTTTCACCATGTTTATCAGGCTGGTCTTGAACTCCTAACCTCAAGTGATCCACCTACTTTGGCCTCCCAAAGTGCTGGGATTACACGCAGGAGCCACTATGCCTGGCCCTATAATGCATTCTCATTCTTAGTTTA
>NW_012103732.1:2429907-2430765 GCF_000951045.1 Mandrillus leucophaeus | reverse complement strand
TCTTTATAAATTAAATTCTGGTTAACATGTTTAAGAATATAAATGTTCACAATGTTATGGGAACACAATATATACATATTTCTGAGGCAAATATACTATTTTAGGCTCTTACGTTTTTAAGGATCACTAATTCTAGGCATATACATCTTCTGGTGGCAAATATTTAGGTATTTAGTTCTTTCAATAACAATAAAAAAGATGAGGTGAAATCTGTTAATGCTAATAATATTCAGGCTAGAGAGAAGGGAAAAAATAAATTCAAAAGAAGAAACACTTCTATGGAATCCTTTACTGATCAAGTAGCAACCTAGGACAAGCTTCTTTAATGAACCTGCTGATGCTTGATTAGGGTATTAAAAGATTTTTGAAAAATGGGGCAATCCCAAGGGTTCTACGGTTTCTGTGGTATCCTTAATTAATTCCACTTTGAGTTCATTATTCAACAGCTGCTTTAGGAAAATAAAAGGTCTGCGTCTCTTTACACAAATGTTTGAGAGTTATTTTATAATGCATTCCCTCCTTGCATAAGCCATTTGTTCTAAACTAGATTAAGAGAAAATACAATGAGAAGCTACTTCCATTGCCAAGGGGGTTAGAAAAGTTATCCAGTTTTACCTGTACTTTCTTCAATGTAAGAAAAGGAAGTTCCCAAGTAATCACCACACCTTCCCCTAGAAGACCCAAGCTTTCAAAGCTTCATTTCTACCTAAGGTTATTTTTGCTGGGAAAATATGTCTGTGATTTCTTCGATCGACAATATGAACATTTATATCTCCCTCTATGAATTGTTTCAAAAACATGTATTTGGCTTCTTTGACTCATGGTTTCCAGCTTATCCTTTGACTTCTTCTCTCAGTC
>NW_012103732.1:2424502-2425122 GCF_000951045.1 Mandrillus leucophaeus | reverse complement strand
AATGCTTAGATTTAAGGGTTTGAGCATTGGGGAAGGGATTTTGAAAGGGTAGGTGATTTTAATTATTAACAGATACTACTATGATGATAATTACCAGATTTTTATGAAGCACCTTCTAAGAGTAGCTCAGTTATAAACCTTTTCTTGCATTTTCTTACTTTATTCTCACAAAAGCCTGCAAGGTAGATATGAGTTTCAGCATTCTAAAAAAGGAGGTAACTGAAGGTCAAGGTGGGATAACTTGTCCAAAGTGAGAAGTATAACAGAAAGGAGTGAGTTACAATAGCCAGGGTGTGATCTGACTCCGAGACAGACAGTGGCAAGTGACTTAATGTCTCTGGGCTTTGTTGTCCTCATCTAGAAGACTGTTGTTTGTTAAGAGTAGAGATGCTACGTACAGCAACTCAATAGTGGCTGATTCATAATACATACCCACTAAAAGGGTTGCTTCTGCCAGTGCTATATCCCCATGACTTCTCATAACCACATCTTCCTTAGCAGAGTCATTTATATCCAGGCCTGTCTTACTTCAAAGCTCTTGCCCTCTCCTTAAGAGAATACTTCAGGCCGGGCGCGGGTTAATCACGCCTGTAATCCCAGCACTTTGGGAAGTTGAGGCG
>NW_012103732.1:2414485-2422832 GCF_000951045.1 Mandrillus leucophaeus | reverse complement strand
CACACCTGTAGTCCCAGCTGTTCGGGAGGCTGAGGTAGGAGGATCACTTGAGCCCAGGAGATTGAAGCTGCAGTGAGTCATGATCATGCTACTGCACTCCAGTTTGGGCAACAGTGCGAGACCCTGTCTCAAACAAACAAAACAAAACAGAACAAAACAAAACAAAACAAAAATGACACAGGGAACTAGCATGTTTGGGTAAGAATCTGAGATTCACTACTTCGGAGTTATGTATCCCTGGACAAATTACTCCTCTGCCCCTTGGTCTCGTCATCTGTAAAGTGAAGATAATAGAGCAACTACCATATGAGATTGTTATTAGAGCTAAATGAGTTACTATTTCTAGAATCCTTAGAACAAAGCCTGGTACACGGTATAAGCCCAACTTAGGTTAAAAGAGTTGAGCTTGCTTGCACATATCTGGAGCTAGTTTTCTTTAAGCCTCTTTCATGTCAGAGGGATAAAAATGCAAATATCTAAAATCTGAAGCACTTGGGTTTCAGGGTGGAGATGAGAGACAGGGGCACTGGTTAATTGACCAGTCATCTCTTAACGTAGAATGAGCCCTACTAAGGCTCCCAGGTCTGATTATTCTTCATGCTCACATAAGGCTAAAGTATTAATTTATATATTTAACTGTACACTTGTCAGGAGTCAGAAAAGAGAACATTCTGAGGAACTGCTCTTGCACAGAACTTGTGGCAATGATATTTAGACATTCCTTCACATACCACTATTTGATTTAAAGCAGTGATCTGTTGACTGGGTCATCGGTAATGCACATCCCTTCCATTTTTTGGAAATAACACCTGTTTCTTGGATTTGATTTGGCTCTTAATTCAAACAGAACTCCAAGTGCTCTGAAACAAAATCAACCTAAAATTATACATTTATCTAGAGTTACATTTAGGCCATATGGTTTAAGTTGTCCAAATGTCACAGAAGCAACAGTAACAGCCATCATCGTACTTTACACTTACCCAGCATCTTTCCTGCCAGAATATTATGTAAGTTATAAAAGTTTCATTAAGACAGAGGTGTTAACCCTAATTCCAAAAGGACAGTCATTTAACTGCTGTTTCAGTTTAGCTCTGCTTCATAGTGAATTGATACATAAGAGTTACTTGAAGTCAATTTAAAGTTTCATGATAGTATTCTTATAACTGAAAATGTCTCAACTGCAAATTCCTATGATATGAAGGACAGATGAGAGACATGTAGAACCAATATCTTCCTCTTGGATCTCTGAGAAGATGCAACTAAGTTATTAGGCTCACTGCACTAGAGTCAGAGTGCAATACTGGAATGCTATTTCCAGAAACTCCCATACAATGCACTGGAAAAGTCTGGACAGAGAGGGAACCTCAGTACATACCTTAAATCTTTACCCATTTGAACTTGAAATTCTCTATCATATTAGTAAAACTGCTTCTTAGCATCCAGCACTATCTAGCCAGATACATAGGAAGTGCTCCACAGATAAATGTTGAGTGGACAAATAAATGTATTAAATGCATGGTTGTCCTGTTGCAAGCATAACATTCAGAGAGTTTTAGAGTATATATTTTGAGTAGATGTGAGGCATTTTGGCATAGAAAAGGTAACAAGATGATGCTGGGCAAGGAGGATGATAATCGGGTAGCCAGGGGCAGATGTGGACTGATTGAACTGAAGGGATCCTCAGAGGTCTTGGTGTTAAAATTCTCTAAGCAGTATAGTGCGATTAAAGACCACATTCCATTATAATTTTTCCCACTATTAGTCTCAGAACATTTAATGTCTCTGAAATTGTCTAAGCCAGAATATTGTGAATATCTATGCTTTTTTTGCTCATTAACCAACTAACCAATGAATGAACTGATCAACCAGGCCATGTGCTAGAATACAGAGATAAATACTCCCCTCAGATACCATCCCTATGGTCAGTAAGCTCACAGAGAAGTGCAAAAGCTGAAAATTCACCTTCAGAAACATGTTTCAGTTTTTTCCAACACTGGTACTTTTCTATTACCGCCAAGTTGAAACTATCTCCACTGAATGAATATCTACAAAATTTTATAATCAACTGTAGCCATGTGCTTACGTATACATCACATTACTCCCAGATTCTGCTTTACCTACTCACCCAGAGTAGGAGGTCATTAAGTCAATACATAGTATTTTCCCTGCAGTCAAGTTTTCACACTGGAATACTAAAAAATTCCGGGTTTCACACAGCAGTCTGCTGAGGGTATGCAGAGAAAACGCTCAATAAAATAGAACTATTTTTTTCTTGGTAGTAATTTTAAAAAGATGTAAAATAAACATGAAAATGGCTCTGAATAGAATGTCTAAGTCATATATATTTAAAAATAATGTAAGAGACTTCAAAAATAATTCTTGCCCACCATGGTCTCTCTCAGGCTGGGTCCACCCAAACCTCCCTGGGATGCACATTCTCTCTTCTACTGATGATGAAGTATCTGGGAAGCATTGCAAAGCAAACCCAAACGATGGATTTGAAGCCTGGCTCTGGCACTTCCTAACTGTGATCTCAGGCAAATTTTCTTTTAGATCTTTGATTTTTCTCTTCCATGAAACACTAAAATAACAGCACCTTCTTTAAAAGATGACTATAAAGATCACATGATGACATTTGCACACTGCCTAGCACATAATATATGCTCAATAAATATTCATTCACCTTAATTGAAAGAAACTAATTCACAAATCAAATTCTAGGACTTTCGATACCCTCAGTTCAGTATTTTAATTATGTCCTCTGGTGATAATTAGTGATCTAGAGCAATGACCTCAGGCAAAGCACTGGAAATAAAGTTGCATGTGACACCACAGAGGATACAGAGCCCTGTCCTTTGAATTAACCTGGAATCACCATCAATGAATCCCATATGTTAAAACTGGGCTGGGTTCAAAGTGACACTCATCTTAAACTCAGTGTAGCTGGAAAAAAAAAAAAAAATCCTCCTTTCCCCAAACTCTCAGGGGGATTCTTGGTGCCATCTAAGGAAGTCTGACAATGGAAGAAACAGTAAAGAGAGGACCTTCTTTAGGAATGCAACACTGTATTCATAGGAGAAACAGGACAAAACAGAAGACTGGGATATACAGAGAGAGGAACAGAGAGACGACAAATAGCTTCTCCTTCTCTCTTTTCTCATTCCTTAGTTGCAATAGTAGGGGTCTGGGAAGATGGGTGTGAGAAGGCTTTGTTTATATCTTCCAAGAGAAGAGTTTAGAATGTGAGAAGAGATTTTAACCACTATTGGGATGGCTTGATTGGGACTTTTACTCTCCTCTGCTGCTCTAGATGTTTCACGGTTCTCATCCTTTTCATGTAACACCATTGTTTTTTCTTTATGTCTAATTTTGGGTTGGGAGAGGAAAAGATCATCACACTCAGTAGTCAAAGAGCTGGATCTATCAGGGCTTACCACCTATGTGTTATTGGGCAAGTGATTTAATCTCACTGGACTTAGTTTTCACTCCTCAAATGGAGTTCCACCATGAGACACAAGTACTTTTGTAAGAATGAAATCATATAATATTTGCAATATAGTCTAGACAACAATATCTCCTAATTTCTACAAAGGTGGTATTGCTATCTGGAATATAAGAGATTTGTTTTGAAGTTGCATCTGGATACAAAGCAAGCTGTTTTTTGCTGAGCAGCTAGGTTTATTTGAGGTGGATTTGGGGGTGGGGGGAAAATGAGGAAGGGAAATTGTTGATGGAGTGTACCACCCTTAGTGGCCATTTGGCCATTTCATATAGAACAGCTAAATACTTGGCACAAAGTGCTCAATATGGGAAGCATCTTTGACACTGGGGTGCCAAAGGAGACAGAAAAGCATAGAGCTGGATGCTTGGCATGCGACCGAGGCTTAAAGGTGACGAGTAGATGCGCCCTTCCCTTATACTTCTAGGGTTGCCAGCCCAGTCCACCCAGGGAATGGAAACAGGAATTGAAGGGCATATCCCCAGGACAGAAAGGTGCCACTGAAAATAAAACAATGGTGTTGCCAAGGAAGTACTTATGTTGACGATCTCAGGTACAATGATGGCAAAGGTCACTTCAGTCACAAATTTATGGTCAATCATGAAGATTGGCATTTCGATTGGAAAAGCTCTTAGGATATAAATTTTTCTATTAAAAATAGCTGAAAAACAAAGCTGATTTTCTATGCTGTTGCTACTTACCATTTCATAGTGGCACAACTCCCACCCCAAACACTGTGGAATTATATTCAGAGTAGATGTTTATCAGTTCTTCTGCCCTATCCATTTTTCAGCAGCTGATTAGTCTCCCTGGGATGTAGACACATCTCTGATCAAGAGCAGCTTGACTCCCATCTTCACATATGCATTCCAATGTCCACATTACTCATAATAAATGTGCTTATATATACATATATACACACATTTTTATGCATATATGTTCCCTACATTGTATTCAAAAATACATTCCGAATGGATGTATATATACGCTCATATACATTCAGGAATCCAACTAGATTCCCAGAGGGGAATGTGGAACACATTGTTAAAATGTCTGTCATCCATGTAAGAGAAACAGAAATGAGCTGGGCATTAAATTTGCATACAGCCCCGAGCACAGAGGTTCCTGTATGTGCACCGTTCTACTGTTCTTGATGATGGGCATATCTGATAGAAAGATTCTGTCAGGATTAGCTCAGGAAAAACACCCCCAAGGAGATAATTTGAAGACATCCTGAGAATTTGCCTCAGTACATGAAAATAAACATGAAACCCTTAGCACTCTCTGCACATTGAAAAGTTCCCACCAACACCCCACCACACACCAGGGGATAATCTACTGGAGCTAATTAACACACAGTCATACGCAACGCTGTTAGAAGTGGTTGCCACTTAGGATTGATTTAGTTGCTGCGGTGCTTAAAAGAGACTTGAGAAGGTTTTTGTGTAAATGTGGGAGGAAAGAAGAGGAAATAAAAGTGTAAAAACAGCTGCAAAATTAAAAGGTGCTAAGGTCTTTTTTTCCCCCTGTAGACATTAGGGAAACTTATTGAGAGACTATTAGTATTCCAGCAAAGAAAGCTTCTTACTTGATTTTATGTTTCCTTCCACATCAAAATTATATATACACACATACTGGGTCTATAGATTGTGACTATGAAAAAAAGCATGTTTCACTTCATAAGCAAACAAGCTCTTCATTAAATGCTAACGTATGGATTGTGTCAACTAAAAAACAACAACAATCTTTTCTTGTCTATGTCTCATTTTATTTCATCTTTCTGATTTATTTAGATTTTCAGCAAAGTTATTAATTAGTAATATGTTTGGGGAAAAATCATCAAGGAATAAAAGGCCACAAGCAATTCCTTCTTCTTATCTTTGCAATATGATAAAGATAGAGCAAATCCAACTATTTCAGAATGTTCTTCCTGAAAGTGAATGCTATGCATGCTGTCTTATGAATAAACAATATATCTACTAATCATGACAGTAGAATATCACCACTGAGTATATAAAGTGGTTTTAGCAACCTGCTTTTTATTACTGAAACATGATAGAAATAATATAGAAAAGACCGGTAGTGAAAACTTTATTAAATCAGGCTTTGTAAAAATTTAGAGAGGTTGCAATTGATTTTTTGCCCTGATAAAAGGGTTTGCTAAAGAAAATTATAAAAACATAAAAAGGATTTCAGGGGAGAGAGTATTTGTTTTGGATGTGAGAACTCTCTTATTTTAAAGATACCATTAATGTTACAAACAATGAGAAAACATTCTTGATTCCCAGTAATTCCACTTGGCTACATTTTGCTTTCCATTGGATGAAAGACAAAACTTTTATGTAAAAAATTCTATGAAATATATTTTTTATCAGTCTAGACTGGCCTACAAGATAAAATTTAACAAAAATTCATTGACATTGACAATTTGCTATGTACAAACCCCTTTACCACATCCTGAGTAGAATTAACAAATGCAACCTGTTCTCCATCCTTTTAAGGCTCAAACTCAGAAGGGAAGACAGACACGTACACAAAGCATGAGGGAATGGCAAACGGGTACAGCTTGAGAATCAACTCCAAACAACTCGTAATGGCTACATAGAGTGTTTTTTTGAGGATTACAATCGTGCGTGTATGTGTAAAAGCATGTGTGTTGTGATCAGTTTACAGTGTCTGCCACGAGAAAGGGCATCAGAGGTGACGGGATGTAGGTAATTTGTCTGCTAACTCTGTTCTAGAAGATGGAATACATGGGTGGGATAAGAAAGGACTGTATGTAAGATACAAGGTTAGGAAGTTAGGTTGGGGTTAGATAATAGGCTTTCCCTCAAGGTTGTTTCTAATTAGTGAGGTTTTATTTTAAACATCTTTCAAAAACAAAAACAAAAACAAAAAAAAACACAATGATTTGTTAACAATGTTTGGGAGGCCATTAGTTTTGTCTCTTTATATTAATTTTAGAGTGCTTTATGTAGAAAAGAAGAGCAGTAACAAAACAGTCAATACTAAAGCTAAAGATATAAAAGTTTAGAAGTGTCCCATAAATGTAAGTAAGAGATTGCTTTGAACTGGACACAATAGGAGAGAAGAGTTCATGGGTTCTGGGAATTTGCAATTTGGGACCAGCGCATCTGAATAAGGCAAATGGACTGATTTATTAGGTAGAGAGAAAGGTTGTGTTTTTGCAAAAGTAATGTGGTTTTTTGTTTTGTTTTTGCTATGTCTCTAAACATTCCAGTAGATTAGCTGGAAGCAGCTGCTCAGGCTGTAGAAGAGACAAGTACCAAAAAGGACTGTGAAAGGACACCCTCGGCCAGGTGCGGTGGCTCATGCCTGTAATCCCAACACTTTGGGAGGCCAAGGCAGGTGGATCACCTAAGGTTAGGAGTTCAAGACCAGCCTGACCAACATGGTGAAATCCCATCTCTACTAAAAATACCAAAATTAGCAGGGCGTAGTGGCGGGTGCCGGTAATCCCAGCTACTTGGGAGGCTGAGGCAGGAGAACCGTTTGAAGGCAGACGCAGAGGTTGTAGTGAGCCAAGATCACGCCATTGCACTCCAGCCTGGGTGACAGAGCGAGACTCTGTCTAAAAGAAAAAAGAAAGGCCACCCTCCTCTTATATTTTATTTCATTCTGCTTCTTGAATGTTCCCTCATTAACGCTGCCATCACTGTTGGGAACTGACAAGGCTTTCCATTGTCATTCTTTAAAAGAAGGAGTTGGAGACTTAAGGAAATTTACATTTTTTTCAACAAACGTGGACATTTCATTTGTATTCATTTTATTAATTTACTTCTATAGCTACACTCATCCACTCTAGGAGTAATAAAACCCGTGGGTGCTCCTTTAAGAGCCTGCTTTTCCTTCTGGGCTTGTGGAGGTAGAGAATCATGCAGGAGGCAATGAAAGGGTAAGAAGGAATGAAGCGCATCAGGATGTCAGCCTCAATGGAATCCCAGCAGCTCCCCAACTGCTGGCTGTAGGAACACTTATCTGAACCTCCTGCACTCACAAGTTTTACTTTATATTGATGATTTTCTAAAAATAGATCTTTACTATTTCTTTCCCTTCCTCCCACACCAATTTCTGGTTTCTTTTTTCCATCTTTTGAGATTGTCTCCTTCTCTCTCTTTTTTTTCTTTTTCTTCCCTCTCTTTATTCAGTTTTTCCTTTTCCAATTTACTATACATCCTTTCCTGGAAGAAACCTAGTAGGCCCTCTAGTTTGACTTCACATTAGAATAACCTGAGGGCACATAAACAAAAATTGACAAATGGAACCTGATTAAACTAAAGAGTTTCTGCACAACAAAACAAACTATCAACAGAATAAACAATGTACAGAATAGTAGAAAATATTTGCAAACTATGTATCTGACAAAGATCTATTATCCAGAATCTATAAGGAACTTATATGTATAAGCAAAAAGCAACCTGTATTAGTCCGTTTTCATACTGCTATGAAGATACACCCAAGACTGGGCAGTTTATAAAGAAAAAGAGGTTTAATGGACTCACAGTTCCACATGGCTAGGGAGGCCTCACAATCATGGTGGAAGGTGAAGGAAGAGCAACATCACGTCTTATGTGGCAGCAGGCAAAAGAGCGTGTGCTGAGAAACTGCCCTTTATAAAACTGTCAGATCTTGTGACACTTATTCACTATCACGAGGACACCATGGGTAAAACCAGCTCCCGTGATTCAATTACCTCCCACTGTCTCCCTTCCAAGACAGGTGGGGATTATGAGAGCTACAATTTAAGATGAGATTTGAGTGGGGACACAGCCAAACAATATCACAATCAGATTAAAAAGTGGGCAAAGGACATGAACTTTTTTTTTT
>NW_012103732.1:2379889-2414050 GCF_000951045.1 Mandrillus leucophaeus | reverse complement strand
GATTACAGGCATGAACACCACACCCAGCTGTAAACAGACACTTTTTAAAAGCATGTGGGCAACAAGCATATGAAAAAATGCTCAACATCACTGATCATTAGAGAAATGCAAATCAAAACCACAATGAGATACCATCTCACACCAGTCAGAATGGCTATTAATGCAAAGTCAAAAAATAACAGATGCTGGTTAGGTTGTGGAGGAAAAGGGAATGCTTATACACTGCTGGTGGGAGTGTAAATTAGTTCAGCCATAATGGAAAGCAGTGTGGCAATACCTCAAAGAACTTAAAACAGAACTGCTAGTCAGCCCAGTAATCCCACTATTGGGTATATACCCAAAAGAATATAAATCATTCTATCATAGAGACACATGCACATGTATGCTCACTGCAGCACTATTTACAATAGCAAAGACATGGAATTAACCTAAATGTCCATCAACAGTAGACTGGATAAAGAAAATGTGGTACATACACAGCATGGAATAATACACATCCATAAAAAGAATGAGATCAGGTCCTCTGAAGCAACATGGATGGAGCTGGAGGCCATTATCCTCAGCAAACTAACAAAAGAACAAAAAAACCAAGCACCACATGTTCTCACTTATAAGTGGGAGCTGAACAACAAGAACACATGGACACAGGGAGGGAAACAACACACACTGGGGCCTATGTGATAATGGAGAATAGGAGGAGGGAAAGGATCAGAAAAAATACCTATCACGTGCTATGCTTACTACCTGGGTAATAGAATTATCTGTATACCAAAACCCTGTGACAGGCAGTTTACCTATAATAACAAACCTACATATGTCACCCTAAACATAAAAGTTTTTTTAAAAAGAATAACCTGAAGAGAGTTGGATTTGAGTCACCATGCCTCTGCCCTATCCAAGACCAATTAAACCAGAATCATTGAAGGGCAGACACTGCACTCTGTGTGTGTCTCTGGCATGTATGTGTTTCTGTACGTGTGTGTGTGTGGTCTTCTAAAGCACCCTTGGTAATTCTAATAAGCATCCAGTAGAGTAACCAGTGGTTCTCAAAATATGTTCGGTGGACCAGCATCAGCAGCATCACCTGAAAGCTTGTTAGAAATGCAAATTCTTGAGCCCCATTCCCACTCTACAGCATCAGAAAACTTGGGAGCAAGGCCCAGATTTCTGTGCTCCTAAGAGCACTCCAGGTGATTCTGAATCATGCTAAAATTTGCAAACCTATGTGCTAAATGTCCAACATTTTGTTTTCTAATAAAACAGCATCAGCATAACCTAGAAACTCTACCCTTCACCTACTGAATTACACTCTGCCTTTTAACAGGATCCCCAGGTGATATGTATGTACAACAAAGGCTGAGAAGCACTGTTCTAAGAACTCATTCAGCGTTCCATGCACTCTGCCAAGCAGCTGGCTCTTATGTTCTTACTAATCAATGCAACAATTATTCATTTATCAATAGTGGAACCCATTTATTCTTTCAGCTGTTAAAAAAGAAACAAAGTTGATCTTCCTATGTAGTACCTGCTCTAAGTCTTTTTCTATACTTCTATTCCTGTTCTAAGGGTATTTCTACATCTTCTGAGAAAATGAAAAATAAAAGGTCAAATTTCTGATATTTTACTTAGCTCTGAGATGTATCTATCTCAGTCCCCTGGAAATGGGATCTCTGAGGCTTGACAAAGAACAAAGATGGATTCTTTGCCTTTTGCCTGTCTCCCACACAAAGGAATGGATCTGGGGAGATGGTGGGGAGGGGTAAAAATCTTTATTGATCAAATTAAGAAGTAGCAATGTGGGTATACATATACACACACGTATATATATATATGTTGGGGGTATAAATTAGAGAGGGAGATATCCCTACCAAATCAAGTTCATCACCCCTCAGGGTCAATTCCTGTTGTGAGGATGCCCCAGATGTTTCTGTAACAGAGGAAACTCTGTTACTTCTTACGATGATCTAAAACTATGAGAACCAGTATAATGGCAAAAGATCACAAACCCACCTGCTCAAGCACCTGTTTTCCACTCTTCTGTTTTCATCTGCAACTTCAGCCTCATTTAGCTCAGATAAGACTGATCTCTTGACACTGCAGGTCCTTCACCTGCTTGGTATCATCCTAAGCCTTGGTTTGGGGAGGGGTTGGTGAGCAGGTGGAGAGGAGGGCTGACAGATGATCTACATTTGTAGCTAATAGAAGGAACATTTTCAGAGTTGAAAAGAGCAAACTAAAAAAATAATGATTTAAAACTATTCCTGAATCTGATTATAACCAACAAGTAAATCAGCTACACTTAATAAAGGAATATGTCATTAAGTTTTATCACCAGAATGTCTTGTAAAAATAAATATCTAAAATCAAATGTGTAACATTAAGAAATAAAGAAGCCTCTTTCCCCATTAAAGTTAGCTTTCTTGTCACAGTGTCTGCCAGACTCTTCAAAACCTCCAAGTCACTCAAGTTACTTATTTCTGAGCTTTCCCCTCACCCTACAGCCTTGGGGGTCACCCTCGGAGAAAATGCCTTCTCTATCTAACCACTTAAGATGTGAATATTTGTTGTGAACCAGCTGCAGCTTTAGTAACTACTGATCCATGGAATCAAAGCCTACTTACTCTTCACAAACAATAAGCTCTTCTTGTTCCTGAAATTGCACTCTGTAACTTTCACAGGTATTATAAGAAGTAGGCATGACGGGTTCCAAATGCAATAACAGACATAAGTTTCCTATGATGACTGAATTAATTTCAAATTTCAGAAAAGTAAGTAGTTGAAGTTTTATTAACAAAGGTGGTTGCTGATGACATACAATTTCTTGAACTGTGGGATAATTTCTGCAAAATAAGATGCATTGTATTGCTAATTTATTGGCAATAAATAAAACTATTTTATAATTAAATGATTTGTCTGCATTTTTATTTATTGCCAATAACTAATTTGTCAATACATTAGCAATACAGTGCATCTTATTTTGCAGAAATTATTCCACTGTTCAAGAAATTGTATGTCAACACCTGAAACTTAAAATACTAACAATTTGAAATATGCTGATATAGTTTTGATAAAAGGTTAGTTCTTTTCCCTCTTGTTACTATAATTTAATACAAACTATGATCTTCCATATTAAGAAATACAATCATTCAGAAACGATTTGTTCAAAGGATTCCTGAAATAAATGAGGCTCAATTTTCTAAAAATCCACTGGGTTCTTTGGTAGCAAAGGAATATATGCAGGAATGGGAGTTTATAATTTTTTTGAACTCCACAAAAATATACTAGAACTAGACACTCATCGGTGTGAACTAAAATACATTGATAGGATTTTAGTGTAATTAAAACTTATTTCCTTCCTTAGTAATATATGATTATAATAAAATATAAACTTTTTCATAGGTACTTTATTAATTGGCATTTCAATAGTAATAATAACATGCTAATAGAACAAAACAAATACTTTATTCTGGAACTGATTATTATTTGGGTGCTAATTAAACCTCTTCTAGTAGGACTAATGAATAAATATGTGCTGTTTATTTCTTCTGCCAAATTTTTTTTTTTTTAACCATTATTTACCATCTAACTCCTATTCATCCTCTAGGGCCCAGCTCAAATATCTCCTCTCTGTAGCCTGCTTCCATCTCTGTCTCACAGGGGTCAGGTAGTAAGCAATTTGGAGTCCCAATCTAGAGCAGAGCCTGGCAGCTGAGTAGGTACACAGGCGAAGGGTTAAAGGAAGGAATGAAGGAACAAAAGTGGATCAAAATTGGACAGATAGCCATGTTAACAAAAAGAGGACCAGCTTTCTGAAATACATCAAAAGTTATAATCCTAAAAACATCATGTACTATTTTCAACCCATGAAACAGAAATAAAGGTATTTTTTGGTATGGAACATAGGCTCTGCAATTGTTTAATACAATGCTGTCAATAATTCCAAAAAAACTGCTGCAAAGAAAAGAACGAAATTCTTTGCCATTTAAAAAATACACAAGCAATGGCACTTTGCAGTAATTATTTGAATATAACTAGTCACAATAACAATGCTGGTTCTTTTGGCTTTTAATTATTCTTCACAGAAGTAAGATTAAATAGGTCTAAGCTGGTAAAGGCTCTGAGATGGTAACAGCATGACCTCATTGCATGTGAGAGGGTAACTGACTTCAGAAGCACACTTTTGTAATCTTTGCTACATAAGTACTAAAATGTTATTCTCTATTTTAGAAGATTTGTGGATTAAAAAATAAATCTGAAGGGCTGTATGAAAAACAAAGCATTACATTTCAGAAAGAGGCCTCACGATTTTCAAGATTCCGGGGCATGCACCCAACCATTCTGCGGTCTCCCACCTATATAGAGTCACAATGCAAAGTAAAGTCACCTCTGAGCAAAATCGTGAACTTTAAGGCCCAACAACTGCATAAGTAATCGGTAGGCTACAAAGATCACAGACCATCATCAAAGTCTGGAATTTATGCAAATAACGCTGCTTACATTTAACGGATCTGTAATGGTGCAAGCTTTTCCAGTGCAAGTGAGTAAATGGAGAGCTTTTGTGGTGCAAGATTGCTACCTACAGGCTAAACTGCAGAATGACATACAAGACAATTAGCATGGAGGAGGAAAATAGGTAAACAATTTTATATAATGGCATGTAAGTTATTTACGGACAAGTTGCTAAGCCCAGGAACATGTAAAGACTGCATACTACACACTAGGATATAGATTGACAGTTTTTGTTTTAAAAACTACCATCTAGTTTTAGAGTTTTGCATAATTTCCCTTTTTTGCTTTTGAAGGTTTCTTTTCTTTCTGAATAATGTGCATTGCTTTTCTGAAGGGGAAACGTTTTTCTCTCAATAATGTATTATAATACCTCTAAATCTCTGTAGATTCTCCATGTAAGTCCTACATAGAATTAATATTGATAATTTTAATTGTTTTTGGTGGAGTGATCAATCACAAAATTTGGAATTAGTTTCCGTGGTTTGAACAAACCTCGTGAGGCAGCAGTTGTGGGGGAAGGGTACAGTGTATACTACATAATCCCTGACTCCACATAGCTTTCAAAATGTATTTGTTCAGAACTATCTACATGCAATATTTAGAGTAATTTAGAGATAATATCTTTTTAAACTATTTCTTCTTTAAGAAAATATTGAATACTTTGGTTAGGAAGCACAGATACTAGTCCATCTTACAAGAAAGGAATCTGATTTTTAGTGGCAAAAATATATCGAATTAACACTAAATTCTCACTAATCTATAAAACAGTCCACATTTTATGAAATATGCTGAGTCACTTTAAAAATGAAAATCTTTAAAACTATAAGGCAAGTTATTAGAAATGCATTTTCCCTTCAATTATAAAGAAATTCCAACTCTAAAGAGAGTAGGTTTCAAAACTGAATAATATATTATGGTTAAAACACATCAACAATCTGTCACTCCATATGCACAAATAAACATATCCCACTATCACTGCACATGCCACAAATGAGGCCAACACAACATCTGAAAAGGTAGAGCAAATTCTTCTTCACAGTGTTAGAGATGCTAAATAGCACTGGCAACATTTTTAAAGATATGCATAGAGGAACGTTACCCATCTTTAATATTGCTATTTATACAGTTTAAACATTCTGTTTGCCTATCTGATAAAGATGTTCCACACATCCTTAATTTTAAACACAATTTAGCACATGTTCAGGTTGCATAAGGAAAGAACACTATTCTTCTACTTAATTTTGGTTTTGAATAATAAACATTTTAATTATATTTTTGAAATATTTAGAAGAAACGTAGATGAAATTCAATTAAAGAGGTCACATATAACAAAATCATCAAAGAAAAGGCACTTATGAGAAATACATATGCGAGTTTATTCTGATTTATAGACAACTGGACATTGTTCAGCATTTCCCTCAACTAAAGTATGAATTTTAAGCAATTAGGTGATGTAATAAATGTGTGTAATAGAATCCATATGTTTATAAGTAGAAGTGGTGGAGGTATTAACCTACAGGTGTTTTCTTTCCCTACTATTGCAGTCTCATGAAGAGTAAATGTTTCATATATGGTATTTAATTGTACATAATCATCATATAATTATGTAATGATTAATGATCTCAATTCTATTTTAATTAAGTAGGTGATCTTTTTCATAGAAATAGTTCTCTATAATTAAATTGTTGAGCCGAATTTCAATAAACATTGAAGAAAGAACAACATAATTTGTAAAAGCAGATTCATACAAGTTTTCTGTCAAATTAATATTTAATTCATCTAAAAATACTTTTCTTCCCATATAGTTCTGAGTAAATTATATTGTTACTTTTCCAATGGATTCATATTTTGTTCAGTCAGTACAACTGTGAACAGAATTAGCGAAAATGTTTAGAGTGTGTGAGAGAATTATTAATTAAGGGTAAAAAGTTTTTTATATTGCCCTCTTAGGCAACAGAGATTTTAAAGACCTTATTATTATTTACCTGGGGCAAATAAATTCATGTGGACAGCCCCCAATTCTACCCATAACATAATCATAAACCATAATAAGGGGTAAGAATTTTCCTACTGCATTTTAGATGTTTTAGGAAAAAAATATAAAACTGAATAAGACAAAAATTGTGTTATAGTTGGAGGATACTTATCCTAAGGCTATCTATCAAAATCAATGAAAATTATTGATTGAAAGAAATAGTGTCATTATTCTGTTGGTGTAATTTTAATGCTCATAGCAAGGTATTGGGAAAATTGCCCATATATGTAACAAAACTATTTTTCTTAGCTTGCAGACTGTATTTAACATTTTAAAAATGTATCTATTTTTGTTGTTCTCATGCAAAATATGAACAATTCCTAAAACTAAATTCCTATTATCAGTATGAATTCTAGACCTGTCAGGTCTCTTTCTAGCAAGGGATGTTACTTTTATCTTTGTTATATTCTCTGCAAAACTTATTGGGAACATACTTTCAGAAAATGCCAGCCTATAAACTTCACTAAAATAATTTTCTTTATAAAAGCTTCGTGATCTTTGGCATTGTTCACTATTTTCAAAGCCATAAAAGAACAGATAACAAATATATGACTCACAAATTATCAATTATGAAAAATAATCTGGTTCAGAAAGCTGCACTAATGTAAAAAGATGGATCACTTGTCACAAACCAATAAAGGCTATTGTTTGTGAATCCAATATTTGATTTTATCATTTACGTTGGGCAACTTAAAATGATTTTTAAACCACATTACTTTTTGAAAAAAAAATTGTTATAAAGGTGAACACGAGGGTTGTGGGTAGGTGGGGCGGGGGAGAGAAACCAGTTGTAATCTGTCATCCTTGAAACAATTTATATTCTTACATTGAATTCAGCCTACAAATCTAAATCACAAAGACTTGGTCAGTGAGGATGGATGCATTAGAAAGGACTCTCCTGTGTTCCAGAGAATGGATAATAGCAGGAATGTTAGTATGGCTTTGATTTTATCCTTTCTTTTCACGTGCTATTCTGATGGCTGACAATTTGCAGCTATGATGTTTCATTATGCAGAGAAGGTTCAACTGTGTGTTTTTAAGCCAAGTGTGGCTTGTTACACTTCTTAGGCAGGTAGCTGCTTTTGCTTACTTTGTATTGCATAGAGAAAAGCTCAATGAGGTTACCCAGCTCAGAAAACCCTTATGACAAATTCTCATCCAGGTTGTTTCATATTTATCGTCTTATAATGAAAGAAGAGGTACAATTTTCATCAAGAAGGACATCCCTGTGAGTGGCTAGAACAGAAATTTCCTACCTGGTGTTATCTGAGGGCTACTCTACTGCTCTACTTGCTCTCTGATATCTCAATTACAACCTTTTACACCTGCTTGTACATAAGAACTTGGACACCTAAGGAAATGAGAAATACTCTGTCCACAAGGCCAGTGATAAAATGTGCACATGCTATTTAGGGGTGGCCCTATTCCCACCTCTGGATAACAGATATGATCATCAGATTAGCTGACATCCTGAAAGTTGCAGGGAACAAGTTTTAAGGGACAGGTGAGTTTCAGTGATGTGAAATGTGGTAGACACAGGCAGATGGTGGCAGGGAATGTCATGCAGATAGTGGAGGTAATATCAGAATAATGACATGCCCAGACAGGTGTCTGGGAGGCGGACTGGAGGAAGGTGAAGATGGGATGGGTTTAAGGGTAGAAAAGTAGTCACATTCTAGAGACACTTCATCTATGGGGCTTTACCATAGATGATTTCTCCCTCCTTACTTAGTAAAGAAACACGAGACATTATGAAATAAACAAAAGAAAGGAGAGCCCCAGGGCTTAGTTACATATGCCAAAACACAGTAAGAAAAATTAAATGTTAAAAACCTGGATCAACCTCTAACAGCTTGTTTGAGGTAGGGGTCATGAATTTTGCTTGAGGTGGGGATCATGAATGTTCTTGGAAATATTCCTACTTAGAGTCTGAAAAGAAGTGAAAATGAGGTTGGGGAATGGAATAATTGAGTAACTATTCAATTATGGCAACTGCTGGCTAATGAAGACCTATTACAACCAAGTTTTTAATAGAAAATGTGCTAATTGACTAGGTTGGAACTTAGAACAAGCATATGGCTAAGATGTTTGATTACCTAGTCTGGTTCCATGTCAGTGATCAACTATAACACTGTAAAAATGAGTGTTTCTATGACAATTACCGAGCTTCCAGACTAAGGAGTGGGTGACTAACTTGAGGGATGAGTTTCTCCAATAAATAAATAAAAATATATGATCCATTAGTCCCCATACTGTGTGACCTGGAGGCTCATCAGGGGAAGTATGCTTTTTCTTGTCCCTTACTCAAAACATTCATCTTACTTTCAGCATTGGCAAAGCTTAAATCAAATTCTTATGCAAATAATATTTCATAGGATTTATTTTTTAATTGGAAAGAGTATACAAAGCTATGAATCTGATTTTCTATAAAAGTGAAACAAATCAACATAGTCCGATTAGGTCTAAGCCTAGCATTCAATCTCATGTAGAGACTTGAATCATTTCTGTGGTTTCTGGATGGGGTAGCCTCCATGTCAAAGCCTACCTAGTAACTTTCAGGAGATGGGTGTTTCATCATCCACAATTTCAGACAAAAAAAAAAAATGTTCTTTTCCAATGTCATTCTAAACTAAAATTCTAAACAGGTGTTTGATACTAAGGATGTAACCAAAATATTCCCCCTTATAACCCGTAACTCTGATAAGAATTCCCCCGGAAATATAATGGTTACATAGCCCTTGCATGGCTTTAACAAACCCCTGTTTTCTTCTTTCTGCTCCATACAATGTGCAGTCTATTTGCACCCATTCAGGACTAAATTACAGATAAAGTTACAGCAAATTTGTTTTCTCAAAAAAGCAGTCAGCCCTAATATCCCTTGAGTAATAAAGGCCTTGTCTTTCATTCAGAACTAGAACTGGCATAATTTTCTCCAAGAAACAAACTCTACTTCCTGTGACAATGAACCTGTTCTTAAAATTCTGAATGGGATACAGCTCAATTTGCAGGTGTTCAGGTATAAAGGTCAAAGGGCATTTGACCCCCCAACTGGCAATTGTTGCTGTGGTAGGTAACTTCAGTCTGCCAGTTATATCATTCTATTAGATAAGCTGCCAGAGTTTTCAGCTCTGAATTACCGAGGTAGGCTCAAGTGAATCAATAATTTATACAGATATATCTCATTCATTCTGATGGTATAAAGATACATACTAACAGCCTGCTGCAGCCACAGAACAAAGCCAGAAAGACATTATTTAAGAAGAAAGAGGGAAAAGGGAACCTATTATCTATGTGAACAAAACCATTACGTAATCATGACTTAATGGCTTATTAATTTTATTTTTGAACTGTTTTAACAAACACCGTGATGAGATAAACAAGCTCTTTGAGAATCTCAATAAGGTTTCTCTGATGAATGTTAAGACAACATTTAAAACTCTCAGATTAATTTTAAAATAGAATGATATTTTATATAACAATATAATATAAACCACTGGAAAAAATTCATATACCTAAGAAGGTTCCACGAGCTAGCTTAACTAAATCTCTCAAATATTTTATTACTGAATTTCAGTATAAAATTACTTTTTAAAAGATGAGAATCAAATACATTTAGGAACTGCACACTAAGAATATTGTTAATATAGCCTTATGCTGTTAATCGTTACCTGGGGAAAATTATATAGTGTTTTATACACTAATACTATGACATTTTTATTAACTCGTAATCCCTGTGCTAACAGTGGGACATTAAACAAGTAATAATTAAGAGGGCAGCAAATATTAAAAATGCCTACTCTAAAATTTTTCAATCATGTCAAAGGGAATCCTCTAACATTCCTCTTCTATAAAGGAAAGCTTTTCCAAAAACAATGTGGTTACAATATAATCATCAATAGACCTAGATCACTTAAATCATATTTCCATAATTTCTGGTTATTGCCCTTAAGGATTAAGGAAATTCGCCATCTACAAACACGATAAAAAATATCTCCTAGCAGCTTTAATTGTAAACATTGACTGTTTCTTGACATATCTGGAAATTTATTTGAGGATAAAATGCATTAGAAGTTGGTCCCTTGCCAATTTTACCTCTTTGAGTTCAAGGCTGGGCTTGTGCATGGCGTGGACACTTGAACTAATTGCATTCAGACTTGGTTTAGGAAGACTGCGTAAAAAAATAATTACAGCAGCAAACCCAATGAGAAGGGGGATAGCAATCAGAGGTAATACTCAGGTACTTTATACAGGAAAGATGGATAAATTATCTTTTATTTTCTAGGGAAACACCTTGGGAAATACGGCAAATAACAAAAGTCTAAAAGGAAATAAAAGCACGTGTGAGAGAAAAAGAAAGTGAGAGCAAGAAAGAGACTGACGTTGTGGCCTCTACCAAAAGCCTTAAGCTTTTATATGCGACACTCTGGGGCTGCCTGCTGCAACCAGTTAACATTTCTGGCCTTTCAAGAAAATATAACTAGTCCCTTAAAAGCAGAGAGAGGAAGGAGAAATAATGGAGTAACCCATTTCTGACAGTCAGAGAGAAAGGAGAGAAATGTTCCCACACTGATCTCATTAAGATGACGAGAATAATGAGTGTGAATCTTATGTATGGATCTCACAGCAGATAGAAGAGGACATAAATGTATCCCCCATTCACCCTTTTATGATGCCTGATACACCACCTTTATTCTCAGCTTCATCTGATACTACTGTTGGGGGTTTCTCTTACAATATTATAGCTTTAACTTCAAGTTTTGCAGCTGAAGTCATCTGAGTCAGCCACTCAACACAGCTTTATTGAGTGTGCATGAAAACGAGGGAAGATCTCTTAATGGCAAGTGAAATGCATCTTGAGCAGAACAGCCTGAGTTTATTTCCTGTCACCGGCTCTGGTAATGGATTAAAAATACTGACGAATGACATTTTTCAGTTTATAATCTGTTGTATTTTCTAGTTGCTTAAACTTAGGTTAAACATTCCAGCCAATTAGAAATAGAACCCAAGTCTTATTAAGTATGTCTTCAGTACATTTTTGGAGAGCCAGGCATTTGTGACAAACGCTGATGGAACAGTTTTTCTTGTGAATTACCTCTTATTCTTAAATCCAGTCGAATATTATCTAATAATAATTTTAAGTTAAATACTTTTTCATACTAATACAAACGTTGAAGGACTACATAGTTCTCAGAAACAAAAACCTATGTTGTTGTGGCCAAATATTATTCAAGTTTAAATTATCCACAGGTCCTTCTACTTAAGGATGTCAAAGCATTTCATACAGATGATTTCTCTTTCTTCACTCCAGTATCTCGAATAGCAATAAATTTGTGCACCAAATGTATAGCAAACTATACCTCACATAACTTAAATAACAAAGTGGGCAACACCTTCTGAATTCAAATAATATCTCAAAATATGCCCAAATTATTATTTCAGTACTGCCACTACTTTGTAAAGGAATATGCTATTCCATTATGTTGTTGAATTTTATGCTGGAATAATTTGGATCCATATAATTTTAAAGGAAATTTAGAGAGACAGCAATACAATGAAGCTGGGTCACCAGTTTTTCTAAGTAATTCAAATACACACACTTTTTCCTGGCATTTATTTAGTCTAATGAAAATTTAGGCCACGGACAGGTTCATCTTAGCTACCATTTAATCAATATAGATCAATATAGGTAGTTTAAGCTGTTTAAGCAACTCAGTGAAAATATATATTTGAAACCTGGGAAATATATTCTTAATGAGTCGACATTTACTTTTGGGAAAAGCGTCATTTATACTACTTGGAGGCCATATGATATTTCTTGTCTAAAATATGCCTTACTTAAACACACAGTGAACTCTTTAAGAGTTCGTGATTACTATACACACATCTCTGCAGTGTTTTGTGGAGCTATAGTGTGATGTGATTTCTGCTAACAGAAAAGTTTATCAAAACATAAGGTACACACTTATTACTTACACTGTAGGAATAACACTAAGCAGGTTGCATACGACGTATTATATCAAGTCGGCAATTCTAGCCCTCCCAGATCAACACATTCCTTAACAGGAAATACCAAGGACCAGCAGTCCAATTTTACACTTAGAATTCTACAGGACAATGGCAGACACCTGGCTTCCCTTAACTAAAGACAATTTAACTTACAAACTTCACCTTTCTTCTCATCGTTGCTGTCTTTGAAGCTTCCATTACTAGTTATTGGGGGAAAACGAGAGTCACTATGTTAGTAAGTCATTTTACCTCTTAACACTTCAGTCTCCTGTCCTGTAAAACAATCTTTAACCTCCCTTCCAGTTGTACCATTCTATGACTTCCTCTGCACCATTAAAAGCCCACACAATCTCCAACTTTTAGGCTCCGTATCCTTGCATTAGGAAGCTGCGCTATCCTGAAGCTGGGTTTGGGTTAGATGGGTTCTGGCATTCCAAACACCACGCCAGGATTCCACTGAATTTACTTTCTCCATGTGATGTTTCCATTCTACAGCTAGAACTCTATGAAGGGATCAGTAGGCTTTGTTAAGCGATTCTATGTCATGATCTATGACATTTCCACTGTGGAGAAATGTGTTCCGAGGTCTAAGCAACTGTCTTACAAAACAGACCTCCACATTTTGTTTGGAGGTTTGGAGTCTACATGGTAAACATTCCATTTTAACTACATATCAGCCAAGATTTAAGACAGAAGTAGAACTGTGATAGAAGTCTGATACTCTGAGAATTAAAAAATGAAGGAAAAAGTGCACACTCAGTCAAGCCAGTAGAACCTAGGTTAAAGGGCTCTCTTAAAATACCAGCCTCCTGGCTGAGATGTGCAATAGGCTCTTGCCATAGAGGAACAAAACTCTATTTAAAAAAATTTAGCTGGGAAGGGCAGTGAGGGAAAGGGTAGAGCCAGAGGTTAACACATACGAAAGTATAGCTAGATAGGAAGAACATGTTCTAGTGTTCAACACCCGCGTATGGCGACTATAATTAACAACAATTTATTGTATATTTTCAAATAGCTAGAAGATTTTGAATGCTCCCAACACAAAGAAATGATAAATGTTCGAGGTGCTGCTTATGCTAATTACTCTGATTTGATCACTACACATTGTATACATGTATGGAAATACCACACTATACCCCATAAATATGTACAATTATTTTGTGTTAATTAAACATAATGAAAGCAAAACAAAAAGAATTTAAACAAAACCAGATATATACTGACCCTCTTTAAGTTTTCAATGTTGCTGCCTAACTAGAAAAAGAAAATGCAGCTATCTGAACTTCTACATTTATGAATTACTTTTCTGAGTGCTAGCCATTACTCTACTAACATCACTTCAAAATATAACACCTCTCTTATACAACCAGTATATTAATTTGTGGTAATTAATGCATTCCTTTTAACCTTGGTGATCTATTATTTTAAGTTCAATCCAAAAGATTAATTGACTAAGGGAAGTATTGTTTAATTTGCTGACATTTTATGACAACACTGGATGAAAAATTCTTGTTTCAAACATTTAAGAATTGCCTGAAGTATGCTTGGCAGGAACTGTACAGAATGCCTTAACTATGGAAAATCCATGAAGATTACTTATATATAGGAACATGGGATATAAAACATCACATATTTACATATTACTGGTAAATTACAATAGTAAAATTTTTTTGACCTATGGTGAACTGGGTAACTTGCCATGCAAAACAGCCAGCAGAACAATTATCTTCACTGTTTTCAATCACCCTCCTATTATAAATCCTTTCCCCCTTCCCCAACACTTCCAATGAAGATCTAATAGGTAACTAAACCTAAGGAAATATATGTTTATATGTCTGACATAATATTCATTAAAAATATAAAGTGTAACTATTAGTTATAAATACAGTGCAATGTATGGACAAAACCCATCAAACCCTCATAATGAGAGAAGTCATCTTACTTAGTCCAAATTCATGTGGACTTCTGGACTTCTCCAACAGTGCATGCTTGGAATTGGGACAGAGATGAAAACCCTCACATGGGTTTGCGTAAGAGGGAAGATCAAATTCTTCGATCTCTATAAAGCCAAACAAACACCTGTCCTTTAATTGGACTCTGATATAGTTAATAATTTTGTATGGACATCACAAATTCTCTGTCTCCAAACTAGTTCTCTATGGGAATAATTCATATGATATGCAAACTACAGAAAATCCAAACTAAACTTTACCACCAGGAGTATAAACGTAAATGTAGTTGAACTTGTATTAACCCTCATTTGGAGCATGCGTTCACAGTGGGGTCAATGTGACACCCAAGGGGGTAAAAACTAGTTCTTGAGGTGGAGGTTGGGGGAAGCAACAGAAATCTGAGATGTTATAATGATTTGTGGCCCTCTAAAGCTGAATATCCCCCAACAAAATCTTATCCCTTAGTATTTAATTTCTCTCAAGTGAAATTTTTCTCCTTAGGGCAGTGAACAGGAAAAAAAAAAAATTGAGAAACACTGGTTTAAGATCAAATAAAGGCCACACGTTGTCTCTACAATATTTTATTCCTGTCCTTAAAATGAGAGCTGACTTTGATTTATCAAATCCAAATATCTATTTGCACTTTGATATGCTTTCTGTCTTTCCTTGCCTCTTAGTTTTTCTCTGATTTTCTCTTCATTATTTTAGCTATTTGAGCCAATAACTGATGACTACTCTGTTATTGATCTCCCAGTGTTACCACTTGCTGAGTGTTGGACCTCTGTCATCACAGCAAAGTACAAGACACACCACAGAGTCTTCACTCACAGACCCACCTGTGGCCAAGCCTGCTGTGTCTATTCCCAGTTCTTACTACAATTTAAACTGTGATAAATGATGGCAAGAGAAAAGGCAAAGTAAAATGGGAACAACTTCCTTAACATTTCAGGTTAGCTTCTTGCTTGGTAAATTAACGAACACATTCATAATTGTAACGAATATCTGCACATCTAGTCAACATAGGAAAATTGGACAACAGAAAGCATTCTGCCTCTATTTCTTAATTTTTACCTGATAGAAAGGGGAATGAAAACACATGGAGAGTGAACTTAATGACTAAAGCATATTAATGACTGGATCTCTGTTATAATTTACAACCCTACAGAAGACTTATTATTCCTACTTTACATTTTACTAACATAAATTCTATAATTAGATCATTTATTTAAACTTTTTCCCTTGCAAAGTACTTTATTTCATAATATGTTGCAATGGAATATGGCTTGCCAATTTGCTCAGCATGCCTGTCTCTTACAATTAAAATCAAAATTGCAAAGTAGAAAATCCTTCAGAAGACAAGAACATTGGTTTAGGAATCTGGGGACAGGTAGTGAGACATCTCTGATTCACTATTTTATAAGTTTTTGGTTGTTAGTCAACTCAGTTGTAAAATATTGACCATGTAACGATTTTTAAAGGGTCTTATAAAGGTCTGGGGGCTAAAACGACCAGATAAGTAATGCAAGGAGGAAGTCTGAAGTGAAGTGGGGCAGCAGCCATACAGCCAGAAAAAACACACCGAGGCTTTGGTGTCCTCCACCACTCCAACTTTTATTGATAGCACCATTGAGGCACATGCGAAAGCTAATTCTGAGATTCAATATGGTATCATAATTATGCTGGTGATATTTGTTAATTTTTTGTCTATAACATAGAACAATAGCACTATACCTGAGGAAAAATGAAATCATTTTCTTTTCCTCAAATCACTCGCAGAAGAAAAGTTTTCAAAATTACAGCATTCTAACTACTTTCCATGTTAGAGGGCAAAGGCAGAAGAGCAGGGATCATAGAAAACATGAGTATGACCTGCTACAGGGATTAAATTCTTCTTCTTGTAAATATGAAATAAAATCTAGGAGAAATATGCCTTTCAGAGAGTAGAAGACCCTGTGGCTTATGTGATTATCTCCCTCCAAAGAGCAGAAAGCCCTTTTGCTGACATCTATTAAAATAAACAAAAAAGGACGTTGGCATCATTTAAAGAGAACGAAGCACTGATTTGAGCCAAGTGTTGCATTGTAGATTTAGCAGATACAAAAACAAAACAAAAATAACTTCACAATTAAACAGGCCCACAAACTGAACTAAAGCCTCACTCCTCAGGAAGGATTAGAGAAAATGTTTTGTTCTGTTATTATCTGGTTTGCTATATTTCCTAAGATTCAGGGTTGATTTTAGCCAATAGTGACCAAATCTGAAACCTAGCTCATTCATACCTTATACTGTTTGGGGGCCTTTTATATAATTGCAGGAATTTATATGTAATGCACTGTGAAAGGCAACACTTAGGAAAATCTAATTTACAATTTTTCATGTAATTCTGGACAATGTTTGTAAAAATTTCTTCTCTGGAGTTCAGATAAATTTGGGGAAAATGTATATTTTGAGTAGTAATTTGATGTACTAGCATGTCCAGATGAATTGGGTGCACAATCTATTTAAAGAAAATTGTGGCACAAGAAACCTCTAAGTGTCAATACTTCTTGACTCTGCAAAAGGAATTTCGGGCAACCTTAAAAATATATAATCTTTTAAATCAGTGGAATTTTATATAGGTTTTCTTCTTCCCTTACTTGCACATTTATGAGAAAATGTTTACTGTAGCTTCTAAATTTGTATAGATTAAATTGGAAGTATTGTTTAGTAAGCTTAGTAAGTGTGTATGTCAGGAGAAACATACATGAAGTAAGATGGGCAAAAAGGCTTAGGAGTTAATATTTACAAAATTTTAGGGAAATTCATGAGTATGACAATAAGACCATCAATTGTAGATCATTTTGCCTTTGTACTTGTTTCTTTGGTTTTCAGGAGTACTTCTCTTTTGCTGTTGTGGGAAAAGTAACAAAAGTTACATCTAGAACATTTCCAACTTCTCTGCTAGTGCTAAAAAAAAATTGTAGCAATAACAACAAAACTCTTCTATAAAAATCATTTGAAAATTGTCATAGACTTGAAGCATAATTTTGTTGGTATAGTAGTACTATTGTCTCTTAAATTTTCAGAATAGACATTTCTGTTGTAAACTTAAAGTGACCTTCAATATGTTCAATGTAATTATCCTACATTTCATTGTGCCTTAATGTGAATATTAAGACTTAAACTACAGGTGATGTAGACATGCCTTTGTTTTCACATTGATACTTCTTCTTAAGCAACTCTCCCTTTTGATCCTTGATCATGAAAGCCACTTTAGATGTCCTTAGGGTTTGTAATAACTTTTTAAAAATCCATATGTTGTTTAATAGCAGCAGACTTTCTGCATGGGAAGGAAGTACATGATAAGGTGTCTGTAGGAGCCTATTGTCTTTGGTCATTGTAGTATATTCCCATTGCCTCTGCAAATCCAGTTCCTCCTCCTTTGCTGTGCTTCCTCCATTTTTTAAAAGAAATCATTTGGCTATACAGAACTGCCTCATGTCATTCTTTGCATACATCATCTTTGTTTTTTCTCTCTTCCGCATAATGGCCCAGCTTTCTGGGAGTAGCTGTTGTCCCAAATATGATCCTTTACTAAAATGGGGATTGAATAAAGGTGGAGCACAAATTATCTGGAAGCAAAGGAAAACTAGGCATTTGAAAAGGACCCAGAAAAAAAAAAAAACAAATAATGAACCAGAGTAGTTTCGATGAATTGCTGTAGAGGGAATTCTTGGTTTTGACACAAAAGGAACACATGAATACCAAGGAAAACCTAGGGAGAGAATCTCAGTAGGAAACCTGCCTCGTAGGCTGCTCAGGACAGAGGACTGAAGTCAGTAGCCCTCCAGAAATGAACAGAAAGAAATGTATTTTATGACTAACAGTTAAACATTCAAACATGCCGTTTTTGGAACACAAGGTACTTTGAGGAGTTGACATCCCTTCATAATTCATGTTCATTGTTCCTCTAAGTAAAATATGTGTCTCCCTTTAGTTATTCTGTTAGGAATTGTACTTTAAAGGCAAGAGGACATTTTTGATAATGCACATCTTAAGACTTTTCATTAAAGTACCAAATTTAAATTCTACCTTTTTGTGCACTCTGACATTTTTGTCTGGCATTTTCATTAATTTTGCGACATACATAAATGTAGCTGAAATGTTAACTGATCAATACTTTGTCTCTCTCATGTAGCACTAGCGCTCCGTTCCCCAAGGACCACACAGCAGAACAGAAATTAAATGTGTAAAATATCAAATGTTAATGTTAAACACAGCAGCACTTACTGTATAACGACAGAAAAGGCTAAAACAATTCCAAATGGACAGATGGTACCACAAATTATCTACAATCACATTTAAAGATTAAAGTTTGTCCTGTAAAATAATTCTTTGACGCACACTGAAGTGTGTCCTTTTACTGATAGCTCAGTTGTCCAATTATTTTTGTGCTCATTACAGTGAGAAATGACAGTACTGAAAAGAAAGAGAAAATGTGCACTCTTTCTTCCCCCATGTTGCACCCACTGACATCCACAAGAACACAAATGTCTGGTCAAGAGCCTGATGAAAATTAGGCCCAATTTATGAGACATTTCCATGTCTACAATAGATGATTCCCAAAGACGAGCAGTGCCTTCTGTACCACACATGTCTGTGTTCATTCTTAGGCAGACAATATTCACAGTAAAATTTTAAAACCAAACGCATTGCACACAAAATAAGCTCACGCCCGGAAACGTGTCTGCTTATATTTTATCCATCACCTTCCAGACCAATGCCTGTCTCTAATACCATCAGCTGGCTTTGACTCTTCCCCGTGGCATAGAGGTAGTGTTAAAGAAGCTGGAACTGTCCTAAGCCTACATTTCTTATTCTCTCTACTTTAATTGGCATAGGGATTAAAAGAAAAAAAAAGATTGTTTTTTACTTTTATTTCATTATTCTACATTTATTTTTGGACAGTAAATTAGAAAAGAAAAGTTAAAATAGAATAGAAAAAAGGCACTTAAACATTATAAAGTTTACTGACTTGGGCCTAAAACCAAGCCACATAATGATAGAAATGCCTGTGCTCTGTGAGGCGGTGGCATTTATAAAAAAGTGGGCCAAGTGGAACTGATATTATGATAATAGACACATGATCTATCAACAGGGCATGATGGAAACAATGTGTTTGTAACAACGGGGTGCTGTTCATACCCTTCTCCTAATGGAAAGCTGTTCTTTTCAATAAACTGGCCTAATTTTAAATATATAACTTAATATCTATAAGATGAATGAATATCCCAAGTAGTTTTTGTTCAGAACTGCTGTGATATTAAAATTACAAGGTATATGTATTTTAAAAACTCTTTTAGAAAGGAAATAATATCTGCTGTGTGGCCTTGGGCAAGCTACTTAACCTTTCTGTGCCTCAGTTTCTTCCTTCTGTATATTGGAAAACTAACACTATCTACGTCATAAGGTTGTTGGGAATATTAAATTCGCTAAAGCATGTAGAACAGTTCCTTGACACATAATAAGTACTTAACAAATATTAGTGGTTGTTTTTGTCATTATTGTGGAAGGATATTTTTATATTAGAACTTAATCAGAGGTTAGAATAAATGATTGATAAGGAATTATAAAGTAGTTTAGAATATAAATGGAAACTCCAGGAAAATGTGCTACAATAGTACTAAGCTATGTTTATCATGATTTAATAACTAGCTTCATTAGAGCAAACCCTTATTTATCTGGCATCATTGAAGAATGAGCTTTCCATATAAGAAAAGATTTCAGCTTAACTGATTGGTTCATAGATTGGTCAACTGATTTTGTCAGCTATTTATACTGGGAGCTTACTAAGTGCTAGATACTGTGCAGGTGATGCTGGAGTACTAGGCTAAAAAGGCAGGGTTCCCATTCTCATAGAACTCCCAGTGCAGGTCTAATAAATGACATTTGGTTTTGTTATTAGTTGTTTTAATCACATTCAATAGAATGTGATTCAGAGCTTCTTTTTTTCCAGTGAAATACAGGTAAAATTTTGGGTTCTTCTCCAAAGTACTCTTACTGTGTGTTCACATTGTAGTTCACGTTCTCTTTTTTCACCATCCGTGTCAGCAGGCCCTTTCCCACCTTTACTATGCCTGATTCCCTCTTTTTTTTTTTTTTTTCAAGCCTCTTGCATTCAGCTTGTGTTTCATAGGACTGAATCCATCAGACACTGACTACCAGCTAAGACAAATACTATTACATTTCTTCTCCAGTGAAATTTGACCCCCTTACAGTCAAATCACTCAAGTAATATCATGTAAATGTACATAAGTTGGTCAGAATTCCAGTGCTTGAGGTGTTTTTTTTTAGAATCAAAAGGAAATTGCAAAAAAAAAAAAAGCTGCCATCTTGAATTTCATTTTACTCAAGTGACCTCCAGAAGTCAGAAGTTTATGAAGACTTACACAATACACTGTAATGCTAAAGTGTTCAAAATGAATGTTGCTGAACAAATAATACAATTATCTACATTTCTGTGCTTTCAAATTTTACAAACAGCTGTGAGGAATGATTTTGGAAGGAGTGAATCAAAAATGGCAGCATGATCTTTACAGGAGAATTTTTTTTTTGCATCTGTTATATGACCCCATAGAACCTGGAAGTAATAGTCCAAAACAGACATAGAAACTCAATATCATTTTTTCTCATCAATGTCAAAGTACCTCCTGGCTAGGGAAGAATCAGAATAAAGTTTGCTTAATAGTACCACAATATATTTATTATGAGAAAGAGCTACAAAAAGAATATTGAGAGAGACAGAGAGAGAGAGATTTTTTTTTTTCTAAAACTTAACGACAATGACAATCTCTTTCTTTAGGGAGACAACAACATGTCTATGGGAAGCAGGCTGCCTAACTTTCTGGTAACTTACAACACAAAAGGACATACACACTCTTTGTTCCATGTGCTCAGACATTAATGAAAGTCCCATACAAGGCCTGAGAGGAAGACAGAGCTCAAAGTACTAAACAGATGTGCATACACTCATTTGAATGGTAATACTAAAATGTTGATTTGTTACTATAATTATGGCTCTTCTTGCAAGCCCCCATAATAAAGTTGTATTCTGCTAAACTGGCAACTATAAGGAAGCATAAGGTACTCATATTCGAACAAACATGAAAATAAAATAAAGGATTTCAAAAGAACCACTCTACTTAAACTTCAAACTGAAATCCTGAATAAACCAAAATAATGTGAGAGAAGAAAATCCCAGCTAAAGCTCAGAGCAAAGTATTCTTTTGGATATTCTAGCTCTGCCAGTTGGTCTCATCAGCAGTTTTTAAATAATCAAAGTAAAAGGCCACAAGATGAACATATTAAAGGACTCTTTGGATCTATCGAATTCTCACTAGTGACTTTTTAAAAGCTAGAAATCTCAGAAATAATAAAACATCTCTTAAATAGGTCACATCCACTTCCAATTGAATCGCATGTTAAAGCATTACCAAGTAGCACTGGCAGCATTCTACTACCAATGATTTTCATATCTTGAAAAAAAAATAACTACAGAACAAATAAAATCAAATTGAGAATGGTCGAGATTATTACTATTATTATTTTTCACATGGAGGACTTTCCTTGGCTGTCCTATTGGGGTTTGGAATTATGCAATATGTAAAATTTTACTTTTTAACTGTCACAGAGAAAATGATACATTGGCTGAGATGTCTTGCGTTCCGGAAATCTGAGGGGGGAAAATGTATTCTTAGACTCAGACCTTGTACAATCCATCAGGTTCCTGCCCACGGCAAATCTGTCCAGTCAAGTCTTAAAATAGGAGTTTTAAAATGGCCACATCAACATAACTGTTACTATAGCCACAGAAACATGCAGCTCTGATTACTGAATTTAATGAATAACAATGTAAGTAATACAGTATGATCATACCACAAAAGCAGCGAGACTCCTTGGGGGTGAATCCCAATCAAAGCAACTATTAACGTAGTATGCAGCATTTACCAGCACCATGACACAACGTTTCATTCTGATAAAGTTTCTTAGTAGCAGCTGTAAGGAAAATGAAAATATTATTATAATTTGCAAGACTAAAAACCATCAGATATACTGCAAAATTCTTCAAGCTTATTGTGACTTAAAAAGGATTCAGAAAGTTAATAAAGTTACAAGAACATACCAAACAATTTGGCTCGCAAGTTAAAGAATTTATTTCTGAGAAAGTGAAAAGAACTGCTTTCTTAACTAAATACAATTTTTAAAATAATGTTAACATGTAGGTTGGACTACCTTTGCTCACAAGAAAATAAAATTCTAACAGACTAAAATTTCTTTTTGCTACTTACATACTATGCACCTTTATTAATTTTAAACTCTTAAATCTTATTGTAGTTTTAAGATTCATCAAATGGTTTAATTTTAAGATATTTCAAAGTGAAGTTGGAATGTTTTTATTTAGGGTCTTATAGAAAAACCTATCCAGAATTCTTATAGACAACAAAATGTTTTCACCATTTTAGTAGAACTCCTCCCATTCTTACTATCATATTATCTATCTTTCTATCTATCTATCTATCTATCTATCTATCTATCTATCTATCTATCTATCTTCTATCTATCTATATCTGTAACTCTCCCACAAAAAATTTAACCTATATTTTCTCATAATTTTGCAAGTAGGGAAAAATGTATGGTAACCAAGTGCTTTATAAAATTTCTTATTAAAACAAACATATGAAAATTGATATAATTAGAAATTAAAATTTAAAATTAAGGCATGACTACGACTGTAAAAAAGAATAGCCCATGTAGAATTTGATGGTTCAAAAAATTACCACAGCTATATTAATAGTTAGAACAATTATATGTCTGCAAATTAACATTTTGCTACTTCCCAATATACTTCAACACTGATCTAATATTTTAAAGAAGTAGCTATGTAAAGTTTACTGAGGTCATACACAAAAAATTGTGTAAATATAGGTACATGTATGTGCATGCCAGTTTTAACAAGTTGCTAAAATTGAAATTCCTTGCTGGCAAAGTAGGGTCTATCTATTAGTTTTCCTTCTTTGCCCCATCACCTTACATTAAGAACTACTTTTATTACTTTTATGTATAATTGTGGTAAAATGTTATTTACATTTCTACTTAGACATTGCATTTGTAACTCAAATACTTCCTTTAAACAACCAAATACTCCATTGTTTTGCTGAATTTATTAGATTAAAAGTAAAAATATTTACACATCTAATATTACAAAAATTATTAAATATTTCAAGGCACAAATATGTTCAGCAAACTTTTTAGCTGTAACAAATACATTTTAGTTTAGCTCCTTGAATCAGATGTAAACGTTTTTAAAAGGGGTGGTTTAGCACTTTTTAAAAACTTGATATTAAGTCTAATTTAAAATTATAAGCAATAGATATCAAGCTCAATTTAAATTCCCTTCATGATAGAAAAATCGATTTCCTGATTCTGACTTTCTTAGCTAAAAACAATAAAAGTTTACTTCTGAAAGATCATAGTTAAAATCTAATTAGTAGGAAGGTTTCCCTTAGAAGATGGAGCCTCCTCGCATCTGGATTAGAGGGAAGAGCTTATGCTGGGCTCGCTTTACACACACCTGCATCATACCTGTGGGTGGTCTGGACGTATATTTGAACCTCAGCTTTTGGTGTTCTCATTTACACATTCCATGGCAATCAAATTGCATTTTATGTTCAAAATGATCACTTTTGCTAACGCATGAATACATATCCATTAAATGCATCACCTACAGTATCCCCTTTCCTTTATGACCACCCCCATCCAATTTATTAGTTTGGTATTGTCCTTGTTTGATCTTTTAAAGAAAGGAAGGAAGAAAGAATCAGAAAGAATGAAAAAAAAAAGCGCCATTTTCAATAAGTAGATGATCAAAAATTCCAGTCTTCCCCCCTCCATACCTTTAAAGTTTATTTGAATTTACTTAGATGTTTTACAGATATAATCAGGTCTTCCCAGAGGGATTAATCTTTTCTTGCTTTTTACCTGTTTAGAGAGTCTGTTTTCCTCTTCAATGTACTTCTGTTCTTTGGGTATTAATGTTCGTAAGCTGGCTTTCACCTATACATCAACATATGTGTCTGTTATGGATTAATATATTACAAATGTTTACAAGTTTTTCACGCAGTTCAATTTGCAATAATTTCTAAAGTTTCAAAGTCCTGGCTGCTGTGCTCATAAAATATAAATGTATACAGTTGCACATGCATGCGCTTCCCTTTCTTATGCCGGCAGACAGCGGCCAGAACACAACCGCAGCAGCATTCGCCAACTATAACAGAAAGTGTGGGTGTGCCAGGCAGTGGCAGAAGCGTATTCTCCAGGATACATCAAGGTTTAGAGAAAATGAGGAATGACAGAAATTCTCTACAAATCAGGAACAAAAGCTTTCATGAAACTGAACTCTTTAGCAGTACAAAAAAGCCAAAGTTAAGACTTACAGCATTAAAAATCACATCTATTTCAAGATAGATGACCCCCTTTGTTGGCCCTGTCAGCTGCTTGTTTTTCAAGACGTAGGCTTTCTGTTCACCATTTTGAATCTGCGGGAAAAGGACATGACAGCCGTCTGTCTCGCGGTCTCCACTGAATACACTCCCTCAGTGACCTTTGACCCCCAGCTGCTGAAACTGACAGAGAACCCAAAACAACTGTGGCAATTCTGACAAGTACCTGTTCATTACCAGGATCAAGTCTGTCAGGAAAAATTAACTATCATGGGATTCAACATGGCCGTGAATTGAGTATGTTAAAATTTTTAGTGTTCTTATTACAGACCTTGGTTGAGAAATGACAGACACAGAGCTGAGAGTTTTCTTTTCTTTCTTTCTTTTTTTTTTTTTTTCGTGAGCAAAAGCAACACAGAACAGTGTGTCAGGTGAATAAAACTTACAGACAGCAATGGTATAGCAACTTTGCCCAGAAAGTCAGCACTTCGATCCCGATCTTCATCATAAACTGTCACTTCAAGAACTGAATGGATATCTTTAATGTTGCTGCATAATAAATATATGTAAGAAAAAAAGATTTCATCAGTGGGAGCAAGAACAAGAATAGTTTTGAAAATATAGATAGCTCCAGCTGATTTTATGTGTGTTTGTAAGCATGCTATTTGCATACAGACATACACAAGGTAGCTTGGTATCTGACAGAATTTCCCATAATGCACCTAAGTCAACTATAGTGATGGTTCTATTATCTGTAACTTTAAACACCATTGTAATTTCAAGTTATCATTTTTTAATGAAATATAATTTCCCATCTGAATGGGCACTGGGCACAGAGTAAGTTATTTAAAAAATCAAGAAGTAGCACTGGTAGTTTTTAGACTTTTCCTTCTTCTAATTATCACAATTCATACCTTCCCATTAACCCTACATAAAACACCACCAGGTTTGATATCAGCAAGAGTTACAGTATATTTTATGTAATTATTCTTTTTTATAATAATAGGACATCTCCTATTATTTATTTGTTTATAGCCCTCACCAAATCATTGACTTAGTTTCTGTTAGATTTATAGTAAAAATTAAGAAGCACAGAAAACAGAATGGAAAAAATGTAACATATAGTTATTGTACCACCCTGGAATTTAGAAATTAAGCAGTGTTCCATTATATTCCAAAGACAACATATGTTAATAAACGACTGCGTGAGCTCTTCATATTTTTGTTTCTGGAAAATAAGTGCAAATTGTTGACAACATTTATTCTTTGATCAAACTGTTTACCAAGAAAACATAAATAAGAGAAAACAATAAAGTGCATATATTCATTACTGAAAAATTGCAACCATATGTAAGGAGAGGCTTTATCAGGGCACAATCAATTAATGGCTTTGATAATAATCAAACCTATTCATTCAATTATGCATTCTGGAGAAAAACACTCTCCGCAATCTTCTTAGGAGTACAAGTCTCCTGACCAGGCTTTTATCTCTTGTAAAAATGTGGAATTCCTTAAAAATAAATTGGTCAGACAGTTAAAGCTTATTGGTTACTGGCTCTTAAGCAGAGACATAATAAATTGATGAAGAATTTCACAGTTTTTCATATACAAAAAAATAGAATTATGTTAGAAAACTTTAAAGAAGTACTTCTGTTTGGAGAATTTTCCTTTGTTCAGAGTTCATTTCAAAAGCTCCGTTTAAAAAACCGAACTTAGGAGTTACTATAAGTGTAGCATTGGCAGCTTTTACAGTGTATGACTGAAAAGGTTTACAAACTTCCTAAAACAAAAGGAAAATTAACTCAAAGGATATTTTGGTATCTAGGACAATACTTAATATTCTCATTGTGCTAAAATGAAAAGAACCAAAACTAAAGCATCTGCCGAATTCAAGACTGGATTGTTTGCTGATTTCAGCAAAGGAACAAATAGAGCTTTGTCTTCCTTGGTGTCAATGCAATTGGGAAGAATTTCAATAGAAAGTATAAAAGGAAGAAGCGGTATGGTGATTCAGTTAATGGAAGCAAAATCCATAGCCAAATCATGCAAAAAGCACAGTTTTAAAAAATGTCTATGAAAACAAAGAAAAATGCCATACCCTTTCCCCCAGGTTTCACTTTCAGGAAGGTAGGAGGAAAATTCATTGTTGTTAGCAAAGGCAGGCCAGATGCATTGAGTTGTGAATCAGTTAAGAATAAACACACACATTTTTTTTTAAACCCTCAAAAATAAATCAAATTTAACACAATTTTGGAATCAGAGCCCAAAGAAATGCCTACTTACAATGTGAAGACTTTGTTCCACTCAGGATTGAGATTTTTGTAGACAGTATGTGTTAGCAGTCTATCATTGTTCAGCTCTACCACACAAAATGGGTCGCTTTTTCCTACAAGAGATTTTTGGTAAATATTTTTAGTGTAGCTAGCACCCACAGTTCACAGTGTCAAGATCACAGCATATCTCTTTTGCAAAAAGTTTTATAGTAAACAAAAAAGTGAAGTACAATTTTAAAAATTAAAAAAAGAAACCACCATCAAAATAGAGTTAGATGTAACTGGTTGATGTTAGCAATTGTTATGATTCATAGCAATTTAGAGCCTGAAAAAAGTAAAAGAGACAAAATTATATAGCTGGCACTTCAATTCGCAATTTTTAAAAGCAAAAATAATTCTATAACTGGCAATTATGATGGAGAATGTGATGCATGTCCATCCCTAAATCAGTTTTTATAGAAATCTGTAAAAGCCATTTGAAAATTTCAGCCCCTTTACTCTAAGGCATATATTTTTTCAACTCATCTGATTCACTATTAACAGGAATTTCTAATCAAGTTTATTTTGGAAAAACTACTATATTGCAAAATTATAATATTTTAATTGAACTAAGATTGAGTTACTTTCTTCTGAGATATCTATGACATCACAAGAAGGTAAATTAGACCCTCTGAGGCAGAAAAAAAATCTACCATTTGAAACTAAACATCAACAATCAATATGCATGTTAAAGAGCAGTATTTTTTTTTTTTCTGTTCACTGAAAATAAAGGATTTGGAAGTTATCATCTGTTTATAACAACTCTGTCCTGCCATACTCAAATCTCATCCTTTCGGCAATTATATTTTGTGAAGTTCTCAATATTTTTGTAATGTTATGCCCTGTATTATAAGAACCCATAAAGTCAGAGGCTCTATGGGGGAAGCATTAATGATATTAGTGCAGCATGTAATTTGTTTGATACCTTATACAAATGACAATGAAATCAATATTTAGACAAAGCTGTCCAGAGGTCATATCTTTTAAACTACAATATTGATTTAGACTACATAAGAGGTTAATGTGCATATTATTAACTTTAATGATAAAGAATAATTGTTTTAAATGCATTGTGAATTGTAGTCACAGTAGTTTACACTTCTGCAAAAGCTTAAATATCATTGAAGATTTTCAATTAAATTTTAATGGGAAGGAATTCATTAGCTATCAGTGACAGATAAGCTATGTATTCCCATACAGCAGTGTATTTACTTTCCATATTGCAATTCTTAAAATGAGCTGTACAAACTTTGACTCACCTTTAATTTATTAACTTTATATTAAAAAAGAGATTTAATATGTGCGTGTTAGTTCAGTGGCCTCATATATCCCAGGATAATTGCATAATTTAACATCATGGTAGTCTTCTCAATTTTGGGTCTTGGGAATAATTTTAAATAAAGAATAGAGAACTGGAAGTCTTAAAGGTCTGGTGAAAATGGCACTTCTGGCTAGGGATCTGTATTATCTTTTTTCCTCCAATCGTCTTCATCCTCTTGCCTACAAGTTACCACCCTCACTTTCAGCTCACACACTCCATGGAAGATAGTGATCAGAAAAGAATATTTTGTTCCTTAAAACACACTGCAATAGGTTTTATTTGGCACATCAACAACTTTATTTTCTCCCATAGAATTCAGACATAAGCATAAACAGGCAGATTCAAACAGTTTTCCAAATACAGTTAAATGTAAGATACTAGGCAACACTTTTCAAAATAACCGTGCCACATCTTAGGTAGTTAGTAGGTCACACGCATAGGAAAAGCTGGGTAATGTTTTCACTGTCGGGTCAATCAACTAACAAATATTTATTACTTACCATGTAGCAGGCAGTGTTCTATTTGTTGGGGAAACGGCAGTGAATTAAACAATTTTAAAAAAATCCCTGGCTTCATGGAGTTTACATTGAAGAAGAAGACAGACAATAAATACATTTCATAGTATCTTAGAAGGTGATAAATACTATGGGGAAAAATAAAGATGGGAAAGGTAATAGGGAGTGTTGGTATGTATGTGCAATTTTTAAAAGGGCTGCAGAGAAAGTTGTGCTAAGACAGTGACATGCAGGCAAAGAAATGAAGGAGGTGAGCCTTGGGTGACCCAGAGGAACTGGCTGGAAAAACCAGAGAAGTGGCTGGGCCAGGCATTTCCAGGAATATACAGGAAGCCAGTGTGGCTGGGGGAATGTTTTGGGGAGATCAGGCAGGCAGGGGGTTGGAAGGGCAGTAGTAGGTGACACAGAGAGGTCTGGAGAGAGCGGCAGTGGCAGGTCTCTGAAAAAACCTGGTTTTAACTCTCTTTAAGTGGGGAGGTTTTGAGGGGTTTGATAAGAGCAGTGACATGCTCTGATAGCTGCTGTTTGGAAAATAAGGTAGAGAAAGGACAATGGAGGGGTAGGAAGAAGAGTTAGGAGGCAATTGCAATAATCTAGGTGGTGGAATGAGGTTAGATTCTGGATATATTTTGAAGGGAGAATCAACAGGATTTGCAGATGTCAATATTTAATCATCTAATATACCCTCATATTATTATTTGATGGTGAAAAACAATTCATTGATCTTAGGCGATCATTTTTTCCCCCTCCCCCCCCCCCCCCCACCAAGGAGAATAAGCATTCAGCAAGGTGCTCAGACTAGATATTTCTAGAATCTGACAAACAGGCTAAGTTTAGGTTAAGGAGAGAGCAGGCAATTTTATCTTTACTTTCTATTCTTTTTCTTTTAAAAAGGTATCTTTTTACAGTTATCAGTAATGGATGCCAACATCAGGTCTTTCCACACTATGTTATGTTTGACTTATTTAGGAAGTATCCTTCTGTCACTGCATGATTCAAGGGCAATTAAAAATTAACAGCAATTTCAACCAAAATAATAGTAAATATACAACATCAAATTCTGTAAACTTACCACTAAAAAGCACGGACTACAGTTGTATTTTTAAAAAGTGACTACATATAGTTAGTATGCTTATCTAGTTTGCTAAATAATCCTTTAAATGACTGCTTTTTCAGACCTAAATTTTACAGCCTTGATTATCTGCCACTTAAACAAACAAAACCAATCAGAGAAATACTAGTGATGGAACTAACCATTAATTATCTCCTTAATTATTCCTTCCTTTCATCCTTTTATCATTCCATTTAGGCCCTCTGATAGGCTGCTCTGCTTGCTGAGAGTACCTGGGTTGTGGGGTTGACTCTAGGATGAAGTTGATGTCTCTAAAGTGCACTATATTCTGCAAAGTTCCAGACAGTGATACGAAGCAGCCCTCTGTAATGTTTTTATTCAATACCGTGTGGCTAGAAGGGCAAAGAATGAAGGCAGCATCCAAAGTTGAAGAATATTTTGTTTCTGATAATTTCTGAGAGCCTAAATATATGAGAACACAGATTATATAATCTATTGTCTCCCTCTGACTCATTTTTGTCACAAGACTAAAGCAGACCTGTGGGTTTCAACTGACTTTTCTTGAAGCCCCATTATTTTGGCTAAAAAGAGTCAATCCCTCTCCTTAGCAATGCTAGAAACTGGAGAATTTGGTTCAGATAGAAAATAGAAATGGTGACAGTGCTGGTTGAGGGCAGGGGCTGTGGGATTGATTGCTTTAATCGCCATGAAAGCTAGGAAGGAAATCAGCGTTCCTTGAGGACATGGCAATTTTCCATGTTGACAATTTTCTAGAGAGAAATAGGAATGCTTTTTGAAGCATTCATTACTTATTGAGTGGTTGCTCTGCTCACCCCAGAATTATAAGTATGATTAAGACATAGTCCAGCTCTCAAGGCATGCACAGTTTAGAGGACACGATAGACATGTAAATACACAATTATGATGCAGAATTGTAAGGGCCGTAATAAAGGTAAGTGAAGGGTGCAACAGGAGCAATAAGAAGGAGGCATGCCATTCTATAACTCTAGAACATAAAGAGGGAAAGGAAGCAAAGAGTTTTCCAGCGGCTATGACTCTGGTGATCTATGGTGATTGTACAGCTCTATCACAGTGCTTTTAAAAGCGAAGGACAATGACATAAAAAGTAGGCTGACATTTTATGATGAGGAATTTTTCGCTTAAATGTATTTGTATATTCCTTTAATAGTCTCTATAATACAAAAACCTAGATATGTGTTACCTAACTACTATAACTAGATACATAAAAATATTACATTAAGACTCATACTTTTATCCATAATCTAGTTAAATACTAAGGGCTATTTTTTCCTATGGGTCTTTATTTTTTTAAAAAAATCTCCCAGGAGAATTAACATTTGAGAGACTCTTTTACCCTAACTCATAAAACAGAATCTGTAACAGAATTTAAAGCATATATTCTATTGTCCCAATCCTTTTTCAGGGGTGAAAAGCCATTCCTACAACAATAAAACAAACATCAGAATTGTCTCCAATGGGCGTCTTTTCTGGCAATCTTCAAAACAGCACCAAGGATTAAATGGGGTGCACTGACTGGCTAATTCTCTATCACTCTTAGTCCTTGCTCTTTGAGGTCACAACACTGACATATTGATAAAGAATGTGGGAAAGTCTGTACCGCCCCTGCTCACTTGCTACCTGTTTTGTGGGCAAGTGGATGACTTCAGTTTGTGCAAACTACTGGTTTGAGCATTAAAGTGACTCAAAAGATACTGAATGATATTCTTGCTCCCGCAATAGAGAGTTAATCCTGATCCATCAGTGGTGGGCTTTGTCCAGGGTCATTTTGCTGCTGACAAGGAGCACAGTTTGCTGGATGTGATGTGTTATAA
This sequence comes from Mandrillus leucophaeus, assembly GCF_000951045.1. Classification (NCBI taxonomy): domain Eukaryota; kingdom Metazoa; phylum Chordata; class Mammalia; order Primates; family Cercopithecidae; genus Mandrillus; species Mandrillus leucophaeus. The sequence continues at coordinate 2,381,997 of NW_012103732.1, read as the reverse complement.
AAATGTGTGTGTATGAGGACCCAGTGACCACCTCTTTGTTGCCATGTCTGAAAACACAGAAGGCTTTCAATAGCATGGAAAGCAATTCAGACCCATGGGGGCCTTTTATTTTGCACCTACTTTGCACAAATTAAGTTCTTTCACTTAATTTTCTCAGTTGCCACAGTTTGAAATGACTATTTTCATCTTTTAAAAAATATAATCAAGGTTGCCATCTATCCCTTATAGAAACTGGAATTTCAATCATAACATATAATAATGTTATAGTTGAGGGGAATTCCATAGGGTCCATCAGAACAGAAAGCAGCATATGTTGAAGACATCTTCCATCCTCCTTTTATCACTGGAGATGGGGCTTTGACCTTATCCTTTTCCATCAACTGACCTAAACATATTTTAAACATCTGATTGGTAGAATTACATTAACTCACACTCTTAACTAGGTCCCCACTGGGTCTGATTCTGGGACTGAATAATAATAATAAGCCTTCTCTTTTCTCACTGAGTCATGAAGCAGATTTCATTATGGCAAGAAAATTGACACCCTAGAGTTGTGGCTTTCAACCTACTAGATCAAATACTTTTTTTTCATATTGAAGATTTTGTAATGTCCTCTTTACTATCCTGGAATAAAACTGACTGACACACAATTTCAAATTTTAATATAATACCAGAACTGTATTATAAAGGACGACTAAATAGAAAGTTGTTTACAATAAAATCATACCTTGATTTATTCAACAAATATTTATTGAGTGCCTATTATGTGCCAGGCCATACAAACAGAAAAGGGAAATGTGTCCACTGTCTTCGAATTTACTTACAGTGGGAATGGGGGAGAAAGAGAATAAATACCAAACAAAGTTACTAGATATATTGTATATTAGAGAGTGATATGTGTTAATAAAAAAACAAAACAAAACAAAACAAAACAAAAACAGAAAAAAATAGAGTAGGAAAAGGGGTTTGGAGAGGGTAGAGGATGGGCACTGCTGATAGATTTAATTGGGGTGGTCTGAATCGGCCTCATTAAGAAAGTGAGGTCTGAGCAAAGAACTGAAGCGGGTAAAGGAGTAGCCAAGTAGAAAAGTGGACAAAAGTAGAGAAACACTTCTGGAGAAAAGTGATTCAGGTAGAGAAAGAGCTAGACCAAAAGCCTGGTGTGCTTGAGGCCTCTGATACTGGGGCAGGATGTGCAACGGGAAGGTGAGTAAAAGATGTCAGAAAAGTAATGGGGAATAAGGTAATTAAGTGCCTTGGACACCATCTTAAGGTCTTTGGTGTATACTGTGTGAAATGGCAGCCATTTGCAAGGCTTGAATCAATACTACTATGTATTTCAGGATGCAATCTAGGCTTAGACAATCATGAAACAGATTTTAAATGTATAGCAATATCTATATTTAAATTCAGGATTAAATTTTCATTATGTAAATTTACATCATGTAGGATATGTAGCATCCGCAACCCCAGTTACCAAACACCAGTATGCTCCCCAGTCATTATGGCAACTAAAATTCCCTCAAAAATCTTCAAAACACCCATTGGGGCAATACTACCCTCCTCCTAATTGATAATCATTGTCTAACAGCAATAATTCTTAAACATTTTGATCTTAGGAACTCTTAAAAATTATTAAGGATCTCAGAGAGTTTTTATGTGGGCTATATCTATTAAAATTTACCATGTTAGGAATGAGAACATTAAAAATATTTATTAATTCACTAGAAATAATAAATCCATGACCTGTTAACATTGGAATAATCAAAGATTATGTAGCCCTTGGAAAACTCCATTGTATACTCATGAAAGAATGAGAATAAAAAAGGCAAATAATATCTTAGTATTATTATGAAGATAGTTTTGGCTTCAGAGATCTCTGAACGGGTCTTGAGGGTCCCCAGAGGTTCCTGAACCACACCTTGAGACCCGAAGGTAATGGAAATAGATAAAGCTCAATGTAAATATAAATTTAATTCCTCTGGGATCTAGAACTATCTGAAAAATAATATTTACAGAATTGTGTGTAACTGGATGCATTTTTGAGTCTTGGAATTGAACCATATTGATAAATGTTGGGAAGCTCAAAATTAATGACAGAAGAATAA
>NW_012103732.1:2370057-2377849 GCF_000951045.1 Mandrillus leucophaeus | reverse complement strand
CTGTATTATAAAGGACGACTAAATAGAAAGTTGTTTACAATAAAATCATACCTTGATTTATTCAACAAATATTTATTGAGTGCCTATTATGTGCCAGGCCATACAAACAGAAAAGGGAAATGTGTCCACTGTCTTCGAATTTACTTACAGTGGGAATGGGGGAGAAAGAGAATAAATACCAAACAAAGTTACTAGATATATTGTATATTAGAGAGTGATATGTGTTAATAAAAAAACAAAACAAAACAAAACAAAACAAAAACAGAAAAAAATAGAGTAGGAAAAGGGGTTTGGAGAGGGTAGAGGATGGGCACTGCTGATAGATTTAATTGGGGTGGTCTGAATCGGCCTCATTAAGAAAGTGAGGTCTGAGCAAAGAACTGAAGCGGGTAAAGGAGTAGCCAAGTAGAAAAGTGGACAAAAGTAGAGAAATACTTCTGGAGAAAAGTGATCCAGGTAGAGAAAGAGCTAGACCAAAAGCCTGGTGTGCTTGAGGCCTCTGATACTGGGGCAGGATGTGCAACGGGAAGGTGAGTAAAAGATGTCAGAAAAGTAATGGGGAATAAGGTAATTAAGTGCCTTGGACACCATCTTAAGGTCTTTGGTGTATACTGTGTGAAATGGCAGCCATTTGCAAGGCTTGAATCAATACTACTATGTATTTCAGGATGCAATCTAGGCTTAGACAATCATGAAACAGATTTTAAATGTATAGCAATATCTATATTTAAATTCAGGATTAAATTTTCATTATGTAAATTTACATCATGTAGGATATGTAGCATCCGCAACCCCAGTTACCAAACACCAGTATGCTCCCCAGTCATTATGGCAACTAAAATTCCCTCAAAAATCTTCAAAACACCCATTGGGGCAATACTACCCTCCTCCTAATTGATAATCATTGTCTAACAGCAATAATTCTTAAACATTTTGATCTTAGGAACTCTTAAAAATTATTAAGGATCTCAGAGAGTTTTTATGTGGGCTATATCTATTAAAATTTACCATGTTAGGAATGAGAACATTAAAAATATTTATTAATTCACTAGAAATAATAAATCCATGACCTGTTAACATTGGAATAATCAAAGATTATGTAGCCCTTGGAAAACTCCATTGTATACTCATGAAAGAATGAGAATAAAAAAGGCAAATAATATCTTAGTATTATTATGAAGATAGTTTTGGCTTCAGAGATCTCTGAACGGGTCTTGAGGATCCCCAGAGGTTCCTGAACCACACCTTGAGACCCGAAGGTAATGGAAATAGATAAAGCTCAATGTAAATATAAATTTAATTCCTCTGGGATCTAGAACTATCTGAAAAATAATATTTACAGAATTGTGTGTAACTGGATGCATTTTTGAGTCTTGGAATTGAACCATATTGATAAATGTTGGGAAGCTCAAAATTAATGACAGAAGAATAAGAAGTGAAAGGAGACAGATGAGAAACTGGAAAACAAAGAGGAAGGAGACTATGGGATCTACAAAATGAGAAGAGGCCGTGAGAAAATTATGCCTAAGTTTTTAACAGTTTAGATAAATTATGGTAAAAACATTTAAATACTTCATTTTCAATTCATATTTAATATAGAAACTATATGCAAGTGATTCATTACAAGCTTAGAAACACAAAAGTTGTTTGGTCTAAAATGAGCATAAAAATACATTAGAAGCTCCTTTGTTTTTGCAAGGCTTGTTAGACACTTTAGGACTTATAGTAAATATATACTCAGACCTCCCTGCAGAAAAGCATGAGGTTTCAGATAAGCTTTCCTATAAGTAAATTAATTAGCTGGTGAGATCTTTTGCAGTGAAATAAACTTTTTTATGCTTAAAAAAATTAAGTACTCTATTAGGTGATTAAACATTTTAAATATATTTTTTAAAACTAAAGACAATAACTGAAAATTGTCATCTGTTAAGTCTTTGCCTTTAGAATAATGTCTTTGTCTCTTTATTTCTCTTTTACAAAATATCTCATCCAGGAATCTGTTATTTATCTTGGTACCTACTACAATATCTTAGAATCTGAAGGCTTGAAAATAAATCTTAAGAGGTCAAGTTCAAAACCTCATCCAGGGCTTGCATTATCTCTGCAACCAGGTGGTCCTTCAGGCTCTGCTTCGAAAGTTTTAGTAATGTGGAAATCATTACCTCTACAAGAATCTCTGGATCTACTTTTTGTTGGCAATTGTAACTTGTGGAAAATGTTTCTTCATATCGTGTATAAAATTATGTCTCTGTAGCTTTTTATCTATTCTATAATTTGCCTTCTGTAGTAATTAGAAAATCTTAATGAAATGATAGGCGTGAAGGGAGAGTACAGCATCTATCATGTAGAGAATATGTGATCAATGTTCGTTACCTGCCATCCTCTGCTGGACACTGTGGATGGCTTGCTGAGCATCCATTCTAACTACCTGCTAGTGTCTCTTCCTGATCTATAGAGGACATTAGGCCTAAAGTGACATTTCTAGATTCCCTTGCAGCTAGAGATGTAGATGTGATTTAGGTTGCATGAATCAGATGTTCTTGCCTAAGACTTGATATTAGAATTCAATTAAGTGAGAGCACAAAGAGTCAATTTTACTTCTGCAAACTGCAAGCAGGGGTCATGTATCAGTCGTCACAATGTCTTCCCAACTTGTTAATGTCAACAACTCCTTGGTTCTGCCATGTGGCTTTAGTACTAACCTCTAGAGACTGAATTTAGAGTCTCCTTTCTTAGGCCCTTCCTGTCCCGCAAAGATTCTGTGATTTATTTAATACTTTATTATAAATACCCTTCTGATTAAATTTTCTAGAAGGAAGTTGGCTCTTTGGACCTAAACCTTGGCCATTTACCCCCCTTGCTAGCTCTTATCTACACTATCCTCATGACAGGCCTTTGGATAATTGATAAAAGAAATCATATGCCCTCAAGTTCTTCTTTCCTCCAATACAAATATGTTGGTGGCTTTTGTGGAAAGATCTAGATCAGTATGCCTGCCCTGCCATTTACAAGCTGGTGTGCGTGTGTGTGTTGATCATCGAAGAGTTACCTAGCCTCTCCGTTACTCTTCAGTTTTCCAGTTTATAAAGTGGGAATAACAGTAGTCCCTACTAAGGGTATTGTGAGATTAGTTATATGTGATCAGGGCTCAATAAATGTTAGTTGTCATTATTATTGTTATTATTATCATTCCAGCACTATTCTCAATTGACTTGATTTTAAAACAGCAGATATACCAGTTGAAAATATATTCTGGTTAGTCAATGTCCTTCTTTAAAGAGTATTCACAAACTGGATTAATACCCCAGCATATCTGATGAGTCCCCAGTAGAATATCACTCTCAACATTTCACCTTTATTCAATGTAAGAGAATTGATGTATGTATAATTTACTCTCATGGAGTTTAAACTCAAATCCTAAAGTCTTTTCTTTATTTTCTACGGTTAAAGCAAGATATCACAGTTTAATACCCAGGAAAGACTTTGGATTTACACTTTTTAATGTTCATCTTATTGAATTAAGCCTATTTTTTGTCTGCAGTACAGGATTGTATACATATACTGGTCTCACATAAAATGAATTAAGTAGCCCTCCTAGCAACTTTGGCAAGGAAGCAGTCAATTACCTCCTCAAAGTAATTGGTAAACACATTGAACAGCTTAGACCAAGGACAGAGCCCTGTAACCCACTTGGCATCCCCACTGACATCAATCCTTTAATAATTACTCTTTAGGCTTGACTATTTAGTCACTCACAAGTCCAACTATACTATCATTTAACCCAAGTATCTCTGTAGTAAGTTTTATTTTTTTTTCAAAAACCTAGTTAAATCTAGATCCTCTCTATTTGTAGTATTTCCTTGATCCATTGTTCTAGAAAATACATCACTTATTTGCACAATTATGTTGCACTGTAACAAAATATTTTTTAAAAGTTTAATTTTAAGCAATGATTCTAGCATCATGAAAGTATTTCTTCAAGCACTGATTGAAATCCTAGAGCTAGCCCTCTGAGCCAAATCAGCAATTTGCTATTTCTTTACTCAAAGGATCATTTTGTAATCTTTGTTCTACAGAACCCGATTAATTATTTTACAGTATTTCTCTTTCCCTCATTTCCCATTGATAGTGGGACCACCACTTTCTCAACCCATAGTCCTTCACCTCTAGCGCATATCAAACCCAATTATCAATCTCTTTTGTCATCCCACCTATTCTTCCAGGGCAGTATCTTCTAACCATGTGACCTGCATATGAATCACACATGATTTCTGTAATTCTCTTTAAAACACTGGCTCAGATTCAGGCTTCATCAGCCCTTGTGCTAAATTATCATTTTCATTCCTCTTTTTGGAGATATTTGATAACAACTGTTTGGTTTTAGAACACTTTTTCTATATTTAGAATTTGGCTACGTTTTAAAAATGCAATTACTAAAGAAAGTAACTTTAATTTCTATGTAAGATGTGGTGACATAAAAGAAGGAAGAACAATGATTTGCTTTCTTTCCCTGTGATATTTTTATTTGTTTAGGCTCATTCTTAAGGAAAAGATTTATATAGTATTAATACATTTATCATGTATATGTGTATAATCTTGTTTTTTAAACCAGGTATAGTACCGTGATAAGAATAGCAGGTGTTGTATATTTTTGATGCATTATAAATTGGATAAAATGTCTGCCTTCTCATGGTATATTATCTCCTTAAAAGTTTTCTATGAGCATAACTATTAAAAAGCAAATGGAACATTAGCTTATGTAATGGAAATAAAGCATACTTTGCTTGAGAAATGTCCTATATATTTTGCGTTAAAACTTAAGGTTTTTGTTTCAAGCAATATAATTTTCAGATCTTAAGATAGTAAAGAAACTACAACTATTTGCACACCCTCTCTTGTATTTGGTAGATTATTTTATCCTTGATAATATACCAAGATGAAGGACTTCCAATATATTTTATACAGTTCTTCGAATGAAATTACGTAGAACTTAAAGGATTTATATTTTATTTTCTTCCAACATAAATTTTAAAGAATGATTGTAATATCTAAGGCTGCATTTATCAGACATTGTCAATTTTATTAAATATGATGATGACAATTAAAGGCACAAGCTATTAATTCAAACTGCTACAATTCTATTTTAAAAAGCAACTTAGCAACTTCTTCCAATTAAGCAATTGTATCCTACAGCCACTTGAAGTAACAACTGCATATGTCTTAAGCTATTTGCTAGAGTAACCCACCAAAAGTTAATTTTTTTAAAGGACAATATCTTGTCTATGTCAGGTATATGTGCTCGGTATTTCTCCAACTGTATGTAAAACTTTCAAAGATCAGACTTGCCTTTTTCTGTACAGCTGCCTTTTCATTTTCTTTCTCTGAATAGACCCATAATGTTCAGGGAAAATATCAAGAATAATAAATCCAAATCTTTGTATAAAATATACCTTCATGACACACTCAAGCTGGAAATCACAGGAACCAATAAAAATGCAGGCAGCCTCCTGATAATGAGGTCAGAAATACAAATAAATTTACTTTTAATGAAGACTGGAGGCACAGTAATCAAAGTGTTAAAATTCATTTCATGCATATCTCATTTGCTTCTTAGCTGATATTTACCACGCAATTCTGTGAGAAAGTAGAGGCCTAAGATGCTCCAGATAAATGGCTCAATTAATTGTACAGAGGTAGACCTCTTTGAGCTGAGCCAGAGCTGTGAGCTCTTTATTAAAAGCACTATTCTGTAGCCCATAACCTTGTTCCTTGACTCCTCTCTGGTTTCCAATTTAAACAAGTCCCCATGCGGCCTGCTCTAAAGGGCTTTGTCTCCCTGTCATTGTTAAGAGAGCTGAGGCATCCTGGAAGTGTGAAATCAGACCTCATGAGTTGAACGGTTCCCCAGGGAACGCCGGACTGCGCAGAAGGTCAAAGTCATGGGCCGGACCATCTAAAAGTGTCTGATCGCCGGTCTGTGACATAGCAAGTTGGGGGTGGGGGTTGAGGGGGGGGCGGGAGCTAGACTGAAGAGGACTGAAATTGAACACATCTTAATTAAAGCCCACAGACAGCAAAACAAAATGTTTTCTAGGCAGCCTGTCAAATGGGGCTTAAATTTAGCTCTGCTAATGAATCTGAGCTGCTAACTGTTATTTCTTAAGATAATAAGACTCTCACGGAAGCTGATAAAAAAACTGTAGCATGTCTTTTTCTGCTGTTTTGTTACTTAAATATTTTCCAACAATGAAGACAGTTTTCCAAAAGAAAAACATGGGAAAAGTCTATGCAAATAAAGGGGTAGTAAACATCTCTCTTAATAACTAGTAGGTTTCCAGACTACGGGGCTGGCAAGTCGCAAGTCTTTATGCATAGCCTTGTTTTAGAAAAAGATACGCTCATTTAAAGGGACTATTTCAGTGACACATTCTGTTAATTGTAAAATTCTCTCTCTCTCTCTCTCTCTCTTTCTCTCTCTCTCTGTCTCTCTCTCTCTCCCTCTCTCTCCCCCGACCCTTTTTCTCTTCCTCTCCCTCTATTGTTTCCTGAAGGAGACGGTGCATTAATTTGAGAGATCAATTCACCTGGTGTGGAGAAGTTTTATATTAGTGTACCTTTTAGTACAGTGAAAAGGTAGGACATCTTTTGAAGGGTTTCACAGTTCTCCCATATCGCTGTTTCTGAAACTGAGTGGCTGGTCTCCCTGGGGAAGCTACGACCTCTTCCTTAGGAGCTCAGAAAAAAAAAAAAAAAAACACACACACACACACAGAAAGAGAGCGAGAACCCAGGGGAAAATGAAATGAAGGGGAGGGGCGGAGGAGAACTCTTTTCTCCTTCTCCTCTTAGAACTTGAAAGAACCAATAGGCCAGGTCTAAATACTCTGCAAAGAAAGCCTCACTCAATATAGGAGACTTGGAATGTTCTGTTGAGGCAGAAATTAGGCCCTGCTCAAGGAAAAGAATAATCAGAAGCTAAAAAAGACAAATGATAACACAAACTATTTCCTACCACCCAAAGAAAAAATATTTCTTCGCCGCCGCCGCCCTCCCACACCCCACCCCACTGGCCTTTCCTCACAATTTGTAGAACTTTAAGGAAAACTCGATCTAGCTGCAGAGAGATCTTCCCCAGTGAACGCAGGGCCAGTCTCTAGGTCTTGCTTTGATGGTGCGGAGAGACATTAACCTTTTCACTGGTTAGTTGAAAGGTAAGTAAGTTGTACTGAGAAGTATTTTTCAGTGACTCAAACTTTTTCCCTTATGAAGAATTTAGCTGACCAACTTTTCAAACCACAGTGCCACTTTCTCAGGCTGTGAAAAGATGCCCACAATTTGACTGAAATCTCAATCCACTCTTGTGCCTTGCTCAATGCATGTGTATGTGTGGGAGTTGTAAATGGAGGCCTTAACCACCAGAGTTAATCTCTTTTTAAAATCTGTATTAACCTTAATGATTTGAAGTGCACTGTCCAACACTGGGCTATTGAGACCAAAGAAAAAACTACCCTCGACCATCAACAGTTTATTAGGGGCTTAACTGAAGTGACCTACTGTAGTAGTGTTCAGCTGAACAAGGCTATAGGCTTTTTGTGGAAAGGGAAAGAATTGAGGGTTTCATTAAAAAGTAATTTGTGCTTTATACTCACTCATTCAAAGAGAGTCTCAATTGCTCTTTATTCACACAGAGTTAATACAGTATCACAATGTTTCTCAATGAATGTGTTGTAACAAAAGAAAAATTTTACATTTTGAAAGGGAAAAATTCTTTGTAACCGTAGTAAGATTGATG
>NW_012103732.1:2339416-2370007 GCF_000951045.1 Mandrillus leucophaeus | reverse complement strand
TCTCTCTCTCTCCCTCTCTCTCCCCCGACCCTTTTTCTCTTCCTCTCCCTCTATTGTTTCCTGAAGGAGACGGTGCATTAATTTGAGAGATCAATTCACCTGGTGTGGAGAAGTTTTATATTAGTGTACCTTTTAGTACAGTGAAAAGGTAGGACATCTTTTGAAGGGTTTCACAGTTCTCCCATATCGCTGTTTCTGAAACTGAGTGGCTGGTCTCCCTGGGGAAGCTACGACCTCTTCCTTAGGAGCTCAGAAAAAAAAAAAAAAAAACACACACACACACACAGAAAGAGAGCGAGAACCCAGGGGAAAATGAAATGAAGGGGAGGGGCGGAGGAGAACTCTTTTCTCCTTCTCCTCTTAGAACTTGAAAGAACCAATAGGCCAGGTCTAAATACTCTGCAAAGAAAGCCTCACTCAATATAGGAGACTTGGAATGTTCTGTTGAGGCAGAAATTAGGCCCTGCTCAAGGAAAAGAATAATCAGAAGCTAAAAAAGACAAATGATAACACAAACTATTTCCTACCACCCAAAGAAAAAATATTTCTTCGCCGCCGCCGCCCTCCCACACCCCACCCCACTGGCCTTTCCTCACAATTTGTAGAACTTTAAGGAAAACTCGATCTAGCTGCAGAGAGATCTTCCCCAGTGAACGCAGGGCCAGTCTCTAGGTCTTGCTTTGATGGTGCGGAGAGACATTAACCTTTTCACTGGTTAGTTGAAAGGTAAGTAAGTTGTACTGAGAAGTATTTTTCAGTGACTCAAACTTTTTCCCTTATGAAGAATTTAGCTGACCAACTTTTCAAACCACAGTGCCACTTTCTCAGGCTGTGAAAAGATGCCCACAATTTGACTGAAATCTCAATCCACTCTTGTGCCTTGCTCAATGCATGTGTATGTGTGGGAGTTGTAAATGGAGGCCTTAACCACCAGAGTTAATCTCTTTTTAAAATCTGTATTAACCTTAATGATTTGAAGTGCACTGTCCAACACTGGGCTATTGAGACCAAAGAAAAAACTACCCTCGACCATCAACAGTTTATTAGGGGCTTAACTGAAGTGACCTACTGTAGTAGTGTTCAGCTGAACAAGGCTATAGGCTTTTTGTGGAAAGGGAAAGAATTGAGGGTTTCATTAAAAAGTAATTTGTGCTTTATACTCACTCATTCAAAGAGAGTCTCAATTGCTCTTTATTCACACAGAGTTAATACAGTATCACAATGTTTCTCAATGAATGTGTTGTAACAAAAGAAAAATTTTACATTTTGAAAGGGAAAAATTCTTTGTAACCGTAGTAAGATTGATGGCTACTTAAAACACTATAGACTCTTTCTTTCCTGTGCTCATGTCTAATGATGGAATATTATAATTTAACATATTTTGCTGAAACAATGGGAGTTTAGCTTTATGTTCAGATCATTAAAAATATCTAAAAAATAGAGCTAAGTTGGTCAAATATAAATTTGTCTCGTTAGACTTATTTAGAAAAAGTGTTCTGAAACCAACCGTGTATCTTATAAGTAACAGGCTCATTTGTACCATGTCAGAAAATGTTCTTGCCTTAGCACAGACAGTTACCAGTGATTTAAAATCACCCCTCTACATCGACAAAATTCCTAAATGGATGCTAACTTGAGGATTTGAAGACAGCGCTAGTCAATTGCCTCTTTTCAAACTATTGCCTAATAACTTGTAGAGCCTGACTGTTATTATCCACTGAGACGCACATCATATCTTTAAAGTTCTTTGAACAAGTAAGAGAGAAAGCAGACGAAAAACTTTCTTGTGTCCCAAATTTAATGACAAAGACAAGGAAGCATCAGGATACACACATATATGTGTGTGTGTGTGTATGTGTGTGTGTGTATTTATATATATGTGTGTATATATAAAGTATCCTTTTCAAAAGTAAAAATAATTTTTAAAATTGGTAGTATATTCAGACATTTCTGACTCAAATATATAGTCTTCAATTTTTGCCACCATCACAAATGTCGTAAAGACCACAGAAGGTCCAAGAGTGAGCAAGGTCAAAGACTGAATTATCTTTTTGCCCCTGAATAGTTCAACATCTCTCTTGTTCAATTCAGAGCACATTAGATTATAAGGTCAGCATGAAATGGGGAATCATTAGATTTATATCTCTAAAACTGGAGGAAAAAATGGAGACTCTGTTATTTAGTATTCCCCAAATTAATGTTCATTTTATCAAATGAAAATTACGTCTCATTGAATCCCCAGGGGAAAGGCTATTGTTATTCACATCAATTTACATAGAACCATTAGGAGAGAAATATCTCTATTTTTTTCCAGCTTTGAGAGAACATGTATTTTAACTTCCATAGTGGCATACAGGCCAACTGGGTTAATCTAGTTTGCATATTCATGAAGTTTGAAAATCAATGACAGCTTCTCTCCAAGAGAAGACAAACTTATACAATTCTATCCAATTGTATAATGGACAGGTATGTAAGCTTTTGAAGTAAATGGTACATGCATTTTTCTAAAAGAAATAATTGTGCCAGATTAATTTGATTATAATCATACTAGAAAGAAATTTCATAAATAGGAAAATATATACATTTTACATTAATTGTTTTGTACAAGGAGCCAAATTAGCATATATGCAAATATTACAAACAACCTACTCTCCCATTTTCAGGTATGCCTGTTTTGAAAAAATATGTGACAACTGTTATCATCTTCTTGATTACAAATGAGTTGATAATTACCTTTTTAAAGGAACTGTAAACTAATATTTTAAATTTTCTCACACATGGTCACTTAATAGGCAAATATTAAAATATAAAAATATTGCAGTTTTGGAACAAACATCTGCTATTTTCATTTGAAGACATGTTATCTTTTATTTGTTTTTGATTCTGTTGAATGAATTAAAGAAGTGCACAGTGATTTCAAATCCTTGGATGGTAGAAAAAGTACATTTCTTCCCATGAAATAAGTTTGTTACCTCATTAGGATGATGTGGCTGAATGTTCACAATGGTAAGCATATTTCCAGAATGATAAATTGATATTTTCTTCAGAAACAGTGAAATTTGCACAAATTGGTCAAGCCAGTCCTATTTATTGTCTAACTCAAGATGGATAATTTAAGGAACAGTATAAACATCCCCCAAATCCTTATGAAATTAAATCATAAATGAATGGTCACATTGTTATAAATTCAAAATAATGATTTATTTCTGGAAATTGATGAAATAATTGCCATCAGCCCGCTTGTTAATATGTTACAGAAATAGCATTATGCAAATCAGGAAGCTTTAAGAGACAAAACTAATGTGGACATTTGTATAGCCTTGTTTCCTACTTTAAGAAATTTCAAACAATCTAGAGGCTTAGTTTAGATCCAAAATTATCTCTGGGATGTGCCAGGGAATTTGGACGACTAATGAGTTGGATCAGCAACCCAAATATCAAGAGTTCACACCAAATGATTGAGTATTATGCATCTAAACTTTTCAGTGAAATATCCAACAGATTTCATGCATGTTTGAATTATAAGTGTTGATGCTATGAGGGAAGCTGATTCTGTATAGCATTGGTTCAATACCTGGAAATAACAATACCTGGAAGAAGTATTTCTGCTACATTGATTAAACTTTGAAGAAGGCAACAATTCAAAAATCATTTTGCTTTTTAGTGTTTATTTTTAATACGTTACCCTGCCTTTAAAAAGCAGAGTTACTATAAAAATAAGGGGGTTGGCAAATATTTCTAAGATCAACCCTGAATCATTAAATTATTTACTTTGATGATCCATCAGGTGAAATGCAAAGTTGAATTATTAAATGGTGTAGACTTCATGTGCTGCTTGATCTGAGCAATAGGAGAATTGCATCATCTCTTACCAGTGACGTCAGCAGCCATTAACCCTTCCGCTCTGATGACTTTCACCTGGAGAAATCCCACATCTTTCAGGTTGTGAAATATCCTCAATGGGCTCTGAAAGACCCCAACATCAGTATTAGAAAAGGGAGGTCCCAAGGAGTCTTAAAGAGTGTGCTGAGAAAACATTACATTTTTTAGTTTATCTTCAGACTTTGGGGGTAAGAAGATCAACATTAAACATTAATTATTATTTTTTTACTATTTTCCTCTTGGTGAGTTTTGGAAATTGCATGCACTAGCTGAGGATTAAATTACCTAAAGACTGTTTTCTAGTATTTATTTCAAAAGACTTATGCAATTCTACATAAGAACTTAAGTAGTTCTACATAAGTAAAATACATACATAATCTTTTAACATAAATCAAGTTGATGACTAAAAATAAATTCATGCTGGGAGCGGTGGCTCACACCTGTAATTCCAGCACTTTGGGAAGCTGAGGCTGATGGATCACAAAGTCAGGAGTTCAAGACCAGCTTGGCCAAGATGGTAAAACCCCATCTCTACTAAAAATACAAAAAAAAATTAGCCAGGTATGGTGGAGGGCACCTGTAATCCCAGCTACTCGGGAGGCTGAGGCAGAGAATTGCTTGAACCCAGGAGGCAGAGGTTGCAGTGAGCCAAGATCATGCCATTGCACTCCAGCCTGGACGACAGGGCAAAACTCCAACTCAAAAAAATAAAATAAATTCAAAATAGTGAGTAATTTTTCTTAAATTTATAGTTTTATTTGCCATTTTAGTATGTATAGAATGGAAACTTTGATGTTGCATGAGGGGTTCAAGGTGTCATTTGTGTTTCTTCAGTATAAATTACCCTTCCACCATCATGAATCTACACCACACACACACACACACACACACACACACACACCCCAATGTGGATAATTGTTACTATATAACTAGATTTTCTGAAATAATAAAAAAAAAACACACATTTACTCCCATAAATAATTATCAATAAATGGTGAACAATAAATTATGGAATAGATATGTCTGTTTCCTTTTTTCAATCTCCTCTAGCAAGCAAACCACTCCAAGAAATATTTTCATCTGTAGATATAATGGTTTGGAGATTAGTGGGGTTTTTAAAATGTTTTTATTTTTATTTTTTTAGAGACAGGGTCTAACTCAGGTTGGAGTGCAGTAGCGTGATAATAGCTCACTGTAACTTCCAAATTCTGGGCTCAAGCATTCCTTCCACCTCAGCCTCCTGAGTGGCTGGAACTACTAGCATATTTGCTTATTTTTGGTGCAACCATACTTGGTTAATTTGTTTTTAAAAACATTTTAAATTCTATAGAAAAAGTCTTGCTATGTTACCCAGGATAGTCTCCGATTCCTGGCCTCAAGTGATCCTCCAGCCTTGACTCTCAAAGTGTTGGGATTACAGGCATGAACCACCACTCTCAGGCTAATTATCAATATTAAATCTCACGTTGTTGGATATGTAACACTCTTCAGTCTTTAGGGGTAAGAAGGTCAACATTAAGTTAATTATTTTTTTCTACTATTTTCCTCTTGGTGAGTTTTGGAAATTGCATGGGCTAGATGAGGATTAAATTACCTAAAGACTATTTTCTAGTATTTATTTCAAAAGACTACTGTAGTTCTACATAAGTGAAAGACAGACACAATCTTCTACTGTCAATCAAAGTGATGACTAAAAATAAATTCAAAAATAAATTGATGACTAACAATAAAAAATTTTCTTAAATTTATAGTTTTATTTGCTATTTTAGTATGTACAGAAGTATGGAAACTTCAATAGAAAAAATGGATCCAAATGATAAAATCTATTTCACTTCATAAATTAATAACGGTGGTGTTTTATAAGTGTAACACTTGAAGGAATTAAAAGAGGGAAACCAATACAATAATTCAGAAGTCTAATTAATGGGCACAAATACTTTGAGAGTAAAATGAACCAACAGAATGCTAATGTGCATTTGTTTGTTTATA
Organism: Mandrillus leucophaeus; assembly: GCF_000951045.1. Lineage (NCBI taxonomy): Eukaryota > Metazoa > Chordata > Mammalia > Primates > Cercopithecidae > Mandrillus > Mandrillus leucophaeus. Next base: position 2,364,136 of record NW_012103732.1, on the reverse strand, counting down.
CTTCGTAGCATTTTTCTTACAATGCGATCAGCACTTCTACTCAGTAAATCAAAGGTACTTCTTTTTCATAATCTATAAAATGTTTTATAATCAGAGAACATAACATACTTTTGCATAATAAAGTTAGCTATTAAAATGTTACTAGAGTAAAAAGCACTCCCATCACCATATTAATAATGTGAGAATACTGACAAGCAAAAGCTTACTGTGATAGGAACTTTATCAGTCCCGTATGACCAGTCATTGTTTACACTGAAACTATGACCTTGGTATACTGAGAGGAGGAAATGTGGATATATGAGTAATCTCACAGCCTAACTTTTTATAAGAGTGTTTAGCATGAGGATTAACTGTTAATCTTTTATTGTTTTTAAACAGCTATTTATCACCAAAAATCTATTTAAAATACCCAGGTGACAAGGTTCAGTAAAAATGCACTTCTCTCTCCATTTAAATTCCTGTAACTGAAGGGTTTCACCGTGGGGGCATTAGACAGCAGGGTATAATTCAGAGGTTTGTAGGCATGTTGTGTTCCTACAGTAACAGCAAGTTTGGAAAGTTTCTTGTCTCAGAGCTTACACAATGTTGTAAATCAGATAAGTCTCTGACCCTAATGATGGGGAACAGTTTTATCAAAAAAAAAGGTTTCTATACTTTAATTTTCAGAGGCAATTTAAATCAAGTTCTATTTTGACTAAAACAAATATAATCAGTCCTTATGTCTGAGAATCATTTCACATTGGTAGCCTCATTCCACAGACATATTGTCTTCAGGTGCTTTGGCTCTGATCCTCTGCTTCCCATTTGGAGTAGTAATTATTGTTTGAAGGTTTCATTTCCCCAAGTCAGCTGACACTCCATAATATATTGCAAATTTCAACGGTTAAGGCCAGTGACACATCGATTATAATAAGAAGTAATAAATAAATACATTGGTTTAAAAATGTAACTTCATCAAGAGGTATTCCTGCCTTGCTATTTATGGTTATTTTAGAAGGCCTAAAAACCCGGATGGCTTCTGAAGCCAGAAATTTCCATAGCAGAGGAATCTATGATTTGCTGTGAATCCTTTCAGCCCTCAATAGATGGGAAAAGATTGAAATGCTCTGGAGAGGAGTCCTCTTTATTTTTTTAATGAAAGGCTGTATAATATATTTTCTCTATGACTGCAGCAGCTGTCAGGGAGAGCATCTCAGTTCAGCTCTATTACGGGAGAGGCAATACCCCATCCTATGGCATCGAGATGCTCTGAGGGGCCAGAGCTGATTGACAGCTTGTCACCGTGACGTCTTATTCCATCTCTGTTATGGAGAAAATTAATGTCACACCACCAGCCTTATGACTCGCTGTCATCTTAGAACCGCTCACCTTTTATCAATGCTCTAAATAACATTTCAAGCCCATCGTCTCACGGTGGACAATCCGGTCAAGGGACATTAAATCAGATGACTGTGAAATGTCATAATAAAAATGGAATGCTAACAACTTCTTCTCTAAACTAGCTCCTCTGGTTTTTAAACTGTGACAAGGGGGAGCAAGGGTTCAGCATACCCGTTCTGAAAAGGTCATACAATTGCTCTTGGTCTACTACCCATTACTACCCGCCCCCTATTGACCTTCCCTCATTTCCTCCCCCTAAAAGAGGGAAAAAAAAAAAAAATGGAATTAGCCATCTTCTCAGAATGTGGTGATCAAAAAATGGCTCACAGAGTGATGTTTGTTTACTTTGTGGGACTTCAATCCTCAGCAATGAACAGCTAAACAGCAGCAATGGAGGGCTTTGTTTAGGGCTGCTTCATATCAGAGTGGTGGCAATTCATCTGCTCCGCTGACAGTGACCAGTGTCAAGCTCCTAAGTTTGACCTCAACTTTTAAAAATACACATGTTCTTGCAGGAAAATATAGAAATAATTCTCCAAACAACCTCCATTATATGTTTCTCCAAAACGAATGATATTTCAGACGTGATATGCCATTCATTCATTCATGTCATGATCCTTGTAATAAAAAGGAAACACACTGAAGCCTAATCCATAGGTCTTTGTCCTTTCATGGCTATGAGTAAATATAACAGATGTGCTATGTTGCACATAGTGGCTTAGTAGCAGGTATGTCTCTAGAGGGAGGTATAGGCCTCTGCGTGAAATTCAAGGCTGAAAAAAAAGTATGTTTCAACATGGTTCGTTTTTTAATATATTGAGCAGAATACAATGTGATAATTAAGTCAAACGTCTGCATAATATTTTACATTTTATTGAAAAAAGACATGGAAACAAATACTCAAATTCTGAATGGAAATGGTCAGTTGCCATTCAGTCATCCAGTAAAAAGAAAAAAAATTAATAATAGGTGGATTACTTCTAATTACCTAGGCAGCAATATCCCTTAATATATGGGATAATATCAAAATATTAATCCATCAACTATAGTATTATAATGCCTAGAAGAATTTTTATATTAATATACTGATTAACTCCATTAAAATTGTTGTAATTCATGAGGCTCACTTCTGGTAACAGAAGAATATGTTTTGGTGGATACCACAATGTAAAATAATCTTCATAATTGCAATTATATATTAGAAGATGTCACACAATATCTTAGGCTCTTAGGTAGTTTAAAAATATATACTATTTAGCCTTGCTAAGTCACCTCTATTAAACTGTTTATGATAACACCATTGGTGGATGAGTTGTACAAGCATTAGCAGACAGCTGATTCAGTGGAGATAGCCAGAATAAATTTGCTGAAGCGCACATCCTGCTAATCTGTTTGAAGAATATTGTAGAGCATTAGTACCAGCACTTCATGTTATCTGCACAGCCTGATAAGGTACATCTTTATTAAATTCAGTTATTGAAAGGATGTCAGTCAGCAAATAGGAATATTTTAAAGTCCAAAAAAAAGTGGTTCTTTGTTAGTCGGAGCTTGGTTTCATGGCTGAGTGTCTAGAGGAGCCTTCTAAACACCTGGCGGCACTGTACAATACAAGCTTTGTCATTTTAAGTGGAAAAGCTTTTTTCCCAGCTTCATGGGTACTAAGGCATTTACTTTTTCCAACCTCCATTGAGAGAGAATGGTGGAGTAAGAGCTCCCCTCTCTGTTGATTCAAGAAAACTACATGGTGGGAAATGTCCAGTGGGAGGATGCTGGGAAATAGTAAGATTTGGTTGTGAATATTTCAGTTTGGTAAAATTTGAGTAGGGTAGTCATTTTAGTGATTAACTATTCCATACTATCGTTCCACATTCGATCAAAAAGAAGGAGCCTTCCTTTAATTCGATTTCACATTCAATTAAAAAAAATAAAGGAATGAAGTGAGGCTTTCCTGAGCAGCTGAAAATAAAAATCACTCCTGTGAATACTCTTTAGTTACCAAGGTACTGATTACCGTAAGTACCATTAACTCCATCTCAAACTTGGAAAGACAAAGAAATTTTAATTGCAGCTACAAAGAATCAATAAATTAATTTTAAAGTCATGTTATGTAAACCTGGCCTTCCTTTATGGGCAGCATCCCTGCATGATAAAATCATTGAGTAAAATCTCAGAATCCAGAATTTGCTCTGGAAGAGATTCTAGAGAAGATCAAGTCTCTAGACATGGGTGGGTAATGCAAGTGCTTCTGCAAAGGTCTGGGTGGCATTTATTTTCACTCTGCTTTTTACTTGTGCCAATTCTTCCATCAGACAGCTTCTCAGAAGTACTTCTGTCCCTCCTGGTAAATTGTTTACAACCTCTTCTAGTCACATGTGACTCTAGAAGGAGGAGGGTTACATACGTACATATCTCTTTAATATCTCCTCTCGTTCCTTCCGGTCCTCCAGGGAGTTGACGGAGAGGTCAGAGATGCTGACTGTGGCTGATGCTGTCAGAGTGACCAGCAGCACCAGGTGTCCCTCACCCTCTTCCAGCTGCAGCTCCAGCTTGTGCGTCTGTTCCCTACTGAGGGCTGACAGGTCGACCTGGCACCTAGAGACAAATGTTTTGAATCAGCAAGTGGCACTTTTTGTTTTTTGGGTTTTTTTTGTTGTTGTTTGTTTTTTTTTTTTTGCCATATCAAACAGCTGTTCAGAACTCTATGAAAAATAAATCAATAGAAATATTATTTGGACCACTGGAAGAAAACACCTTTCAAGTCAGCTGACTTTCTTAACAAAATTCAGACCCTGATTATCACAGGGTCTGTAATTGTTTATTTCCTGTAAGATACAAAAACTATGCTAATCTGAAATTCTACTGTTACTCACTGTCACGGTATTCATAAAGTGGTAAGGACTTCCTATCTCTAGGTGGCCTAAGGAATTAGGTCACTGGGGCTTTGCTTATAGAAAAATGATGTGAGCTATCTAGAGAGACCAACTACCAAAATTCTGAATTTTTGTGTTACTTTTAAAAAATGGATGTTTCCCCCTCATTCATAAATGTTATTAAGCGGTGAATAGAATATGTACCATTGTGATGCCATACGTTTTACATTTTTTAAAATCATGCCAATATATTCACAGTACACTGTATAAATCTAAATAAAAACACATAAATCTCCTTAAAACATAATAGCTCGAGTGTTATGCACCTGAGTTGTGCTAAGAGGGACTTTCTAATGTGGCAGTGCATGCTCTGTATGCCACACTCTCAGAGCTAATACCTTGAAAACGCTTTTCATAAAAATGTCAATTGATTTTGAAGAGAAAGGTAATGTGGTGACCACAAGGCTAATAAACTGAGAAAGGTGGCAGGCACGAGTAAAAGGCATTTAAAACAGGAAATAGCCAATTATAAGAATAAATGTGGTAACCTACCATAAACTGGGTGGTCAGAGACAGATTAAACTCTTGCTGTTTCTTATTCCTCACTCTACTTGGTATTTATGGTTCTGCTTTTAAACTAAACTCCTATGGACAGTGTTTCAAAGCTTATAGTTGAGTTCAAACATCTCTTTAGCAAGAGTGATCGCAGATATTGAACCGAAGTCCAATATTTCAATAGGCCTTTTATTTTTGCCTATTGGTTAATATGAGGGATGTCTGGGACTAGATACAAATGGGAGGAAGAAGAATATTGATGTAAGAAAGGAAAACAATAAGCAATGCCCTGGTCAGTGGCAGAAAGTCTGTGTGTACTAAATGCTAACTATTGAGAAATTGAGAGATTAGAGTCGGTACAAGTCTGGAAACATCTTCCTGAAGTTAGAATATATGTCAAATAACTGCACTGTTTCTGCTATCACAATACCCATTCCAAGGCACTCTTGTGCTGTCTCCTCAAACTCTGAAGGGTGAAAAAACATATCACATCCCTTATCTCATATTTTAATTTTAATTGGAATTGAGTTCTTATCAATAACACCTGGAACAAATTGAGGTTAAAAATTTTTACAGTGGAAAACAACCATTCAAACACATTCTCTAATAAAAAAAAAAAAAAGGTATTACCTTTAGAGATCTTTCCAGCACCTGACACACTGCTGGGCCCACAGTTTGTAACTCTGACTTGGATAGAGAGTATAATACTAGAGAATTGACGAGAGACTATAATTCAGGCAATATTTTTGGTTGGATACAGTTGGAACCAAAAAAAGTCTTTCGCTTACTTTGTTGTTTCTTTTTTTTCCACTCACTTTGATCATGCATTTCCCGGTCCCTTCCTTTTTTATATGAAGCTGCGGCACTCTTAAAACACTAAAACACATTGATGTCTTCTGAAGGATTTTCTTCTATGCCCACCACCACTTTGTACTGATCATATAGATGTTGGTTTCTCTTAATTTATATTAGTCATTGCATTTAATGCTTTACGGGTGGGGAAGCTGCTCTCAAGATTATATAAGTTAGGCTTTGCAAACTGGCAGCTTTCAGATGGAATCTGATCCATGGATTTGTTGTTTTGCTTGTGCTAAAAAAGTTTTGAATATAAATATTTTTAAATACAAGGTAAATGTCCTCCGAATTAGTTACTGTTCCCCATACTGGCCTATTTCACTTAATTATTCTACCTTGCTCCAGTAGGCAGAAGGATTCGTGATTCTTGCCGTCTCCTTAATTTACCATTGAGAAAACTGAGGGCCAGGGAGGGTACGTGAAGGAGGTGAGACATATGGTTAGTTATTAGCGGAGTCCACTTGAACCTAGGACTCTGGAATCCAAGATCTAGGCTTTTCTCCACCACTCTAAGTAATCGTGCATCCCAGGAAGAAGCACTGTTAGCAGTGCTTCTCAAACTGGGTAATATCTGGGCTTTTTAATTTTTATTTTAATTTTTTCGAGACCAGGTCTTACTCTGTTGCCTAGGTTGGAGTGCAGTGGTGCGATCATGATCATGGCCCACTGCAGCATTGACCTCCCGAGCTCGGGTGATTCTTCCCACCTCAGCCTCCAGGTGGCTGGGACTACAGGTACGTGCCACCAGGCCTGGCTGATTTTTTTTTTTTGTATTTTTTGTAGAGATGGAGTTTTGTCATGTTGCCCAGGCTGCTCTTGAACTCCTGGGCTCAAGCAATCCACCCGGTTCAGCATTCTAAAGTGCTGAACGAGCCACCACACCCAGCCCTGGACTTTTTGAGACAGAGTCTTATACTGTCGCCCAGGCTGGAGTGCAGTGGCATGATCTCAATTCACTGTAACCTCTGTCTCCTGGGTTCAAGCGATTCTCGTGTCTCAGCCTCCCAAATAACTGGGATTACAGGTGCCCACCGCCACGCTTACCTGACTTTTTTTTTTTTTTTTTTTGTATTTTTAGTAGAGCTAGGGTTTCACCATGTTGACCAGGTTAGTGTCAAACTCCTGACCTCAAATGATCCACCCACCTTGGCCTCCCAAAGTGCTGGGATTACAGGCATGAGCCACCACACCCAGCTGACTTTTTTCCCTCAAACTTTTATTTTAGGTTTTGGTGGGCACATGTACAGGTTTGTAATATAGGTAAACTCTCCTGTCACAGGGTCTTGTTGTATAGATTATTTTGTCACCCAGGTACTAAGCCTAGTACTCAATAGTTACTTTTTCTGATCTTCTCCCTCTTCCCAAACTCTGCCCTCAAGGAGACCCCAGTGTCTGTTGTTCCCTCTTTGTGCCTGGACTTATTTTTAACAGAAAGAATTATCTCAGTTTCCAAGTATGAAAATATGTTATTTTTATGCTTTAAAAATATATATAAACCAGAGAAGAAGGCTATAAGTTATTGTTCTTATATGATGATTAAGAAAAATTATAAATTGAATTTTGAAACTATGAAACTAATAAATTTAAATTAACAATATAAATTTATAGGGAATATTATGCTTTTCTGTAACAACTAAAATTTCAGTCTTGGGTGTACTCATAGAAATAGTTTATCTCAGGTCCTGTGCTATATTCAGTGTTTCAGAATTTTGACTTTAATAATTCCAATGTAGAGAATGTCCGTTTTCATAAATATAACAGACAAGAGAGTATTTAATGACTTTAAGGTTCTTTGTGCTAGTTAAGGTTATTCGGATCTCTTATTTATCTAAATAGTCTACTTGAGAGTAAGATGCTATTTTAAATGAAGTATCACCTAGAACTAAGCAAAGTTTTCTTGTTAGCTTGAGGATAAACTTAAAGCTTCACTGATGGGTATCAAATCAAATTGTTGCTGGAATTGGGTGGGGAAAAAGCATTTGCTACTCCCACATAACTTTTGAACAAATATGTTTAAGGAAAGGATGGAACTCTTACAACATAGTCTAGTGCAATGTGAACACAGTACTAATTGCTATGGGGTAGATTCTTCTGTATTTGGCTCACTGGTACTGTTATGTCCTGAACAAAGGGAGGTTTCACTACTGTTTGAATATAGAAGTAATAAGTGGCCATCCAGATGGTTCAGGATAGGCATACAGTAATGGTTTTATAATGTTATCAGGATAAAAACGCAAAATCTAAAAAGCATCAAAACAAATTTATGAATTCCAAACATATGTTCACAGATACATACACAGAGAAAAGATCTCGGGTTTGGGAGTCAGATTCCCTTGGTTCTAGACCTCAGTCTTACATTAATTAGTCATGTGACCTCTTTCAAGATAACTTATCCTCTTGAATTTCAGTTTTCTCATGTGCAGATGAACTTTAAATTCTCAAACCCTCAAATTCCACAATTTGTTGTAGCTCTATGTTTACATTTGCTGCACCTTCCTTTCTTTGCAATTCCACAAATCAAAAAGCTAAGAAAATAAAATTATCTTATAGGCAGTGAAATATTATTCCTCAGATGTATTGCTAAAAAAACTTCTGAATGTTGGTGTAAGAAGGCATCTCATCTCATCTCATCTCATGTCATATAATTTCAGACTGTATTGCAAAGAGCAGTAGGGTGTGTGCTTCAGAGGCCACTATGGGTGGCCGTGTGGGAAAAAGGGGTGTAGACTATCCTCTTTGGTTCACAGAGCAGCTCCCCTGACATCTGTTTTTTATTGAGGGTTGGTATCTGTGGTTTGAAAACTTACCTGACACAGCTTATATAGCTCCCTAGGCTCTCCAGGAGCCATGGTCTCCTGACTCCTCAGCTGTTCGCTTTGCCTCAGCTGCTTCTATGGCTGTGCCTCCCCAAAGGGCTGCTCTTCATCCCAAACCCATGCTTGGGTCCTCATGGGTCTCCCACCTAGGGCTGGATGATCTTTCACTATCCCAAAAGAGCTAGGCACTCCCCTTTTCTGCCAAGGTGCATTCAGGCCTAGCTGCCATATACTTTGAGTTTCTGACTTCCAAAGTCACTTCTGCACTTCTAAAGCCACTTCTAAAGCCACTTCTGCACTTCTGCACTGTGAAGATTGTATCTGGCTCCCAGATCAACTGCCAAGGAAGCTGCATGAAACAATGCAGAAGTTATCTCCTTGTAGGGTGAACTGTGATCAGTGTAATAGGAGATGGGAAGACAATGTCCCACTCCTCTTCCCTTTCACAAACTATGCCAAAATGTAATTCTCCACATGGCCTGTGCACATGTGGCCATATGGATGCACCTGCTAAGCAGCCAGCTATATCTCTGAAATACCAGAAACAGTGACCAACCCATGAACATACTTCCTTTCATTGCTAGTTTCATTGCTTTCATTCCCTAGTTCTTTCTTTCTCACTCTCACTGTCTGGGATGGTACCTCCTAATAAAGTACCAGCACTCAATCACTGCCTCATGCTCCATTTTTCTCGAGAAACTGGCCCAAGGCAAAAACCATTGCTACAGTCCAACCCTCTCCGTATGGATGTCTACAACGCAAACTTGACCATGTCCCTCCCTGGCTTTGTACTATTTACAATATATCCTTAGCCAGTCAACAGTACCCTCCATGAATTACCATCAGCTTATGCGTCACTTGCTAATGCATTCTCTCTTACAACTTATCATTCCAGAAGCCTTATAATCCTCCCAACATCCATATTAGAATGCACCTGTTTCTTTATGTTTGGACAAGGCATGCCCTCAGCCTGAGATGATGTATCTCATCTTTGCATGTCTAATTTTTACCAATTCTCATTGAAATAACTTGGAGCTGTCTTTCTCAATACCCTGAAATGCCTCGAGGGCAGGAACAATGTCTTATTCTCAGCGTATGGCACAGCAACTGGAATACAGCTGGTGCACTGTAAGTATTAAAGTACTATGCACAAGGAAATGGAGGCTCAGAGAGGCCAATAATTTACCCTCGGTGACAATGCTTGACAGTGGCAGAGCCAGTGCTAGTGTGTAATGTGCTCATTCTACCACTTCTATATTGTCTTCCTAGAAAGTGGTTTGACTTCTCCCCAATACTTATTTCACTCACTCATTAATTCATTCATTCATTAACTATTCATTAAGTGTTTATGTCTTAGGTCCGCTGAGATTTGGAGATTCAGCCCCTTCTAAACCTTCAGGTTTCTCAGATCGTTACTTCAGAATGAACATAGATTCTGTGTTACTTTGAAGAAAGTTATTTGACTTCAGAGTCCATGGCTGGGGGTTCAGAAAACTGAAATTTTAATAAATCCCAATTATTCATTAGTATTGTGATATTAAGCAAGTCACTTAAACTCTTCATACTTCAGCTTTCCTCATTTATTGAACGGAAATTTTAAAAAAAACATGCCTTCTCTTTGCAAAGAATTGTAAGGACACAGGAATCATGGATGAAAAAGTATTTTGAAAAGTTGAAAGTGCTATGTAAAAGTGTTATCTAGTTATACTATCACATTTGCCTTAGTTTGATATTTGAAAATTCAAGTGATCTGCATCAAATTCAACTCATCAATTAATGAATCAACAGAATAACCAGAACAGACTCGAATCTAAAAGAGATTTTTGTATTAGTCTGTTCTCATGCTGCTAATAAAAACATACCCAACACTGGGTAATTTATAAAGGAAACAGGTTTAATTGACTCACAGTTCCACATGGCTGGGGAGGCCTCACAATCATGGTGGAAGGTGAATGAGGAGCAAAGTTATGTCTTATATGTTGGCAGGCAAGAAGGCATGTTCAGGGGAACTCCCCTTTATAAAACCATCAGATCTCATGAGACTAATTCACTATCACAAGGACAGCATGGCAAAGACCCACCCCCATGATTCAATTACCTTCCACTGGGTCCCTCCCACAACAATGGGAATTATGGGAGCCACAATTCAAGATGAGATTTGGGTGGAGACACACAGCCAAACCATATCAATTTTAGAGCTACTTTCCCTCATTCTACAAATGCTTCCTCGTAGTCCCTGCCTCATGTTCTTTCTTTCTCACTCTCACTGTCAGGGATGGTACCTCAGAGAGAGGAAAAAATAAGACTTAGAAAAATTAAGTGATAGCAAGAACTTGAACCATGTTTCCTGACTTCCATATCAGAGCTTGAAGTTCTCTGCATTAAAAAAAAAAAAAAAAAACTATATACATTTGAACTATTTAAGCACGTTAAAGGAACAGTCATCATCTTTATATGGTGATGTTATCCTCTAAAACTTCAAGGAGAAAAATCTCAGCGTTCTGATCACCGTTTTTCTCCCCTGCCTTTCCATCTGCTGTCTCTGAACCAGTGACCCACAACATTCCTTCCCAGATGAAACAGTCTTGTGATTAGCACCCTGGGTGTGTTCGTATGAGTCCCCTGGGGTATAGAAAGTACATGTTAGAACCATTTGCAATTATTTTTTACCTTAAAAATAAGACAGAAATCAAGCCTCATCAATATCTAATACTCACATGAATACAGGTGGCTCATACATCAGCTAAGTCACACAGGCCTCAAGTATTTTGAGGGAGGCATAGGAGCTGCATGGCTAACACGAAGGGGTGACAGTGGCACCCTTCGGGGCTCACTCGCCTTTCCTGAATTGCAGTTCATACATGACCTATTAAGTGGATTTAGAGATTATATAATCTAATTTTAACTAAACTAATCCTCACAAAATGGACAATTGGCTTTAAAAGATCCCACCAAAGGAACTGTGGATAGAAGATAACGCTAATTGAGCAAGCACAAGTGAACAGCAATGATAAACAAGAATCTGCCGAGCCGACACTTCTACTCCACTTGAGCTCTATGTCAGCCCCGTTATGGCTCACAAAGCAATGGTGCTAGAATCAGATCCGGCAAGGGATCTGCCAAAACAATCCAAAATTATCAAGAGGAAATTTCCATCAGCTCTCTTCAACAATGAACGTGTAAGTATATATTACGCCTTAAAGTACTAACTAAAGAGATTTTGAAGCCATCATGGCTAGCAAAACATTTAAACATAAAACACTCAGAATGGGAAGACATGCCTCTATGAGGGGGGGCTTTTAAAAAGCACAAGTTTACTTAATTTTTATCAAATTGAACAATACATGTATGAAGCTTTTTGAGATTTCTTAATATATGACAACTACTTTACATTTGCATAATATAACATCTTATAAATTAATATAATACATGACTCTTTGAAATGTTTGCATTAAAAAGATTCCATATGTAGCTGCTGAAGTGTTTTCAAGTTCCATGACTCTCCAAAGGTTTTTACTCTCTCTCTGACATTACAAAACGCTAAATGCTGTTATTGCCTTTCTGTTGTTAGAAGTTGTCACTGTTCAACTGTCTCTGGGGAGATTGCTTTACCTGGGTATACTTCTGCAAACTTCTACAATTCCCTATTCACTGACGTGAAGGTAAACTACACACTGTACCTACAGCAGTGTATGGAAACTGTCTTTGAGAACTTTGCCAATTATTTTAAAAATATTACAATGAGTACAGCCTTTCTGAGAAAATCTTCAGATGAACAAACAGTAACTCATGCAAGAAAAGGGATTAAAATCCTAATATATTTTGTTTAAGTTGAGTTTATGAAAAACCAATACAAAAATCAACGACAAACTCCATTCTTTATTTAAATATTGCCTGTGTCCCTAATGAACTATTTCACTCAATCATTAGTTTTAAAAAAATAGTAAAATACAATGATTTTATTTTTTTAAAAAATCCTCTCTTCCTTTTAGAATTTTCTGGCTAACTGTCCTTGTGCTTTCAGATTAATAATGCAGTAGGATTTCTCCTGCTCTTATTTATGTAGAAAGTAAAAGAAGCATTATAGTTTTGGTGTCACAAATAAAAAACATTCCAAATCAGAATCTATGGAGTGTCAAATGCTCAAATGCATTGACTTTCAACCTTAAGAAAACATTAGTTTGGTTTTTATCCAAAGTCAAAGGCTATTTTCCTCATTTGCCACACTGAACTTGAACGCACATTCGTGTGCATCTAAACAGCTCACTTTCTCTTCTCCTCAGCAGTAGAGAGAGCCATAGATTTATTTTTATGGCTGTAGATTTTGAAAGCATTTGTTCTTCCCCTAGAACTTACCAGTTCAGAATACTTTTTTCTTATCATATACCATTAATAAGAATTTTGTTAAACTTAAGCCCTTGACTCAAGTTTACATTGGTAGCATTTGGTTGTCACGGGTAGCACCAAATGCCCAGGCCCTTAGAACAATGCAACAAAGTCAGTAGCAATTCACCAACCTAAAATATATGTACCCCAAATCAACACCACTTTAAAGATAAACAAGCATTTTGCACACTAATAAATAATGCTGTAAATCTTTCTATATTGGATTGCAAATAACTCCAACTGAATAAAATTGCATGACACAGGATTTACTTATTCTGCACGTTCACAAAAACAACTTGTTCTCTGACAGCACTCATTCTTGGCAATTTACCGCAGCTGTCAGCAGTCAATTTGTTCAGATTACTGCTCTGCATAAAAGTGTAACAATCATGGGGATTTATTAGCTGATTATCGTAAAGGGGGCAGTCCGTCTTGCCTGCCAAAATGCAGGTGATCAGAAAGTTAAATAATTACATGCAGATTAACATTATTTCACCTTCACTTGAAAACTGTAGTTCAGTGACAGGTAAAATTTGTCGTTCAAACTTGCAATATGGTGTGCATCACCTAAGTTGGTTTACCGAGTACTTGGCATTTTACTGAGCACTCCATGGCTCCGGGACAACAAGCTGAATACAAGAGTGTGGTGAAATAAGCATGGGCTTTAGAGTAAGGAAACTCTGGATTTGAGCCTCAGATCAATCACCCCACTGGCTGAGCAACCTCTTCACTGCCCTCAGCCTCACTATTTGCATCTGCAAAACTGGTATAATATGAACCATCCCTGCTACCCCAGAGTGTTGAGCTAATGTGTATAATAGGGCCCTGTAGGTTGTAAAGCATTATTATTATTGTTTCTTTCCATTTATGGTAAATTTACTTTTGTGTAAAGTTTTACAACCAGATAGCTCTGTAGATATCATGATGATGAAAAGTTACAGTAAGTGTCTTGGTAAATGTACAGCCTACTTTTTCCCCAAACATGGCCATTTATTATTACTGAAGTATAAAGATTGTTCAGACACTTTTATACTTTAACTAATTCATTATTCTCTTTTGCATTATATTCAATCATCTTTCCACAATTACACTGAAACTTTCTTACCTTCAACTAAGTCATGTTGTTCTAATTGTCTTTCAATTAATGCCTGGTGTCAGATCAGCATTTGTCTGACAAAGAGCCATAATTTCCAGTGTTAAATCAAGCTTCAGGGATTTATATTCAAACCCAGGAAATATTTGCTGCGTGCTTGGTGCCAGATACTTGCTTAGGTATGGAGTATGTTGCAGTAAACAAAACACTCAAAAAATCCTTGCCCTTATGGAGCTTACCTTCTAATGAGGGAAAATAAATGATAACATAAATGAGATGCATAGTTTGCCATATGGTGGCTGCTTTAATGGAGAAAAACAGAGCAGAATAGCGGAATGGGATGCCAAGAAAAGCAGGTTCAATTTTAAATAGGCTTGGTATGGATACCTCCCTGATGAGACATTGGTGCACAGATCTAAAGAAGATGAAGAAGCAAGGCAGGTGAGTGGATCCCTGAAGAAAGTTAGATAGAGGGAAAGGTCCTGAGATGGGAGGGTGTCTGGTATGCCTTGAGGAACAGCAGAGAGGCCAGCTCGCTGAAAGTGAGTGAAGGACGGGGAGAGGCAGAATAGCAGAAGTTCATGGTAGACAAGCAACAAGGCCAGATTGTGCAAAGTCTTATAGGCCACGGAAGGGACTTCGGTTTTCCCTAGATTACAATGCAAAACAATTAAAGGGTTTGGAATAGAGGAGTTAAGTTACTTCATTTTTGTTTTAGAAATATTACACTGGCTGCTAATCGGAAACAGACTGTTGTGGGAGGGGAAGTGTGGAAGGAAGAACAGGAGGCTGTTGCTATTGTCCATAAGAAAGTTGATGGTGGCTTCGACCACAATGATAATGATAGAGATGATGAGAGGCCAAGAATCCTCAATATGTTTTGAAGAAAAATTATCAGGTTGCTGATTGATTTGATGAGAGTGAGAGAAAGAAAGGAATCAAACATGGTTCCACGATTTTTGGTGTTAGCGACAAATTAGAGAAGCCTGAAGGAAGAGCAGAAGTCAGAAAGAGGTGTGGGACTGGAGGTTAGAAGTTTAGCTTTGCACATTCTAAACTGGAGAAACCTGTTAGACTTTCACATAGTGATAACAAGCAGGCAGTGCAATACAGGAATCTGGAATGCAGAGAAGAGTTATGGAGTGGAGCTGGGCTCTTGTGAATGGATGAAGTCACCATGGGAGCCAGTACAGATGAAGAAGATGCCCAAAGAGTGAGCTCTGAGGCTTTCCAGAACTACATGAGGGGATGAGGAAACACCTGCAAAGGAGACAAGAAGGAGCACGCAGTGAGGTAAGAAAAAAACAAGGAGTATGCATTGTCCTGGGAGGCAAGTGAAAAATGTGTTTCAAAGTAAGGAAGCGGTCAGCTAAATACAGCACTGCTGCTGGGGCAGGTTAGACGAAGGTTGAAAACTGGTCATTGAATTGAACAACGTGGTGGGCTTGGGTGACATTGACAGGAGCAGTTTTGGTGGATTGCTAGGGGCCAATGCCTGACTATATTAGTTCAAGTAAGAATGGAAGTTGGAGCTGGGCGCAATGGCTCACACCTGTTAATCCCAGCACTTTAGGAGGCCGACACCAGTGGATTGTTTGAGTTCAGGTGTTTGAGACCAGCCTTGGCAGCATGGCAAAATGCTGCCTCTACCAAAATTACAAAAATTAGCCAGGCATGGTGGTGCATGCCTGTGGTCCCAGCTACTCGGGAGGCTGAGGTGGGAGGATTGCTTGAGCCCAGGAGGTGGAGGTTGCAGTGAGCCGAGATCACACCACTGCACTCCAGCCTGGACGACAGATCCAGACCCTGTCTCAAAAACAAAAACAAAAACTAAAGAATGGAAGTGGGTAAAGTTCAGTACTAAAATAGTTTTCACTCTTTGACACTCCAGATTTGCAAGTGGCTCTTTCATTCATAGCCACTCTTGTTCTTACTAAATATTATGAAACAAACAAACTCTGTTATTGAGTTTGCATTTACAAAATATATTATAAAAATCATTATATATCACCAAAAATGGAAAATAAAATAGACAATTATAAACCATAGCATAATAAACTCATTTATATAGATAATGTAATCCATACAAGTGTTCTCAAATTTGGGACTCAGTTTAGACAGTACCCTTAAAAAATGTTACTAGCCATCAAAGGAATAGTATCACCCTCTATGGCCAACTTTAAACTTACTCACAAGCCTCCAGCAAATTCCTAGAATAGTCTCTACTTTCAAAATTAAAACAGACACAGAATGTTGCAGTGAGAGCTTGCAAAAGAGGACAGAAGATTATGATGACAGTTTTATGACTGTTACTTTACCCGGAGTACTCAAATTTAATTGGAAAGTAAGTCAATTGTCTTTGAAACTATTCTAGGAATTAAGTAATTCTATTATAATCTGTATTATCTCCACTGTTTCCATGAAAGTTTCAAATAAATAAACACAGTTGCCTGATACTTAGGTATAATAATATGTTGCTTTTCAGTGGCAGGATGCTTTTAAAGAGCAATTTAACAAGCGTCAAGTTAGAGACCTAGAGTTTTCAGTGCTATCTGGATATCAAAAAGATTTGAAATGATGATGCATCACAGTTATTTCTGCAAAAGGCAACCTTGCTAATTTAGGAGTGTGCAACATGTTTCTATTGTCCATCTTTCAGTACCTCAAAATTCAACACTCATTCCTTTCATTGTGTAAACCAGTGTAAACCACTACTCCAGAGCTGTCTTGTCTATACCTGTGCTCATTTCACTCTAGCCTTTTGGGCTTAAATTGCTTTCATAGGCAATTAAGTTTGGTATATGACCGAAAATAGGCTTCTCTTTTTCAAGCCTCCACAGGTATCTGGAACAATCCCTCTGATCTTCCATCCAGCAGTTTGTCACGTTTTCTCAAAAATTAGCCAAAATATGGAAAACCTTTAGGAACAAGGTGAAGTGAGATAGTTAGGTCCACCTCTCTGTCAACCATGTCTGCCCTTGAAGAACTCATAATGTTATTAAGTGAGGAAAAGAAAATGATCAGTCCCAATTGGCCTGAGAAATTTTCAGTTTTTAAATTGGAAAATTCTTACCAAAGGAAAAAAATATATAAAAGAACATCTGTCATTATACAAAAAAATAGAAGAAGGGATATGAAGGAATGTAATATATACCTAGAAATACAGGAAGACAGTATATTTACAGCATAATCTTCATTATTTTACCAAGATAAGAAAGTTTGAATACAAAGAAATAAGGTAGAGGTAGCAAGTTACACATGCCCATCATTCTGATTAACTTGTGGTCACCAAATATAACTAATGTTATTATAACCAAAGAAAATGAACTCATCATTTGAGGAATAGCTACATAGTACCTGCTCGAAAGAGCTCATGGCCTATTGAGGGAGACAGAATCTTAGATATATAATTATAATGAAATGCATTTAATGTATTAACAGATGTGGTATATCCCAAAGAGAACAAGATAAAACTTTAAGAAAACTCTGAAAATAGTGTTTTAATTAAGGGAAAAACATGTGCAATAAAGGCCTGTGCTTTAAAAAGGCTTGAAATGTAATGTAGCATTAGATTATGGTGGTGTTTTCCAGGTTCACTTTACAAGTAAAATAGTAAAGGCTGTCTGAAGCTCATTTTTGATCGCTCACTATATAATCCTATGAAGACGACGATACATATATAACTGCATCATAAAAAAATCAAGAGATAAATATGTTGGACTGGATTGCTGTTCTTACTTTTCCAGAGTATAATTTATTTTACTCTTAGGATGTATAAATTTTCTTCAGGCTGTATGTTTAAAGACTTGGAATTTCATGTAAGCTACAGTGAGGAAAGAATTTTTTTTCAATTTTAAAAATTAACAAATTTTTTGGTACACCACACTTTATTTCAATATTGGCATGTTTCAATGTGTTTTGCTTCAAAGACACATATATAACTATCAAAAAATATAAACATAGGCTTTAAAATAAGGAAACAATTCCTATGATTCAAGTGGTCACTCAAAATAACCCTAACTTTGTGGAAAAATGTCATGTAAGCCTCAAAATACTCCTTTCTTTACTGTGTTATCAGATTAACATGGATCTGCCTCACTTACATGCTTCCTACACTAAAACTTGGGAACTCTTTATGGATTTATGAACTCCAAAGAGATTACAAGTATTGTCTACTTTGTAGGGCGCTGTAGAAAATAATGTATTTTATGGTGATAGTATGCCTTATGAAAATAAATATTATCTTAGATCACTTTACAGACTATGAATATGCTCTTTGTTCCTTTATGTATCTTATATCAAATGAAATTCCTCTTTTTCAACTCCCATAACTTTGACATCTGGAGAAAATTCAAGGATATCAAATTCAGATAGCCTGTGTCCATCAACTGGTCAAAACCGCCACCTACTGGTCAATTTTTGAATCTATTTTTCAGTTCATCCAAGCATTGCCCTACCATGGTAAAGTCCCCTTCTTCAAAACGGTAAAGATCATTTACAATAACAGGCTTACAGCAAATATTCTTTTAATAAAAATGCTCTAGGGGTGAACCAAAAGTTACAAATTGCACAAACCTGCCAATAAAATCATCCCTTTTCCCAGCATCTTTGTCCCATGCAGTGATATCAATGATTCCTCCTCTTTCTTCATAAAGGTGAAAATCAAATTGTTCCCTCCACTGAGGATTCAACGTTTTTGGCATAATCTGGAAAAAAAAAATCATTATTGTCATATTGCTAGCAGCTTAAAAAAAAAAAAAAAACTTCAACCTGAGACACTAAATCAAACTTTTGGTACTATAGTATCTAGAAAAGCATACTGTGTGCTATTTGAAAAAAAGATTACAGAAATAATGGAAATGACTCATTCGATCTCCAGCATCCTTACTGAGTAGTACCTGAATGGACCTTAATGGATGTGTACTGAAAATCAAAAGATATCCTTTGATTATCTTAAGTAGCAGATAAGATATATAAACTATGTATAAGAGGTAATAATCTATGAAAGAAATAGCTCACTCGGATACTAGCAATATTTTACATAATCATAGTTAATACATTAAAATATAACTCATAGTCAGTCATCTCATAATAAAAGAGGATGAGGATTTTCAGAGTGTTTTTTTTCTTACTTGCCATACACATTGGAATCCTGACTTGAGTACATGAAAAACACACAGTGAATTTCTGTGAGAGTAGGACAAAAAAGCAAGTAGCTTTTGGGTGGTCAAACTTTTATCTTAGACTTACAGCACTGATGTAGTATCTCATGTTATAGATGGATAAGCTGAGACCTAGAGTTTAAGTGACACACCTAAGGTCAGTATGTTTTAGCATTTAGACACTAACTCAAAGTCTTGGATTAAAGCTTCAGAACTCGGCTGGGTACGGTGACTCACGCCTGTAATCCCAGCACTTTGTGAGGCCAAGGCGGGCGGATCATGAGGTCAAGAGATCAAGACCATTCTGGCCAACATGGTGCAACCCCGTCTCTATTAAAAGTACAAAAATTAGCTGGGCATGATGGCACTTGCCTGTAGTCCCAGCTACTGGGGAGGCTGAGGCAGGAGAATTGCTTGAACCTGGGAGGCGGAGGTTGCAGTGAGCCAAGATTATGCCACTGCACTCCAGCCTGGCGACAGAGCGAGACTCTGTCTCAAAAAAAAAAAAAAAAAAAAAAAAAAAGCTTCAGGACTCTTCCCCCAAAACCATATGCGAAAAATGTTTGCGAAATAATAAATGAATATACATGAGTATATATGTATGCATACATATATGTGGATATACTCTTTGTGTTGCATATACAAGAAAGATATCTGAAATGTAATTCTGTAACTTCAAGTATTCAGATAAGTCATCTTGTACAGTAGAATCAACGAACAAAGTAACCTATATTGATAGGAACGGAATTTTAAAATTCATTCACCACTGGGTTAAACAACATTCATATTTGTTTCCTTGTTCTTTCTTTTTAGCAGGAAGGCATGAAGTGGCCTTTTCTCTTTTTAATGTATGGCAGACAGATCTTCAGATGTAAAGTTTGAAAGCAATGAAGTATGTTATATGCAAAGGTAATGCAAATGAATCACAATTTTTAAAGTTCATAATCTGAAATTAATCAGCAATAGATCAAGGAAAGAAAGAGCAAAGAGAGACACATGTCCATTGCTGGGTTTCATATTTCATACCTAAAGAGCAGAACTATAAAGATAAGTAATGTTTGAAGCCTAGTAGAACATGGAAATGGTGCTAACTAAGAAAGGACAAGACAGAAGTGGTCATAGGTACCTATTTTTGGAATCAGTAGCTACTTTAATATATGTTATTAAGCCCCATGGCAGAAAAAAAATGGCACTGAATGAAGGCTATGATAATTTAAATGTCTTATAATCAGGCTCAGATGAACTCCTATGGTATTTTGGGGTGTGGTCTGTCTTTACTTATCTGGCCTTAAACAGACTAAATTTCCATTTTTCTCTTTTAGGATTGCCTTCCCTATATGATTTCCTTCAGTTCAGATATAATGCCTTTCCTTTCCATGTGGGCACTCCAGCCAGCCTGCTAGCAGTACTCACTGCCTGCTAATGATGGGCTCTGTGATATTTCTAAACTACCTTAAGTACTAGTGAAAACTTCCTGGGCTGGAAGGGACTTAAGCAGGCTGTTTATCAAAAATCTATAGAAATTATGACACTAAGGTGAATAAATGCCCATCGGAATGGAATGTGATCTTTAATACAAGATGGATATGATCAGTTGTCCTAAGCTGTCTATGAATAACAGCTGTAAAAACTGACCAATAAAGAGGACATAGTTCATTAAAACAGAGATAAGATGATATGGTTTGGTTCTGTGTATCAACCAAAATCTCATGTTGTATTGCAATCCCCACATGTTGGAGGAGGGGCCTAGTGGGAGATGACTGAATCATGGGGCTGGATTCTCCCTTGCTGTTCTCACGATAGTGAATGCGTTCTCACAACATCTGGTTGTTTAAAGGTGTGTGGCGCTTCCCTTTTCACTCTCTCTCGCTCTGCCATAGAAAGACATGCTTGATTCCACTTTGCCTTCTGCCATGATTGTAAGTTTCCTGAGGCCTCCCAGCCATGCTTCCTGTACAGCTTGCAGAACTGTGAGTCAGTTAAACCTCTTTTCTTCATAAGTTACCCAGTCTCAGGTAGTTCTTTATAGAAGTGTGAGAATGAACTAATACATAAGATATGTGCCAAAAATATAGCTATGAGTACTAGACCCTTATTCATTATTACTTATATCACTAATATTATTGTTTAATATATTATTACTGCTAATATAATTGATACTATATGATATCTTTCTTACTACTGTTGTTACTCTTCCTCTTCTGCTATTTTCATTTGCTGAGTCATTATGGACAAGGAAGTATTCTAAGCCCTTTAAATGTATAACTAACGTATATTCATTTAATCTCAGTAACTCTGTTAGGTAGGCATTATTTTAACTCTCATTTTTACAGATGGGAAAACTAAGATATGGAGAGACAAAGCAATTTGTTCTAATAAATTTTAAAATTTGCTATTTGCATTGGTACAATTCAGGTTGGATAAAGTGTCTAAGAGTAATGTATGAAGATTTTTATGGCATGTAAAATAATGCTATTTGTAATACTGATATTAGCACTAGTTGTAATAATGTTAAAAGCTACACTCTTGGGAGGCCGAGGCGGGTGGATCACGAGGTCAGGAGATTGAGACCATTCTGGGCAACATAGTGAAATGCTGTCTCTACTAAGAATACAAAAATTAGCTGGGCGTGGTGGTGCACACCTGCAGTCCCAGCTACTCGGGAGGCTGAGACAGAAGAATTGCTTGAACCCAGTAGGCGGAAGTTGCAGTGAGCCAAGATCGTGCCACTGCACTCCACGCTCCAGCCTGGTGACAGAGCGAGACTCCATCAAAAAAAAGAAAAAAAAAAAAAAAAGCCACACTCTGAGTACTTTATGTGCCAGGCATGAACTATGTGTTTTCTGGGTGGCTGTTACTGTTTTAATCCTCAGAGCTATGCCAGGAGATAGTTCCAACTATTATTCCTATGTTGTAGATGAAAAAATTGGGACACAGACAAGTAGTTTATGTGAGGTCACCTAGTACCTGAATGAAAAAATGCTATACAATTATTGGTCTTGTTTGCTGACATGTTGTTTAAAAAAGTTTGTTAAGCATTTAAAAAATTATCTAGTGGTTTCATCTCCTAAACCAGGGCTATTAACCAATCAACGCCTTCCAAATATTGACAGGAACACAACAGAGATATGGTTACCTTGCTCTTGTACTTCTGATGCCCAAGCCGGAACTTCACGTAGGGATCGCTCAACCCATTGGAATCCATGGCCTTGAGGTCTCTCCCTTCAATCAAGGTGATGCTGACTATTCCTCTCCAAAGATGTGATTTTCTGTGTAGGTCTGATAGGCGTAAACTTTGGGTCTGAAACTTTTGGCAAATGAAATTGAGTTAGGTTATTGTGTTTTAAACCCAAATACCTCATTTTGGCATTACCTTTTCTCCTGTTATGATTCTTCAAAAAATAAAGGATAGACAATTATAATTTTTAAAATTAAAATAATTATGAATTATTGTTTGTTAATTATAAAATTAATAAATTATGAAATTATCATCTCATGATAAATTTGTTAGGTAAAAGTGTTGAGTGTTCAAAATACAGCCTAGCTTTTCAATTCTTAAGATTACATGATGTAGATACTTCAAGAATATCAGAGAATATTTGCATGTGTGCCAAACAGGCTTATACCAAAATATATACACAATAAATGTTAGAAATATCAAAGGCCTCATTCATACTGTGGTATTTAATTTTTAAACTATTTGTGGTTTTTGAAGATCTCTTTGTTTATGTTATAAACATATTTTAGGGGTGGTTTTTAATTGGAAGATTAGTTGCAAGTGCTATTCAGATAGTTTAAAAACTTCTTTCTTGCCACATTTGGAGATTATTAAGCTTCAGATTACTAAAGGACAATTTAAGTTACCACAAAATAGAAAACAAAATCAATACGCCCATCTAAGATGTCTTGCTTATACCTAAAACTTTCATCACAAATATTTAAAATGTTTAAAGTTACACTGTGATTTATATTGGCAAGTATGTTTCTGGATTTATTTTACATTTTAGTATCTGAACGTTTTCTTTAATTACTTTTAATATTCTTTTTTGTTTTGTTTTGTTTAGAAACAGAGTCTTGCTCTGTCACTCAGGCTGGAGTGCAGGGGTGTGGACATAGCTGACTATAACCTCAAACTCTTGGGCTCAAGTGATCCTCCTATATCAGCCTCCCAAGTAGCAGCCTCAGGCATGCACCACTGCACCCAGCTAATTTTTAGTTTTTATTTTCATTTCATTTGTTTGGTTTTGTTTTTAGAGAAAGGGTCTTGCTTGCTTGACCAGGCTGGAGTGCAGTGGCGTGATCATAGCTCACTGCAGCTTTGAACTCCTAGCTTCAAGTGATCCTCCTGCCTCAGACTCCCAAAGTGCTGGGATTATAGGCATGAGCCACCACACCTGGCTTAGACTTTTATTAAAATTGGCAAGTCTACTAAAAATGGCCATATAATCTCTTTAAACTAAAAAGGACATAAAACAAGCCATAGAAAGTAACTAAATGTGAAAACATCTTCAATCTGGATTCAACATCAAGCAGTACTATAAAAATGGTTTCTTTCATATTATCAAACATATTTTTTCTACTTATAGTCATTTCATGAAGAAATTCGACGTTCCTCTCAACCTCAAAGTACACTTCTAAATTATGGATTAGCATTACTTTCTACCTAATCCTGTCTACATTAATGTTACAAAGTTACAGTCTATTTTGTATAACTCTCCCTCCCACTTTGACTTCCTACCTTTTTCCATACCAGAGCAACGCCATCGGTATTTTTATCGTCATCATTTCACAGTGCTTCTATTAGGAAAATGAAAACTACATTCTCCAAAAGATAATACTTCTAATACTTGAACATTTCAATGAAAATCTTTGAAAATCCCATTGCATATTTTCCTGCCTTGTTGAACACAGCACATTTTGAACCTTGCCTGGTGGCTCTGCCCTATGAATATCAATGCAGACCTTTGTCTACACACTCTTCATCCCTGTGAGCTTCAAAAGCAGCATTCAAATGTGATCTGAAGTGTAAAGGAGAATTCATGGAGCACCTACAAGTTCTGCAGAACTCCACGCCCTCTTCAGCTGGAGCCCCACTGCTCCCGTCTGTTCCATATATTGAATTTCCACATTGGATTTTGATGAACAGAGGATTTCTCAGATGAAAGTAATTGTTTAGAATTTGTTGCACCCAGTTATGGCTAAGGTCTTTGTTTTAGTTCTAAGATTTCATGCAACTTATTATTATATAATCCAGTCGTAGATTTTGGTGTATGACTGCTTGGTCTGACCACTTCTGCTGCTGTTGAGACTGCCTCTAACAGCAGACTCTAGGGAATCGGGTTTTAAACTTCGGACTGGAAACTTTTTTAAGGAACATGAGTAGCAAAGAAGGAACCAAAGAAAACAAATGCTGTAGCAAGCAAGAAGAAGTAATTATTTTAGAAAAGATCAAGGAGTTAATAGCTGCCAACTAATACAGAGCTTTAGAATTTAAAAATGTACTTGTCTATATCACAACGTTTGGTTCCCACAAAAACCCCATGAGGTCAGAAGGCAAGGCTTCTTAGCCCCATTTTACTGATGGAACTCAGAGTGGTTGTGCT
>NW_012103732.1:2312281-2338946 GCF_000951045.1 Mandrillus leucophaeus | reverse complement strand
GTCTCGGCCTCCCAAAGTGCTGGGATTATAGGCGTGAGCCACCGCGCCCGGCCTATCATTTTTTTTTAACATGAGAACATGAACTTGACTTACAGAGTGAGGGGGAGAAAAGTTATTTTCACTCTGTAAGTCAAGTTCATATTCTCATGTAAAGCTCACAGGAGGACAAAAGATTCCATTTTCCATGGGGTCCTTTATGCTTTCACAGAAATAAAATGAACATAATAGAGACTTTACCTACTGCTATTAGTTGCTGTGAAATGCTGTTCTATAACCCAGAAGAACATTTCCAAAACAACTTGGGGAGCTAAGTGGGAGGAAGAAGGAGAACATTTCTTCATAAAAACAGGGCTAATGGGTATGGTAATTATGGGGACCTGTGCATAAGGTTGAGAAGAAGAAATAAAAAAGTTTCAAAGATATTCTAATCAGATATTTTTTCAGTGATGTTTTCTTCTTCAATAATTTTTGTTCAAAATGGTACTTCTACAAAGAAACTCCATAATTCAACTGTAGATTTTATTGAGCAACTGCATAGTCATGAAACTGTTAAATTTATTTAGTTTATGCGTGAAGAAGTGAGACTTGAAATAAAATTACAGGTAAAGGTAAAAGATATAAACATAGGCTATCAAAAGCAGAAGAGAGAAGCATGGAACATAAATGTTCACTCACATATTCCTAGCAATTTCTGGCTATATAACTTGGGCATGTTTATGTCTCTCTCTGGGACTCAATTTTCTTATCTTTGATTTGTCAAGACTGTACTCCAGGGCCCCAAGTGTACTAACAACCCTTTTCTGTGTGTATCTACGGGTGGAGGGAGGTTGTGTGTTCAGGGGCCTACAGAGAAAGAAGTACACTCCATCAACAATGAAGATTTAGCTTGCTCAAGATAGTCATTTATTACTCTTACTTATTTGTTAAATCAAAGTTCTGGGGAGCTCATTGAAGGCGTGAGGATGGGCAGAATACCACAGCAAAAAGAAACTTTGCAAACTATGGAATTCTGATGCCCTCCAAGGTATCTTCGGAGTCACTTGCTGCTCTGTTTAAAAAGTTTCCTTCCTCTGTACAGTAAATCTCTCAAATATGTGGTCCACAGACCAGTGGCATTGATGTCACCTGGGAACTTTTTAGAAACTAGAATCCCCTGACCCCATCCAGACTAACAGCATCAGAAACTCTGGGAGTGGAGCCAGGCATTCTGGTTTAACCAGCCCGCCAGGTGATTCTGATACACACTCAAGTGTGAGAATCCTTGCTTGAAAGTTACGTGGAGCATGCACACTGGCTTCTCTGTGTTCTAATAACTATTAATACAATTGTAAAAATTAACATTAATATTATTTATACTATTTAAAGTCCTTTTTTAGTTCTGATTAGGAAACGTATTGGTCTAGATATCTAGGGTATTTAAAAAGAGAAGCAGGACCCTACTGAACAATTATGAAAAGCTGTGCTTCTTTTCTTCCTTTGTTATTTTTCTCATAAATATATCTAAATAACACATATTTATTGAAGTGTTGATAGTCCACCAAAATCACTTATTGAGCACCTAAAGGGTAAAGAGTATTAAACAAATCCAAAATAACATTCAATAAAATTTGCATATTGCAGTTGGTACTTAGTTTTCTAAGGTAATGCTCTCAACTAGGTCCTTGTTGAATTAGAAGTCTTGTTGAGGGGGACAAGAAAAAAGGCAAGAAGACTAAAAAGAAAAAAACCAATCTAGTTCTTCAAAGCAAAGAACAGAAACAAAGCCCTTAAAAGGAAAGAATAATCCTTGAACTTGTAAGGTAGTTGTTCTCAAATTCTAGCAGTCAATTTGCTGGAATTGCATGATTCTCTGAGATGTGACTCAGTTCTTATGGAGTAGAGCCGTGTCTGTATTTCAGCACATGCCCAATGTGATTCTCACCCATCCAAAGTTTAGGATCCACTTTCATAAGAATATTCATCCAAGTTCATAATTAATAAAGAATATCAAGACACCAGTTAACAATACAGATTTCAAAGCATGAAGCAATTAGTCCATAACAGGTATCTTTAGTAAGATTTTAGAACAAATGAGCTGGCAATTTAAAGAAAGTGTTAGTTATATTATTCCTTGAAAAAAAAATTAAGATTACAATTCCTTTTCCTATGTACAAAATAGGTTAGTATAGGGAATGGGTTTTCAGTACAGTAAGTTGGCTCTCAGAAATCACAGCTCATGCAAGCTCAGAAAAAAATAAATGAACTGAATGGTTGAACTTACTTGTGCATTTTTGCAATAAGGACTCTGAAGCTCTGCTTTGCAGAAGCCCAGGACAGGAAGAGCTGGCCTGCCGCACGTCTGGATGGAAATGAATGATCAGAGCTGTACGGGGACGGTTTGTACCATTCTCAACCCCTCATTTTGATCAGCAGTTTGAATTACTCTTCAGAAAACATTATTTGAGAAAATTTGTATTTGCTTCTCAAGTCACTGTCAGAAAATGTCTTATAGCACAATGAAGATAAATGTCAATGCAACTCTAAATTTCCAGCCACTATTTTCTTTAGTAGAATGATGCTGCAGTGGTCAAGGAAATGAAGCCCAGAGATTATATAGTAATAGAGCCTAATTAAGTGATTTCAGGTTTTTGTTAATAGGTGTATCAGAGAAAATAACTATAGCAAGAGAAATCATGAAAAGAATAATTGTTTCCAAGTCTGCTGCTTCAAAAGGTCGGAATAGTGATTTGCTTTCAGAAAAATAAATGTGATATGAATAGGCAATAAATAAGATCATATTAACCCTGCATCCCACATGTAAATCTTTTGTAATGATTAAAGAAGTATCTCTAAACTAATAGGGAAATTTTGTCCCACATGACACCTCCCTTTCCTGCCTTTGCTATGAAAAAGTAACTCAAAGATCCCTTCACTACCAAGACCAAGAGTAGCAAAAGATGGATTAAGACAGATACAGCTGAACAGGAACTCCTGGGGGGAAGTTATCATGGTGGGACTGAAAGTTTATATTACAAGTCTTCTGGAGCAGTTAAAGAAAGTTTCTTAACAATAGTATTATGATGAGATTAGAGTCGTCAGTCTTAATAACGCCAACAGAGAAGACTGGATTAGGGCAGTCGGAAAGGTGGATTAAATCACACAGAAAGAAAGGAACATTTATTGTGCAGCTATTACATGCTGCTGTTTTCACACTCCAGTGTTTTTCATGACAGGAATCTTATTTTAAGGTAAATAAACGGAGGCATAGAGAAGATAAGTACCCCACTCAAAGCCAAATGACTAGAGATTGGCAAGGCTGAGATTTGAATCTAGAGTTGCTGAGACCTAATCCATGATTTCCACCTCCACCCACCTATATTTCCCTTTTTTTGACAGAGACTAAGAAATTCATGGTACAACAAAAGAAATTAATCGGTACAGAAGTTTTCAAAATACTTTGCCTGTCACTTAGGTGAAATGTATCCTTGGTTATAGATTATCAAGAAAGGCTAATCAAGGGATTAGAGGAAGTAAGAGTAGGTGGGTGGTAATAACCCCAGCATATGTTATTCACTTTATAATAAACTATAGTTTAATGTCTGCTAGTAAGGTGGTAAAGTCATAGAATCTCGCATCTAAATTGGGAGCATTTCTATATTCCAGTTCTAGTTAAAAAGTTTAGTAATTCCATTCCTTGAAAAGATGGATCACTAACAATGAGATATTTTATTTTTCTAGATCTTGATTTAAAAATAGATCAAAATAAAAAAAAATCTGTTTAGACTTAATATGAGACTAAGGGAACACAGTTAAACCAATCCCCTTCCCTGATAGGTACAAATAATCCTTGGCTTTTGGTATCCTGGATTTTATTACCTTTGTACAACCTAATCCTTCCAAATGAGACCCAGACACTGAAATAGGGAGTGAAAGACATTGCTTATGTGTTTACAATAAGCCATGTGTGGAATCAGCTCTTTCTTCTATTTTCAGCACAGGGTGCATGTGCTTTTATTTAATCAAATGATCCCCGAGACACTACAAAGAAGAGATAATGGCAGCCTAGAATGACTGTTTTGTGCTGCAAAGACGAGTGTGGAGCAATTAGCTCAATCCCAGGCACAGGCCTGTTCTATCTTTTCCTTTTCCTGCTGAGTTTATTCGAGTGAATTGCACCTGGATGATGAAGTCCAACAAGTGCATTTGTTCTGCCATCCATCCATCCTCTCAAGGTAGGATTGCTTTTACAGAAAACCCTCTCGGTGCTTTGTCCAGCCCAGTCTGGTGTGTCTCATCTTATAATAAAGCTTTGATCCTTTTTTTCTTAGAAGATGATTTACTGGCACCATAATCCTTAGCGAAATTCTGCTGGTTTTTAATCCTTAAACTTTCTTTTATATTTCCATTGCTTCTTGATACAATTTATGGTGCCAGGAAGTTCTTTACGTTTACTTAAGATGTTTTAACTATCCTCTCTAACTTTAATCGTGGCCAAAGAAAAGTTTTAAAGCTTTTACTACATTTGTTTGAAAATACATACAAATAGAAAATCATCATATATATTGTAATCTTTTTGGCTTGCTGAAATAATCTACAAATTTCTAGCAATAATATGGGAAAGGAATAATAGTCTTGGGCTTGCCTTATAGAGACCTGTGTTTTTTTGTTTGTTTGTTTTTGTTTTGTTTTTTGTTTTTGAGACTGTTAATTAAAAGTTACACATATTTTTGAGTATAAATAACATCATACTTAAAAATGGAGATAATTCCTGAAATCATCTTGGGTGGATGTTATCTATGGTCGAGTTGTTCAGCATGTAAGTGCTTCAGTACAGGATTCCATTCTTGTTTTAAAAAGTCAATAACTCTTCTCCTTAGCCTTCAATCTTCCTTCAGACACACTTTTGCTTGACCTGACCAGAAGGCGGTACTCTGACATAACTTCTAAATTGCTTTGTATTTTTCTAGGTACTCTTCTTTGCCCATTGTGACCCTTTTCTTGATTTTTATATGAAGTATCTTGGCATGTTCCAGCCTTTTCCACTGAAAAAATATTTAAATTTATCTTTGATTCACTGCAATGTTCTTGTAAGGTGGTTTGTTCAATTAATTCTTTTACCAGAGTCTGTAAGTCCACTCAATGCAGGTAACTAAAAAGAAACGTAAGCATGCTAAATATTTGAAAACACTGCACTAAGTTACCACCTTTAAGTGGGAAGTTAGTCTTTAATACAATTTTTACTTAACTTGATTCTCATAATTTTTATTGTTTTCATGAGAAACATGGTAATTGTCATATCCACCGCTTAATATTTTTTATCCTAAGATAGTGTTTTGATGAATAACAAATATTATGCTTTCGGACAATTAGACTATCCCTGTGCACAGTCTTTTCTTTCCATTATTTTGCTCTCAGGAAAATTAAGATATAGCAAGTAGCACTGATATTCCAGCTGAGCAAGTTTTTACTAGGATGTAGTTTCACTCAGTGTAAATCAGTTGCTATCTCTTGGACACATGTATTGATCTGTATAAATCCTGATAGGAATTTATTTTAAATCACATCCTGCTTAACCCACAAAGCACATGTATACTCTTCATGCAAGATTTTATCTGAGCTATTTAGATAGTTTGCATATCTGAAAATGTCCCTGGATAACCTCCTTTCATATATATCTCCTCTAAAAGTTCATCAGAATAACAATATTGCTTGGGTAAAGAGCAATGGGGTCAATTAGTTACCAGAGTGACCTTTGAATGTGACTATGGAAGACAATACTCAAACAAAGTAGGCTTGGTCACTGATTTTCTGATTTTGTAAATGGCATATCAGACACATCAGTCTCATGGCTCTTAAACATATCCATCCATTGGTGGCTAACACAGCTGCTGAAGAAAAGGGTCAAATAATGCAAGAAGAATTTGAAAGAGTGTCAATCAAAAATAACAGGTTAAGGAACAGCTTTATTTATACGAAGTATCTTTATTCATCATAAACTCAAAGAGGGACTCTACTGCTCTTCAAAGTTCTTCAAAACATTTATTTGTATGTCATTCAGAGAGAGAGAAATATTGTTTCTGATCATGCCATCTGGGTACCTCAAGGCAATGACATCAGTTTGATGGGCCTCACTTTCCTCATTGGTAAAACAGATGACCCCTAAAGGTTCTGCCTGTATGACCCAAGTCATTTGTCAACTGTTCATTGTCATAGGCCCAGAGAAGACATTACCACCAGGCCTTGGATACAAGAAAGCTTGCTTATTTTTAAAGTTGCACATTTGTTATTCTAGGATCAAAGAGTTCAAGAGATTGAGAAAGGTTATTAAAGAATATTTGAGGATGAAAACAACCAAATGGAAAGTACTGATAAGTGGAAAACTTGGAAGTAGCAAAGAAGATCTTGAGAGTGCCACTTGAAAGGGAAACACTTGAAAAACTATTAATTATGAAGCTGGTCCTGGTGACAAATCTTCATTCACAATGACCAGTGTGCACATTTGCTGCACATAGAACAAGTTCAACCCAGAGCACCCTCAAAGTCTACTCTGAAGAAGTGTGCCATTTCCCTTTTTTTTTTTTGAAACAGAGGTTTGCTCTTGTTGCCCGGGCTGGCGTGCAATGGCACAATCTTAGCTCACTACAACCTCCTCCTCCTGGGTTCAAGCAATTCTCCTGCCTCAGCCTCCCGAGTAGCTTGGATTACATGCATGTGCCACCATGCCTGGCTAATTTTTTGTATTTAGTAGAGACGGGGTTTTGCCCTGTTGGTCAGGCTGGTCTCAAACTCCTGACCTCAGGTGATCCACCCGCCTCAGCCTCCCAAGGTGCTGGGATTACAGGCATGAGCCACTGGGCCCGGCCAGTGAAATAGTTTTTGGATAAAGCCGTCATTTAAAGTCATGGAACAATTTAAAAGCACTAATTCTGTGTGTTCCGGGACAATGCATGAACATACAAGAGGAATTATTATTTCAGCAAAGTACAGAGTAACTTCAGTGAAGGCAGCCAAACAGTGTAAATGAAGAGGGTGTAATTACTAAAATAAACTCACAACAATAAAAAGCTACAAAAAAAAAAAGTGTGTGTGCATTCAAGCTGGTAAGGATGAATAAATGTAACTTATACTTGCTCACTGGTCAACACATGACTTAATCTGGTACCTGCCAGTCTACTTAAGAGACACTACAGCAAATACTAAAGTTCTAAAGAAAAAAAGATAGTTTTCAATCATGAACAGTTTGAGAGCCAAGAAAGGAAAATGGCCAGGCCCTAAGAGTGTAGCATTTTCGTTGCAATATCTATTGTTACATTAAGCATATACCAAGTGTGAATTTTCAAAGAAAGAGGAACATTCTCAAAGGAAAGCAGCAAGTGCATTAGTAATAAATTGTGCTGTGCATAATGCAGAATTAGAACAGAGAAAGAAATGGATGGTCATTATGAGGCTATTACGCTTTAAACATCAAAGAGTAAGTTAAATTGAAATGACATTTAAAACAAGTTATCTGTGAATCATCATTTTGTCTTTATTTAAATCAAAAGAGTTGCTGTTTTCTAAATTATAGGATTTCTTTTCAAAGAAAGAGCACTAATTAGTATATATCTAGGACGGAATTCTAGTATAGATCACTGTAACAGAAGTAAATATTTTTCTCGAACAGAAATGGAGCAGAAAATTCTAGTCTCATTTTACATGAGAGGAAAGAAAGAGCCCTCATGGACCTTCTAGATGGCACCATTATATTCCCAGAGAGTCCCTGAGACTCTAGCTTCTCAGAATTTGGAATAAACTTGGTTTCATAAAGTGACTTCAAAGAAATATGTTCAATTTATGAAGTTCTTTATTTTTACAAGTGTAGAAATAAAAGTGTTAGTTACCTAGATGACTTAGAAGATAATAAAGAAGGCAAATGAATACATCTATCTGGAAGCCTATCTTAAAAAGTGAAACTCTTAATTGCCATTTAACTTTCAAAATTGCTATCTAAAACCAAAAATCAAGAATATAAACAAAAAGGATTTAGACATTACCCTCCAAAAGAGAGACTTCACAGAGAAATAAGATCCAACCACTTCATTTTCTGAAAGTTCCTAAAAACAAACAAATATTTAGCTACATTTTGAGACATTTTTGAGAATACTTAATTAGTATTGTAAATCCAAACAAATAAAATCAAAGCAAATAAAAAAACCAAAAATTGTATATCCTAAAGATACTTGGCATATTTAGAAACTGTAAGTTTCTTCCCTTGAATAAGTTAAAATTTTTGTGGTAGTAAAGTTTAGAGGGGATTATTTGTGTAATTTTTTAAGAGTCTACTTACCTTTTTATTCTTAATTATTCATTAATATATTATAGAGTCTGATGGTTCATTATAGAGAGTTGACTGTTTAAGCATATTTTAAGATTTTAAAGTAAAGCAGGTATTTATTCCTTTTAACAAAACAATTATGTTAACCATAGAACTTCAGAGCATTTTTAAAGAATGACTGCAGAAATCTTATTTATAAACATGCACCTAGTCAAATTTGGTTTAAATTTTTACAAAAAAAAATCCAAATTTTATAATACAATTAACAAATATAATAAGTGACTTGGTTAACTGAAGTTCCCTGACCATAATTTTAAAAAGAAATGAATACCGAGAGAGTTGGCTATTGGACTAAAAGCAATGCAGTGGATTCAAGTAGAATAGTTTATTACTTAATCCTCAGACTTTTATAAAGGAAACCAATTCAACTTTGGGAAATAAAAAAAAATAGCTATCCATTTTTAAATAGAATATCTAAATTACATGCTTCCCATAAACATTAAAACTTTGCATTCTGTCTCTAGGTGTCAGTTATGATAAAGTTTCAGTAAACTGATGACAGTTACGGGAAAGTATCAATAGTTGATACTGTGATAAAGAGGAAGCACTTTTGCAACTTCCTTGATTGTTCTATGATTTTGTGTTAGCAATTAAGATTTTGGAGGTGAGGTGGGATTTATGATGATCAAGATTTAGGACTTAGGCTTCTCTTTTAAAATTTGAGAAACAAAAATATTAGCCACATTTAGATCCACGGAAGTTGCCAGGCTGTGCTTTTCGTGCCACGTTTAATTACTTCTGTCATTCACCAGCTAAAATTTATATTTCATTTTACAATCCGTGTTCTCATGCAAATTTAGGCCTTTATTTCAGAGGAGCAATTTAATTTTCTTGTGGACCCCTTTGCCATTTACAACAGACCAGCCAAAGCCTTCCTTTCACTAGAGTCTAATGATAATAACAATAACAACAACTACAACAACAATACGAAGACACCTGGCATTACAAAATGAGTCCTAAACAGAAGTGGTGATTGTATTACAGAGAACAAGAAAAAGAGCACAAACTATTCATGAATTCCAGAGAAAACTTATCTTAAAGCATAATTGTAGATATTTAGTTACGCTTCAGTCTTCACCAAAACAAGAGACTAAGTGAGGCAAAGTGACATTTTAAAATTGCTAAAAGTATAAAGTACCAGCAAAGGGAAACAGAACAAAAAACAGAAATATCAATTGATAATGGGAAATTATTGAAGTTATTCTGAAAGATGAATTGTTAAACTGTTTCTACTAAGATTTCTAATTTATAAAAGTAGTAAGATGCATTGGGAATATCTTATTTATTTCTGTTTTTGCCTCTAAAAATCTAACATACACTAAGAAAATTTCTCCTCAAAGATAAAAAATCTAATTATGAATCTAAATATTAAACAAATTTTAGACTAAAAAATCTAGAACATAAATTTTTTTCCACAGGGAAATAAAACTAAAGGATGGTTTATTTTTTTCTAATAAATGAATATAATGTGATTTTTTTCAGCCTTCATAAATCACAGAAATCTTTAAAGTCTTTTTTATCAGATGGAATAAGGATTAGTCAAGAAGTTTTTATAAAAAGTGATATTTTAAAATTAGTCTTAACGTGTACAGAGCTTTAAACATAACACATACTATTATAATTTGGCAATTCTTCAAAACTCAAAACCTTCACAATTGATTTGAAATTGTGAAGCCTGATATTCAAATGTAAGAGTCAAGTCAGCTAGCATTCCTGATTACAAAAGCATGCTTTCATAGGAACTCAATTTCCTTTTATCAATACTATTTTGGCCACTTAAGAGATTAAAAAATAAATAAATACACAAACAAATCATTTATATAAACTTTCCTGGTCAGATTGCAATCACTGTTCATCAAAGCCATGGCTCTTGGATGCTTCCATCCTAACAATAAGGATGCCTCATGGTATTGACTAAGCTTATCAATTGTTATGTTAACTAGGGCTTTGGAGCCAGGATCCTGACAAAATTATAAATCGTTTCACTGTATACATTTAGGGTCCCTTAAGACCCAATCTCTCCTAGTTTCACTCAATTTAATAACTGTCCATCTGTCTATCCATCCATCTGTTCATTCACCCTTCCATCTATCTATCTTGTTAAATTAAAAGGCCATGTAATCTGCACAGCAGCCCTTAGTTCTGTTATCCTGGAACCCAGTTATATTAGTTCTCCCCCTTTTAATCGGTCCAGGAAGGATCTTAAGAAACTGGCCGACTCACTTGGTAACACATGCCACCAATGTGAAGGCCAATAAACATCCTAGACCTGAAACACAAGCACTGTGGAATTCATCCTTTCACTGAGATTACATTTTGTCCTTTCACTTTGTACCAACTCATCCAGATGTGCTCCAGAAGAATCCACAACATTATGCCAACAAGAGCAGTCAAATAAATGTAATGCCACTGTCACAGCAAATCCCTGTAGCTATGAATTACAATATATAAAAAATTTTATTTTATGCCTTTGGGGAAATATTGTCAAAATAGCAAGGAAAAACCATCTCAACATAAAATTTAATTATAGCTCCATGTATTTTGTGGGGCTAATGAAATATCTACTGACATTATACTATCTCTGTTTTAAGTAAACTTACTACAAATTTAAGGACTTGGTTACCAGGTGGGGACAAAAGGTATTCTCTGATAATAGAAATACTCACTGCTATTTACATTTGTTCATTGCTGCATTTTGGAATCTCAGAAGTCTTGCTTATGAGGTTGATTTTATAGCATTTCCAAATAATACAGATTTTGGAGTACAAACAATGGCAAAGTAAAAATCTTTTAAAATAATTTTATGTTTACTTCAAAAACACCGAGCATATAATTTGTTTTCAAAGACATATGCATAGTGACTAGAAATATGGCACCCAAGAAAAGCCATTTTGGTCACTCATAGTTGAGAAAGTCTATGACCAAGAGTTTTCATTTTTGCCGCTTTAAAAAAATTGCCTATTTATTATCAGGACATAAAGTTTTTGTGGAAAGAACTTGATAGTTGCTAAATAATGACTTTTTTCCATCATGTCTAGCTGACTGTGTGAGATGCTTAAAGATGTGTTAATCTGTTTCTCCACCGTTAGTTAAATTAAAGCACTTAGAGTTTTCGCTGATACATTTTTAATGTGTCATCCAAGGTGTCAGGTTTAACTACTACGCCCTGCAGACTTATGGAGTTGAAAGTGTTCTCTAGTTTAAATTAACGATCTCCTTGCCAAAAGTCTTATTAAAAATTGCTTCATTCAACCAATGAATAAAGTGTTTTATAGTTCATTAAAATTATGCTAAGTGGTTATAATAAAATCTTTATAAAAAGATGTATTATTAAAAAAAGATATAAGCTGTCAAGTAACAGAAGATATGATAATCAGACACTATCACAGTAGTCTGTATTATATTATTCAAAGGATGAACTTTTCTGAAAGAAAAACAATTCTAAACTGTTATTGTCAAGAATATGAATTGCAATGTGTATGTTTGTATATCATCACAATAATATTTCTCATATAATTGAGGTAATTTATTGAAAGCACATAAGTTTATTATTATCTCACCTTTACCCATCGGTAAATTCATTATTCTAGGTTAAAACACACACACACGCGCGCACACACACACACACAATGTAATGTAAAATCATAATTGCTTATTGTTTGATAGAGCCAATTATTTTATTACATTTTTCCATTTTTGGCTTCGCCCCACAAAATGTATTTGCAAAATACAAATAAATCATCTCTTTTGAGTTCATGAAGCTTTCTTCATGAATAATTTAACCTTAGAATAAATTATCAGTGAGAAGTCTCTTCTAAAGAATAAAATATTGCAATAATCCAAAGCACTACCATTTCTCTGCTAAAACACATTTTTGTAACATAAGAGTAACTCTTTCACCTGGATAATTCTTCTGTTGCCCAAGTTTAAGGAGACATCAGTCCCTTTCTTCTTAAAATAACATAATTCTATAACAGCTGAGTGTGGGGCAGAATTCAAAATGTGCATAATAGAAAGTGTGCTTGTGGAAAACCAGAATGAGTCTTTTAAAGGATGGTTCTGTCCCTAGAAGAGGAAATATTATGGAATTTATATCTATATACTTGTTTATATGCCATTCAAATATAATGCATACTTCATACATTCTTATTTTTCAGAGGTAAGTTTAGATGCATTTTTTCCTATGTATTGCTAAGTGGTAATACAATTACCCACCCTCCCCCCCAAAAAAATAATAAGTTAGTCCTGAACAGCAGTTAGGATCTCCCTGTCCTCAAGCTGGAGATTCTTCTTTTGATTTCAATAGTTAAATGCAACCCCACATTATGTGAGTGCCACAAGTAATACGATTTCCATTGAAAGAGCCTATTATTAGCAGATGTATGGTTACAAAAATAGGCAAAGAAATTTCATTACAGAAAGCCAAGATGATGAAAATGACGAGTAGATGCTTAAGGAATGGGAAATTCCATGAGCTGATTCACATTGTATAGTGGGGAGACAGGCGTATTTAAAAGAACAACTGTGTCAATTTAGCCTTTCTTCCTCTGTAGTTACATCACTTCTGAAAGAAACCAAGCAAAGGAAGAAAAACTCCATACTGGAGAGAATCTCTAACAACACTGGCTATCTTTAAGCCTTTGCTACAAAATTTACACTTCTTAGATTATCTATTCACCACTGACACTCAAAGACAGGCTGCATGCCAAAGCCCTTCCATGAAGATGCGGGAGACCTTATTCTGTAAATCAAGATTCCGAGGAAGAAAATGATCTGTGTTTTTATGAAAAATTTACCTTTGAATTTGAACATAGTTATATCATATATGAAATACCCATATTTAAATGTAATGCAAATAAAATTACACCCTATTTCCAAAAATAAAAAATGAAAAATCTGTACTCAGACGAGAATTTACAAGAAGATTGAAATATTTAGAAAATGATGCATTTTCATAAAACAGTAACACAGTAAAACCTATAAAACTACACGGTATAGTCTCTTACCCCCTCAGTTTCCCAGGAAGCACAATTTACTGGACGAAAGATTCAGGGAGCAGTTTCAACATAGCAGAGTGTGTGAAAAGACTAGCTAGTAATTGAAATGTCAAACTTTCCCCCCATTTTGAATTTAACGTTGTGCTCTTGTAACACTAATATGGATGAATATGGCAAATGTTTTAGGGCACAGTAAAAAATCTGAATGAATTAGCAGGTGTTCAGTATGTTCTCACAGAAAAAAAAAAAAATCAAATGAGTTAACCAATTTTACTTCACTTAGTATTCAATATCCCCATTAAATTTTTCAAAGTTGAAAATCCCTTAGGCTAAAACCCAAAAGCTTATGTTAACACTGTACTAAATATAATCTGCCAAGTACTCAAACGAGTGCTGTTAGACATAGGAATTCTGTATCTTCAGTTGAAAGCTTGAAAAATGTATCCATTTGAATACATAAATGGATTGCTAATAATAAATATAAACTCCAAGAATTTTAGATATAAAAACAGTAGAGGATAGATGTTTATTATTCATTTAAAATTTTCTATATATGGAACAAAAGTATGTGATATACTTTTACTTAATTTATGTTTAAAATTATATTTACATTTAAATGTACATTTAATATAATTTTTAAAGAAGAATTTTTTTTTTTTTTTTTTTGAGACAGAGTCTCACTCTGTTGCCCAGACTGGAGTGAAATGGCATGATCTCTGCTCACAGCAACCTCTGCCTCCGGGGTTTAAGCCATCTCCTGCCTCAGCCTCCATAGAAGCTGGGATTACAGGCGTATGCCACCACGCCTGGCTAATTTTTGTATTTTTAGCAGAGACAGGGTTTCACCATGTTGGCCAGGCTGGTCTTGAACTCCTGACCTCAAGTAATCCACCCACCTCAGCCTCCCAAAGTGCTGGGATTACAGGCCTGAGCCACTGTGCCTGGCAGAATCTTCATTTCTGTTCTTCCTTTTATACAATAAAATGGATTATCCCCATTAATTAATATTAAATATTATATAATATCTTGCTCTAGCATGTTAAATATATCTGAAAGAATATTGTTACATATTGATGGGTTGTCATGTTTTTTACACAAATATATCCAATTATATAAATTTAAAAATATATATACTTTTAATATAACAATAACTTTATAATTACAAAGGAAAAAGAGTAATACAAACATGAACAGTGCAAATATTTCTTCAAAACATCTTGAAACTTTGATTAGTGAAAATCACAGTGAACATTAAGTTAGAAATATTCAGCAACCTTCCTTAATAAGCGTTTTTCATTTTATTAAAATAATAAAGTTTTATTTTTATTTTTATTCCCATTTTAATGGGAGTCCTGACTTTTTTGTGAGCCAAATTATTCTTTGGTCATTAATGCCATAGGAATTAGGGAGAAAATGTATAGTAAGAGACACTTGTTCAAATAGATTAAGTCATTACCATAAATATAAAAACATTTTGATATATATATATTAATTCACAGTAATAAAAATGACAAAATTAAAGAAAAGCTTAGGTAAAAGCATGATTCAATCAGAATGGAAGGAAAAAGACTGTCATGTTCCAGGGTCTAAAAAAATTAGCCACTATTAAAAAGGAATACTGACTCTAAGTAGAAATTTGAGGAGACAAGATTTTTACAAGTAAAATCCTTTTTATTTATTTCAAAGTATATTCATATAAAAGTTGTTTCATCTTGATATCTGTGTCCAAGAGTGGCAGCACCACTGAACAAATTAAATGCTTAGTTTATATTTTGCATATCTTACAAGTTGCAAAAGAGCTGGGGCTTAGTAAGTTACAGGAACCATAAACTCCTCTCACTTTATTTCTTAAAGTGAGAAGAGACAATGGGGAAAAGTGGTTCTTATTGTATACTCTAAAGATGTAATGATACAGGAATTTCTGAGTTTAGAAAGCCTCATACTCAATTTTCTGTGACCCCCAAAAATAAAATAAATTGTGCAAATCTTTCTTCTATCTGGAGTTGTCCCTCCCCTAGCCTCATCATTTTATTCCTGGCGCAAAGCAATTTTCTAGACCCTGTTGCATATATAGTTGAGACTAGATGCTGAGAATGATGTTGAGAAGTGACCAGAAAATAGTGAAGAATGATTTGAAGCTATTGATCAGTGTGATTTCTATTTAAAAAACATCACATGGTTTGCTTAAATTTATGGGGAAAAGTAACAATCGGATAGTATGAAATCTGGTAGCATACTTTGAAGAGATGAGAGAGATCTGGGAAAGCAGATGATAATTCTTCTCAACAAGAAAAGCTGAAAGATCACAAGCTAAGAATTACCTTACTTGATCTTTTCCAACTCTTCCTCATTAGCATTGT
Source organism: Mandrillus leucophaeus (assembly GCF_000951045.1). NCBI lineage: Eukaryota > Metazoa > Chordata > Mammalia > Primates > Cercopithecidae > Mandrillus > Mandrillus leucophaeus. Next base: position 2,323,236 of record NW_012103732.1, on the reverse strand, counting down.
CTGTAAATAAAATAAAGCATTTTCATTATCTTTTCACTCAAGTACAGAAGAGGGCAGCCAGTTGTTTTTTAGCGGAAACATTAGCCCTTGAAACAGCAAACAGTTCCTGCAGCAATTGCACAACACAAAACTTGTTTTCCACGCACACACGACTAGAGAAACAACTTTAACATTCCAGCAGTCTTTCTGGTGAGAGTTCATTTGATTTATTCCTTTGTTTAAAAAAAAAAAAATGGGACCAGTACTGGGATGCCTTTACTGACTGAAAAAACACACTGAGTCTCATAATTTCCAATGGCTCCTTTTGGTGGTGGAGGTTGAGGGTGTACATGACTTGATCAGGTATATAATATTTTTTCTCTTCAAACACATTCAAAATCTTTTGCTTTGGTGGCATTGTAGAATTGTCTCTGCTTCCAGTTCATCTTTAACTACATCAGAGTCTACAGATGCTTTCGATTGAAAACAAATGCTGCATACTGTAATGGCTACTAGTGCATTTTCCTGCTAAATGTTTAGTGAGGCCTGCCGCGGTGGCTCACGCCTGTAATCCCAGCTCTTTGGGAGGCCAAGGCGGGTGGATCACGAGGTCAGGAGATCCAGACCACCCTGGCTAAGACAGTGAAACCCCGTCTCTACTTTAAATACAAAAAAAATTAGCCGGGTGCGGTGGCGGGCGCCTGTAGTCCCAGCTACTCGGGAGGCTGAGGCGGGAGAATGGCGTGAACCCAGGAGGCGGAGCTTGCAGTGAGCTGAGATCGCACCACTGCACTCCAGCCTGGGTGACACAGCAAGACTCCGTCTCAAAAAAAAAAAAAAAAAGAAAAAAGAAATGTTTAGTGAAAGCATATCCTTTAAACTAGTTAGTTTGTGTCATACTAATAAATATGTATGGCCAAAAGTTTTAATTAAGGTTCTAGAGCTTTGTAATGCATCCCCAAGATCACTAATCTCTTGAATAAACTAAATCATAAAAGCTCAATGATTTTTTTTGTTTCCTCTCTTCACTTTAAAAAATTTCTCAATGAACACTGAAGTATTAACCTTCCTGATTAACCTCTTTCCCCTCTCTTTGCTTTACTATTATCTTTAAGGCAGATGAAGTGGAGAATAGGAAATATTCAGGGCAAGGAATATAGCTTAAAGTGCTTGCGCCATATTTGTATATCAGGGAAATACACTTTAAGAACTGTATCTCTTTCAGGAGGATTCACCATAAAAAAGAACCACGTCAGAAACTACTCATGGATTAGAATAACACAAAAATGGAAAGATTTTAATATAAGATGAGGGCAACCTTTAACCTAAACCACAAGAATGAATGTGTACATTCTAGGGTAAAAACAAAGACTAGCATAACATTTTCAAAGATAATTATACGTTCCTCTTTTCTATAGGGAGTGGTCGTATAGGGCATATTTTCTCTACATACAGTCTTTATTAAATGTTGACCAAAACATAAAATAATAATAGATTTCCTAAGGTTACAATGATTCCTCATCACCCCTCCTTTTTTTTTTTTTTAGTCAGGAAACTGCAAAGCACTGTTATCAAATACTATTATAGAAATAATTTATGTTTTCAAAGTACTAAATGTCCAGTTCATTTTGAAGCAACAAATCCCAGCATTGGGTTATAGAGGTGGCCATCTAGGGGGACATGTAATAAATCTTTATTTTTGATGTTAAATGATATATTATCATCAGTATCATCATCATCATCATCACCACCACCACCACTTCCTTCATCATCACCAAAAGGCAACTAGAAACCAAATACTTAAGTGGTATGTTATATTTACAAAAACTGCCCCATAAGAGTTGGATAATAAATGTTCAACTTTCTCACCAAGCAGAGTTTCAATGGACAAAGAATGGTATCTCCTAGAGACAATATTTTGAGTCAAATCAATCAATAACAAGATATATAAAAAGTACAATCTACTAATTCATGGTCATTTATCATCATTATCTAGCATCTGAGAATTTTATCATATAAAATTCTATTATATAAGAAATGTTATGCTATGTAAAAGGGCCATAGAACATTAGAAAGAGTGAAATCTCATGGTAACACTAGTCAATATTACAAGGATTCCACAAAGTCACATCCCTTGACTCACAAGCACCACATTAAATTAACCTTCTACAGTAAAACAAAATATAGGGACAGTATTTGTCCTGTCTCTCAAAATAGCTTTATAAGCAGGCTGCAAGGTTTTCTTTTTCAGATTGAGAAACTGATACAATAAAAAGTCAGTGATTACCCTAAGTATAAATAGGAAAGATTTAGCAGTTATGAGAACCCATTCATTATTTTCCTAATTCAGTATCTAAAGTTCTATTACTATACCCAGTGACTCTCAAAATGACCCTAGATTTTATAACATTTCTGCCTCTTGAGCCAAATCTACTAGCAAAGCAATGGGTTTAAGTATCTCACTTCTAAGTCCCTTTTTCTTTTAGGTAGTTGGGTTAAGGTCAATTCAATAAAACTAAAACAGTACAAAAGTTAAAAAGAAAATTAATTTAATAGATAAACTATTAATAATGTTTTCTCGCTATCTGTGAGACATGTTAGAGAAGGAAGATTGGGGATTGTTAAAAATAGAAGATGAAGCAAATTATAGAAAAATAAGATTTATTTTTTGCTCTATGGTCTTAACTTCAGCTGAGAAACATATGAATTAATTTTTGAAAGGATTATTACCTGATATTATTATAGTACAATTCAAATTCTTCATTAGCAGCTTAACTTCCTTGAAGCCAGTAAAAGGAATGAAGTAGCATAAAAATATGGCTTGTGATAGAGCTGCAGAAGGAATCGTTTTTAAAAGACTCCACAATCTCAATCCATTTTTTAATTTTTATCTTTTGTTGAAGTGACTTTTTAGGCAATTATATAACTACTGTACATATAAAAAATCACAGAATAATTAGATACAATAGTAACATACATCTCATAAAGCATACATATATTCAACTTTTTGTAGGTAGATATTTCTTCAAATGTTGGCTGTGTAATAATTCTGAAGAATATCAAAACTAATCCAAGACAAAGAAGTTTTTTTTTTTTTTTTTTTTTTTTTAACTCATCAAAGGCCAACTAAGGTCATTCATATGTTTCTTTGAATTTTCTATTTTTTAGCCTTAGGCAAGCAATTTGTAGGTCTAGGTTATTTAAGAGAGTGTGTAACACAAATTAACTCACTTTTATTTCACAAATTCTCCAGTGAAGAAAGCTGTGGATTGAACTCTGCTAGAAAAAGAGCCAGAAAGAACTCAAACACACTATCAGACAAATTGCCATATATAGGACACACATATATGCACTACACACTTTTACAGGTTCAAAAATAGGACATGCAATCAAAACAGAAATGACAATTGTGCCATGCAACTCATCAGCATGCCCCCCAAGGAGGTTTTGGTTTCTTGTACACACAATGCTGGAGACTTAAAATGTATATACATATAGATCTGTTCACATCTGGGAATTTTTTTAAAAGACTCAATCATGACCTCAATGGAGAAGATTTTGATATGGCACCTATGAAATACAGATTGCTGCAATTAGACATCGAATATTTTAGAGGCTTTAGTAGATTCAGTAGGCTGATAGGTTTTTCAACTCGTTCTTCACTTTTACTGATTTCTAGAGCTGGCAATCCACACAAGGAGAAATCATCCCAACTGCATAATTCATGGAACGTATTGTTACTATTAACAGTGCATAAAAAACTCACAAGATGACTGTTTTAGAAATCTTACCACTTTGTAATGCTAAGGACTCTGTACTTCCAGTTACTCATTTCTTCCTACCTTGGCATAGCATTTTATTCACATTAATGTTCTATTTCCTATTTGATCGTTAGGATTTATCTGTAAAAGGCTCTTGAAACACATCTCTTTCATTCTCCATTTTTAATACATATAAAATATTTAGCAAAGTTTTATCAATACAGGCATACGAATAAACATGTGGTTTTTGAACTAACATCTTCAGTGCTAAAAGCCTGAAATAAATTATTTCTGAGCTAGTAATCAAAGAGAACAGAACTCTTGTAACTTTACTCTGTGAGGGTCAATGTAAAATTTGCCTTTATTCCTTTCTTACATAATTCTCGTTTTCTAGGGATTGTGAAGCATACAGTGACTGATTTCTGGTTTGTTGCATTTTTAGCTTAAATTTCTCTAAATAAAATTTGTTTCTGAATAATTTGTGAAAGTTCAGCATGCCATTTTTACAGCTGCAGTATGTTATGTCTTTTAGATATCTGAAAATTTAACTAGAAGATACATTGGATCTGTGATTTTTAACCAAGAAACTTCAAATGTAGCCCAGAAAAATTACTAAGCTGATATTTGACATGTTACAGAATGAAGAAAATACAGTGATGGGTTTATAACTTATTGTCAATCATTAGAATTCTGTGGGAAGACCAATAAGGCTTGATTTCAAGCAGACTATCATTAATATACTAATTTTGAGAACTTACAAAAGAAAATTAAATCATTATTTAATCATGAGTTGATATTGTTTGTGACAACCTCAGGGATTTGAATATTGAGGTAAGAAAAAAACCATATACCCTCACTTGGTCTTTTGAAGTCGTCATAAGGAAGACTTCATGTATTATATATATATAATTCCCCTCATATGAGTGATAGGATGTAGGATGGAGGCAAGGTGAACTATACATAGGCATATTTTAGGTACACAGGTAACGCTGAAGAAAGCCTGGACTTGAGAGAAGGTGAACCGTGAAGGAGTTTGTATGGCTGGGACAGAAGTTACAGTGAGGGAACATACATTGCTTGTTGGAGAGCCTTAAAATTTCTCACCAGAAGTTTCCATTTAATTAGAGAAATAGCCACAAGTCACTGAAAACTTAGAAGAAGAAGAAAGAGGGTGTTATAAAGCCTAGTATAATGCTTAGTAGATGATCAATAAGTATTTTGTTTTATACAGATGCCTACAAATGGTTCTTATTCAGAGTTTCAAAACCTAACAACCAGTGTTGCTAAATATAAGAATCAGTTTTAGAGAGCTTAATAAAATAGTTATAGAACTGCAATGTAGGACAAACACAAAAGAAAAGCCAATTTATATGTATTTTGGGGCATTTTCATAACGTAGAGCATATATTTACAAACCCAGGTTCAAATTTAGGACATCCCAATAGCCAGGATACTGAATCCCAGTAGAATCTCCAAGGGGGAATCTTTCTCCCCTCCCTCCTTTCTCCCCTCTCCTCTGGCCCTGCTTGCTTCTATACAACCAAGCCCATGCCTCAGCTATTGATTGTACCCACGAGGATGAGCCAGGATAACCACACTGGTTACCCTTCTCTCTGCTTCCTCAGGGGTGACCGAGGTCAGGACGGAAAGTACAAGGATGTTCACCAGCCAGAGGCTGGCTCTGAACAGACTTGATCACTGTGTCTTTTCTAAGCCCTGGTTGAGCCACTTGCTTCTCTGATGAAGAAAGAAGCCATAAGAGAGTCAATAACAGGAGAGAAGGAGAGAAGACACCATTTCTCTCTTAATGCAGCAGAGAGCACTGCATGTGCTCTCTGGAACTTTGAAAGAAGAGGGCATGAAGTAAGGCAATGAATGCAAAAAAACTTTCTGAGATGAAAAATACCTTTGGAAAGATTTCTTCCAAAAAATCTGGGGTAGTCAAATGGATTTGAGCCAAGAAAATAGCATGAGGATTTCAGAAGGAACTTTTTGTGTTAAGGGTGAATGTGGTTGAAGAGATATGATGAAGAGAAAGGAAAAGGAGGAAAAGAAGGTGAAGAAAACCGTATTTTTGATGTATAACTACTTTCATGTAACCTACCTATTTTTTTCTTTATTTGTGTTTGATAACTTACTGATGATCAGCTCCCAGGCACTGTAATATTTTTAAATAATTTTTATATTTAAAAAGTAAATTTGAACAACCCTGGAGATTGAGGGATTTTTGAAGGATTGTTGAAGAAAAAATAATGTTGGAAACTACTTTGCCTTTGTTGACATATATTTCTGTGTAATTTAGAACAACTCAGCAGCTTCATAGTAGGGTCTGCTGATATTAACTTGCTCCCTCAAACCCTCAGTTTGATGTTAGAGTGTTTAATAAACATCCCTTTAATGTAAAAATTCAGTTGACTGTACATTATCACATCACCCAAATCACCACAATCACTGCTATATCATTCCAATCTCCAGGAATATTGCAAGTTTAGATGGTCTGGGACTACACAGGATCTCAGACACTTAGGTATCTTGATTTATGAAGTGCTGTCCTTCATCAAAATAACAAAGAACCCCAGCACAAGAATATTCTATCATCAAGTCTTCTTGATTTTTACCTCCTATAGGTAAACCTGCCAATTTCCCTCCATCTCTACCTCTGACAGTTCTAATCCAAAGTTCCATCATCTTTCACCTGGATTTTCACCATGGCCTCCTAATTGGTCTCCAGGTATCCATTCTTACCCCTTCAATATATTTTCTACAATGCAGCCACAAAGATTTTCAAAAGGCAAATACGATTCCACTGCTTTCGATTCACAGATCATTCAATGGATCCCCACAGTTTTTTGGGGAAAGACCCAAAACTTAACATGGTCAATGAGTTCTACACGGTCTGGGCATCGTCCTTCCACCCCAGTGTCGTTATGCACTCTGATCACCCACACTGTCTTTGCTTCCACCTTCTCTAAACTCCAGTGGTTTTTCAATTCTTGAAATGCAACATGGTTCCTCTTGTCACCTGGCCTTTGTGTGTGTTGTCTCCTCTGCTTTAAATACCACCTCTCTTTCTTGTTTTTGCTTTATTAAGGCCTGTTTTACACTTCATATTTCAGGTGTTATTTGACTTCCTTCGAGAATCCTTAACCCCTGGCTACTAAAAATTTTCCTATATTTGCTCTTTCAGCAGTATGTACCTCTTTTTCACAGCATTTAAAACAGTTGTTCCTATCAGTGATTAATTGATTCCTGGGTTCTCCACTGGGTCTAAGTTCTATTGTATCCTAAGTGTTCAGCACAGGAACCGGCTTAAAGTAGGTTCTTGGTGAATACTAGACTCATTGAATTATTTGAATAAAACACAAAATGAACATTTACAATTGATTCCTATGTATGGATTAGCCAGCTAGGTTATACTTCTTGGCTTGTGCTGGGTGAAATAATGTCTTCTGAAGTAGTGACTTCTAAGATGACGGGCTTTCATTTCTAAATACTTTTTGTAAAAATTGTTTCTCATCCACCCCTCTGCACAAGGGTGCATGTGCATACATACATACATAATTTTACCAAGCTAAGTTCTCACACTAGGCATTACTATCTGGTAATTCTTATCTAAAAAGAGAAACTTCTTCCTCAGTGAATGAAGTACAGATACTTAACCCAATTTAGCAAATATTGTATATAAACATACGTGTCATCATTACATTTCTAAAAAGGATGGAGAGAAATAATTCTTGGAAGGGTGAATTTTTCAATGAGTTTAAAGTATTTCCAAATTTGAAGTTGAATTTCACAATATTTACCTACAGTCTAGTGGAAAATGCCAACAATACCTTTCCAGTAGACAATCTATAACCAACTTTAATCATGCATTATTTCAGGACAGCAATACATACATTGCTGAAATAGAGTATTTCGACTTGCCTAAAAAAATTATGTCTACTACTAAAATGTGTTATAGTCAGAGCTAGTTAGAGTAGTTCCCAGGCACATGAAAGCACATTGAGTCTAACAAATAATCTCTGGCAAGTTGTGGCAGAAAGTACACTAGTAAGCATACTGATGTGGGTCAAGCCTGATATTTTTTAATGTCACTTCAACTTGGGGGGAGTAATTGGCTCCTCTGTGTCCCTTGTCAGTTTCTCATAGCAGCATGGTGTGCAAGGACGTACAGACAGCTAGTGCTGAAAAATGGGTAATATCAATATGGAAGCCCATCAAGAAGATGAAAAGTACTCACTTATCATTCAGTAAACAAATACCAGAAAGCAGAAACTCTGTTATAATTTCACCTCATTTTCTCTGTTGTGGTACACCTGACAATGCAGTCAAAACAGCAGGGTCTGGATACCTTAACGTGGAATTCCAAGTATTCAATTCACTAATAAATGTATTCCCCAAATGAATACTAATATTTGCCTATAATATAACATGTCTGAAATTGAGAAATAAAATTAAAATAAAAATTCAAATCTGTTTCTTATTTACAACAAGAGGTTCTGATCTGGAGGGTGGAACAGGAAATTAGAGTTGAAAAGATACAATAAGCATGAATGAGCAATACCTAGGATACTCACAGAAATAAAGAACAGGGCATATTTTCATAGGCAGCTTCTCTTCATTACTACCTCTGGGTCCAAAGAAAGGCTCACAACATTCGAACAAGAGAGAGCAAGAAAGAGCTCCTACTAGGCTGTGGGGGAACTTACCACATCCCTGGACTCTCCTTCTTTAGGGGTAAGGATGACTGAGAGCAAAATGATTCCAAGATCATGGTCAGGATAATGAGGATCTTTCAGAGTAAGGGTCACATCTGTGGGCCTGTGATAGAAAATATTTAGATTTTGAACAGTCATTAAATGAATAAGCCAAATATATTTTCATTAATACTTTATTCTTTTAAGATAAAAAGCAATTTTGTTTTCCTTTACTTTCTTGGGACAATTTTTGTTATTAAAATATTATCAGTGTATTAAGCTATCCAATAACCTGTGAGTAGATCTGAATTCACCAGATGAATTTCTGCTTTCTAAACTCATGAAGGTTCCAGAAAGTGTTTGAAAAGGCCAAGAAACTACAACCCTATTAAGAAGCCTATCAGTCTCCTTTCTATACTCTCTAAACCCACAGAGAGTAGCACCATACATATACACAAGCACCATACATATACATATACATACACACACGTGAATATATATACACACATATATAAATACACATATACATACACACATGTGAATATATATACACACATACATACATATACATATACATACACACACGTGAATATATATACACACATATATACATGCACATGTACATGCATGTGAATATATATACACATATATACATACACACATATACACTAAATACACATATGGGGTTACAGTTTGATTTAGTTCATTTTCATGTAATAATTACATACAAAAATTAATAGAAAAACTTAATTATATTTTTTAATAATTACATGATAAAGATATATGAACATTTACAACTGTCTTATGATGTATTATTCTTTCAGAGATACCTCAATGTATTACATAGTATAATAACATAAACATTTATATGACTACAATTATTATCACTTTTTCTATACCCAGAGACTACTGATTTACATTTAGAACAAAACAGCATACACAAATACGTTATTTTAAAAAGTAGTAATTAGATGTTTTTGTGGTTTTGAGGAGAGGGAATTGCTAGTGAAATACACAAAATATGTTATGTGGCAAAATACACACCAAATGCTCATGTATAAATAATCTCTTTTAGTTTTTGAAATTATTCCAAATTGTCACCATTTCAAATTATTTTTCACCAATGATTTATCTTTAATAGGAAACAAGATAAATTTACGGTTTGGGATTAAGTCTAGTCACTTGCATATCCTTATGCAGAGATTTAAGAGAAAGTACCTGTGAACTTTACAGAAGAACAGCACAGTCTATTCTAGATTGAGCTCAGTTTTCATGATAATAGACTCCATGCAACACTACTTAGGGCACTTCCTACAGTGGCGGGGTGGTGTGAGCCTGTGCTAGGCTATGGGCTGGAATGAAGGACTTAAAGAAAAAGTATAGGAAAGGCTGCTCTTTTGTCTAGTCCGAGGCAACAATGACTATTGGAAGACCAATCAGCCATTGTGCTAAAACTAAGTTGACTGTAATGCGTAAGGGAGTTTCTACACTTCACATTTCTCTAGTCATCTACATTTACAGAAATAGAAAGTAGTGATCTGGCTCATTACTCTGCTTTCCTGTTTTCCACCATCTCTGCTGCACGATGTAACATGATCATCCAAAACAGCCATGAATTCCTTCTCCTTAAAACCATCAAAGGTTTCACAGCTTCCTTTGCAGCCTATTTCAGCATGCATGATCTTTTCTAATGGTATTTTTTTATTCTATAGTACAAATCAATTCTTAGTTCCTATGTTGAAATTCACTTCGAAAAATACAAGCCCATTATTAGGTGTAAAGAATGATTAATATTAGTAACAATAGCAACTTCGCAACTAGAGAAGCAATGATATGAAACTGAGCAAATACAAATAACCGGCCTCCACCTTAGGAGCACTCCTTGGTAATCCGGCAATGGCAAAATCAGATTCTACCATGGCTCAAGTGACAAGAGAGTTGCTGTTTCTGAAGCAAAGTGCACACACTGTATTTTATATATAGTAGTCCGATTCTTAATAATTATGACTAACATGCATTTTTTTTAATGCCCCATTAAAACCATATGGGCAACGTGAAAGGAAGAAATGTGTCTTTTATCTCTCGATCCCTGGTGCTTAGCACAGTACTGGGTGTCAGGCCTCCGAGCCAAAGCTAAGCCATCATATCCCCTGTGACCTGCACGTACACACCCAGGTGGCTGGTTCCTGCCTTAACTGATGACATTACCTTGTGAAATTCCTTTTCCTGGCTCATCCTGGCTCAAAAGCTCCCCAACTGAGCACCTTGTGACCCCCCGCCCCTGCCCGCCAGAGAACAACCCCCTTTGACTGTAATTTTCCTTTACCTATCCAAATCCTGTAAAACAGCCCCACCCCTATCTCCCTTGGCTGACTCTCTTTTTGGACTCAGCCGTCCATCACCCAGGTGATTAAAAAGCTTTATTGCTCACACAAAGCCTGTTTGGTGGTCTCTTCACATGGACGCGCATGACATTTTAGTGCCGTGACTCGGATAGGGGACCTCCCTTGGGAGATCA
>NW_012103732.1:2299724-2311656 GCF_000951045.1 Mandrillus leucophaeus | reverse complement strand
TCTCTGCTTTTCTAGGGGGCAAGAACCTGCTGACCCCTTCTCCGCTTTTTTGGGGGGCAAGGACCCCCCAACCCCTTATCTCCACGTCTCTACCCCTTTCCCTCTTTTCTGGGGGGCAAGAAACTCCCAATCCCTTATCTCTGTGCCCAACCCCTTATCTCTGCATCCTGACCCCTTTCCCGCTTTTCTGGAGGGCAAGAACCCCCCCAACCCCTTCTCTCCATGTCTCTACTCTCTCTTTGCTCTGGGCTTGCCTCCTTCACTATGGGCAACCTTCTACCCTCCATCCCTCCTTCTTCTCCCTTAGCCTGTGTTCTTAAGAACTTAAAACCTCTTCAACTCACACCTGACCTAAAACCTAAATGCCTTATTTTCTTCTACAGTGCCGCTTGACCCCAATACAAATTCGACAGTGATTCCAAATAGCCAGAAAACAGCACTTTCAATTTTTCCATCCTACAAGATCTAAATAATTCTTGTCGTAAAATAGGCAAACGGTCTGAGGTGCCTGACATCCAGGCATTCTTTTACACATCGGTCCCTCCCTAGTCTCTGTTCCCAATGCAACTCGTCCCAAATCTTCCTTCTTTCCCTCCCGCCTATCCCCTCAGTCCCAACCCCAAGCATAGCTGAGGTTTTCTAATCTTCCTTTTCTACAGACCCATCTGACCTCTCCCCTCCTCACCAGGCTGAGCTAGGTCCCAATTTTTCCTCAGCCTCCGCTCCCCTACCCTATAATCCTTTTATCACCTCCCCACCTCACACCCGATCTGGCTTACAGTTCCATTCTTCGACTAGCCCCCCCGCACCTGCCCAGCAATTTCCTCTTTAAAAGGTGGCTGGAGTTAAAGACACAGTAAAGGTTAATGCTCCTTTTTCTTTATCCGACCTCTCCCAAATCAGTTAGCGTTTAGGCTCTTTTTCATCAAATATGAAAAACCCAGCACGGTTCATGGCTCGTTTGGCAGCAACCCTGAGACGCTTTACAGCCCTAGACCTTAAAAGGTCAAAAGGCTGTCTTATTCTCAATATACATTTTATTACTCAATCCGCTCCCGACATTAAATAAAACCCCCAAAATTAAATTCTGGCCCTCAAACCCCACCACAGGACTTAATGAACCTCGCCTTCAAGCTGTACAATAATAAAGTAGAGGCAGCCAAGTAGCAATGTATTTCTGAGTTGCAATTCCTTGCCTCCACTATGAGAGAAACCCCAGCCACATCTCCAGTGCACAAGAACTTCCAAATGCCTGAACTGCAGCAGCCAGGCATTCCTCCAGGACCGCCTCCCCCAGAAACTTGCTTCAAGTGCTGGAAATCTGGAAACTAGGCCAAGGAATGTCCGCAGCCCAGGATTCCTCCTAAGCCGTGTCCCATCTGTGCGGGACCCCACTGAAAAATCGGACTGTTCAACTCACCTGGCAGCCACTTCCAGAGCCCCTGGAACTTTGACCCAAGGCTCTGACTGACTCCTTTCCAGATCTTCTTGGCTTAGTGACTGAAGACTGACGCTGCCTGATTGCCTCGGAAGTCCCCTGGACCATCATGGACACCAAGCTTCAGGTAACTCTCACAGTGGTGGGTAAGTCCGTACCCTTCTTAATCAGAATGGAGGCTACCAACTCCACATTATCTTCTTTTCAAAGGCCTGCTTCCCTTGCCTCCATAACTGTTGTGAGTATTGACGGCCAGGCTTCTAAACCTCTTAAAACTCCCCTACTCTACTGCCAACTTGGACAACATTACTTTATGCAATGTTTTTTAGTTATCCCCACCTGCCCAGCTCCCTTATTAGGATGAGACATTTTAACTAAATTATCTGCTTCCCTGACTGTTCCTGGACTATAGCCACACCTCACTGCCACCCTTTTTCCCAGTTCAAAGCCTCCTTTACATCCTCCCTTTGTATCTCCCCACCTTAAACCACAAGTATAGGACACCTTTACTCCCTCCTTGGTGACCGATCATGCACCCCTTACATCCCATTAAAACCTAATCACCCTTACCCGGCTCAATGCCAGTATCCCATCCTGCAGCACGCTTTAAAAGGATTAAAGCCCATTATCCCTCACCTGTTACAGCATGGCCTTTTAAAGCCTATAAACTCTCTTGACAATTCCCCCATTTTACCTGTCCTAAAACCAGACAAGGCTTACAGGTGATTTCAAGATCTGCGCCTTATCAACCAAATTGTTTTGCCTATCCACTCCATGGTGCCAAAGCCATATACTCTCCTATCCTCAATACCTCCCTCCACAACCCATTATTCTGTTCTGGATCTCAAACGTACTTTCCTTACTATTCCTTTGCACCCTTCATCCCAGCCTCTGTTCGCTTTCACTTGGACTGACCCTGACACCCATCAGGCTCAGCAAATTACCCGGGCTGTACTGACGCAAGGCTTCACAGACAGCCCCCATTACTTCAGTCAAGCCCAAATTTCTTCCTCATCTGTTACCTGTCTCAGCATAATTCTCATAAAAACACACATGCTCTCCGTGCTGATTGTGTCTGGCTAATCGCCCAAACTCCAATCCCTTCTACAAAACAACAACTTCTTTCCTTCCTAGGCATGAAGAGCCGAGACCGCATCCTGTACCCTTTCTGTCCAAACAACTTGACCTCACTGTTTTAGCCTAGCCCTCATGTCTGCTTGCAGTGGCTGCCACTGCTTTAATACTGTTAGAGGCCCTACAAATCAAACTATGCTCAACTCACTCTCTACAGTTCTCCTAACTTCCAAAATCTATTTTCTTCCCCCCACCATCGCTCAAGACAACAATTATGCTGATAAGGTAGCTAGAAAGCAGCCATCAAAAGGCATCAGATATCATTGCTCAGGACAATGCTTACGTTATGTTAGCTAAAAAATGAACTAGCATTCTAACTTCTATCCCTCACAGCAGTTTTCCTCCTTCACATCAGTCACTCTTACCTTCTCCCCCGCTGAAACTTCCACCTATCAATCTCTTCCCACACAAGGCAAATGGTTCTTAGACCAAGGAAAATATCTCCTTCTAGCCTCACAGGCCCATTCTATTCTGTCGTCATTTCATAACCTCTTCCATCGAGGTTACAAGCCGCTAGCCTGTCTCTTAGAACCTCTCATTTCCTTTCCATCCTTGAAATCTATCCTCAAGGAAATCACTTCTCAGTGTTCCATCTGCTATTCTACTACTCCTCAGGAATTTCGCAGGCCCCCTCCCTTCCCTACACATCAAGCTTAGGGATTTGCCCCCTCCCAGGATGGGCAAATTGACTTTACTCACATGCCTCGAGTCAGGAAACTAAAATACCTCTTGGTCTGGGTAGACACTTTCACTAGGTAGGTAGTGGCCTTTCCTACAGGGTCTGAGAAGGCCACCGCGGTCATTTCTTCCCTTCTGTCAGACATAATTCCTCGGTTTGGCCTTCCCACCTCTATACAGTCTGATAGCAGACCAGCCTTTATTAGTCAAATCACCCAAGCAGTTTCTCAGGCTCTTTGTATTCAGTGAAACCTTTATATCCTTTACTGCCCTCAATCTTCAGGAAAGGTAGAACGGACTAATGGTCTTTTAAAAACACACCTCACCAAGCTCAGTCACCAACTTAAAAAGGACTAGACAATACTTTTACCACTTTCCCTTCTCAGAATTCAGGCCTGTCCTCGGAATGCTACAGGGTACAGCCCATTTGAGCTCCTGTGTGGACACTCCTTTTTATTAGGTCCCAGTCTCATTCCAGACACCAGACCAACTTGGACTGCGCCCCAAAAACTTAGAGTCTAAAAACTCAGCAACCAAGCAAGTAATTACGCTGACCCCCCTTAGGCTCTCTCTAATTAGATGTCCTGGGTCCTCCCAATTCTTAGTCCTTTAATCCCTGTTTTTTTCCTTCTCTTATTCAGAGCTTGTGTCTTCCTTTTAGTTTTTCAATTTATACAAAACCGCATCCACACCATCACCAATCATTGTATATGACAAATGCTCCTTCTAACAACCCCACAATATCGCCTCTTACCACAAAATCTTCCTTCAGCTTAATCTCTCCCACTCTAGGTTTTCATGCTGCCCCTAATCCCACTTGAAGTAGCTCTAAGAAACATCGCCCATTATCTCTCCATACCACCCCCCAAAAATTTTCGCCACCCCAACACTTAAACACTATTTTGTTTTATTTTTCTTATTAATATAAGAAGACAGTCATGTCAGGCCTCTGAGTCAAAGCTAAGCCATCATATCCCCTGTGACCTGCACGTACACACCCAGATGGCCTTATACACCCAGATGGCATGTACACACCCAGATGTTCCTGCCTTAACTGATGACATTCCACCACAAAAGAAGTGAGAATGGCCTGTTCCTGCCTTAACTGATAACATTACCTTGTGAAATTCCTTTTCCTGGCTCATCCTGGCTCAAAAGCTCCCCAACTGAGCACCTTGTGACCCCCCCACCCCTGCCCGCCAGAGAACAATCCCCTTTGACTGTAATTTTCCTTTACATATCCAAATCCTGTAAAACGGCCCCACCCCTATCTCCCTTGGCTGACTCTCTTTTCAGACTCAGCCCGCCTGCACCCAGGTGATTAAAAAGCTTTATTGCTCACACAAAGTCTGTTTGGTGGTCTCTTCACACGGATGCTCATGACACTGGGAAACACAGCAGGTAGGCATCCAAGAAGTTTTTGGTTGAAAAGTTGTTGAATGAGGCAGTCAGGGAAGATGCCATTATTTCCTCTGAGTAAGTGAGGAAGATGGATTTGAGAAAGGCTGACTAGCATGAAGGCTCACCACTGTGAATGACAGAACTAGACCCCAGATCAGCTGACATTTTCTGTTACACAAGCCCACTGCATGACAAGGGGTGGTGATATTACAACAGTTCAAAAGTTACCTGTTTAACTCCAATTGTGTCAGATCCAGAAAGGCTGAGCCCATAAAGTCATCCTGTAGTCCAAAATCATAGTCAAATACCTGAAAAGCCAAAGAGAAAAAGCCTTGTTATAAATATCTCCAATACAAGCTTTATGTGATAATGTCTTGGTCATAAAATGTTGGTTGTCTGTGTCACCAAAAGCACACTAATATTTATTTTTTAAAATAATTGTTTTTGTACTTTGGAATATTAGAGTCTCACAAAATACTTAAAGAAAATTACATTTTATTTTTTACTTAATATTACTGATTGATTATATCAAATAGAACTTTAAGGTAGATGTAACAATCAAATAAAATATAGTAAATCTTCAAAAATGTGGGAAGAAGTATATAATTCAAAAGTATGTCTTTCATATTGGGCTACGGTTGATGAGAATATGATTCCAATATCTTCATATTTTTAAGCCATTAAAGATACATTTTGTGATATAGGACAATGCCACTTTAAACATACAAATAAGTAAAAAGATACTATGATTAATGTACTTTATAAAGTTTTACTAAGGTTAAGTTAAAATAAAGTTTTATTGTCACAATTACTGGGGGATAATACGAATATGACTAACAACAAAAAAACTGAAATGAAAGGAAAAGAAAGAGATAATGTGCTTCTTCCTTTTGTCAATGCTCTCTATCCAGTATCTTCTCTGTGTCTTGTGTGGTTCTTATTCACTCTGTGGTAAGTAAGACAGACAATGTCTCTGACCTCTTGGATTCTACATGGAGGGTCTGAGATGGCCTATAAATACCTAAACACAGTTCAGTTCTAAGCGCCATGGAGCAAATAAATGTCTAAGAGGTGTGTGGGGAGCGGCTATTTTAGATGAGGAGACCAGGAACTCCTCTCTGAGGAAGGATATTTGTGTAGACACCCAAATAATGGGAAGGAGTATGCTATGCTAGTATGAGCAAGAGCCCTCCAGCTGAAGGAAACGGCAAGCCCAGGAGAGGGACTGATGTGTTTCACACATCAGTTGCGATCAGCAAGAAACGAGTGGGGTTGAAGCAAATGGAGAGAGACAGAGAATGGAAGGATGCTGGAGGGATAGTTCAGAGCTAGATAAGTTAGGGCCATTTCCAAAGGATGCTAAGTGAATGGGAACTGGCTAACTTCCATCCGTCTATTAATTTTGTCACTCATTCATTTCCTCAGCCAATACTGACTAAGTACTTATTATGTGCCAGGCAATATGCTAGCAACTGGGTAAACAGTGGTAAGCATAACTGCCATTTTCAATGCTTACAGTTTAGTGAGGGAGACAGACATTAAACAAGGAAGTGCATAGGTGATACACAGTTACAAATTCTGACAAGTGTTTTAAGGAAAAGAAGAGAGAATGAAAAGAAAGTGAGGAAGTAAGTAAAGAAGATCAGGGAAACCCTTCACAACGAAAGAAAAAAAAATGCTACCAGATGAAATGTAGAGCTGTCACTTCCTGACCTTTTCAGACAGAAAACATTTGTATTGAACACTGGAGTAATTGAGCATAACCAGATAAATCTGCTCTTGAATGGATGACCCAGGCCTTTGGCTGCTCCAGAATGTGAGAATCCATGAAGCTGAATCAATAGCCCCGCACTCCTATGCTCAGTTCTTGGCACAACAGTTAGAAAGCTCAAAGCAGAGCAGCCCTGAATCAGTTGCTGGGTTTTTGTTGCTGATGTTGTTGTTGTTTCTTCCGTATTACAGGTCTACTTCAATTTAAGAAAACTTAATATATAAAAAATTGATACTTAAATAAAAAGATAAATACTTTGCATTACAAAAGGATTCTTAGATTTGAAGAGTCACATGGGGATTTATTTAAGTAATAAGCTCCCCTAATGCCTTTTAAATTATTCAATTTGCAGTCATTTGATTTACATACAACCTTTCAAGAGTGCATTTATTGTAGAAAGCTCAGCACTCCTGCAATAAATATTCTCCTTGATCAATTACACTTCTGAGCGTTAGTCATCTGCTCAGTGGCATAGCACATGCATGTATTGCACATCTTAGGCAACTGACATCTCTGTATTTGCAAGTGGCTGCAGCAGTGTATTTTACAACATACAATTTACACCAAAACACTGGAGAAATTTCTCTTGTGGAATCTTATCTAATCATATCACCCTTAGGCTTAAAGTCTTAGGAGAGAAAATAGGTGGCATATAATCAGTGAGATCACCTGAGGTTCACCCACACATATGAGGTGGAGAGCTGTGAATCCAGTGAATTTATTAGTGCAGACAGCCCAACTGGGCGATTCAACATCCAACATCTTTTCACTCTCATAGTGAGAGTCTTTCCTATTATCCAACTGCTAGATGTCTACTTTAGCTCTCAATTCCTATTAATCTGCAAAGGCATAAACGTGGGAAGAAAAGGAAACACTAGAATCCATGCATTAATGAAATTATTAGCTATGCTGCTTGGTTCCAAGCTCTACATACTATTTATTTGTCAGAGGGAGCATTGCTCTATGTGAGCTTCAGAAATACAGAGCATAGGAGAGATATAAAATAGGAAAAGGTACTCCCACTGCACTAACAACAAGCACAGTTAATGCTTATTAATGTTTATTCAATATTTACTAGGCACAACCCAGTTAACAAGGTATTGTTGTTTCTATTTTTCAGATAATGAATCCAAAGCTGAAAAAGCACATGTTATTTTCTCCCCAAATCCTAGGGCTAGTAAGACACAATATTCAAATCTTGTTGTATCGAGTGTCATAAACAGAGTGTGTTTAAATTTCACAAATATATCTTAGGCACTCACTCTAAGAGAAGCATTGAGAATTAAAACATGAATGATTCAGATGAGATTCTTGCTTTCATGGAGCCTTCACACCATTAGTTGGAAACATTAGATAGCAGGTAGAAGTTGCTTGGGACTTGGTAACACCTTCTGCATTCTCAAGTGAGTTTAGAACAATAAATATTTAATTTTAAACAACAAATTCACTTTACTGTTTACTGAAAATCCATTGGGAAGTGTACCAGTTAAAATGCTTTTGCTTTTGTTTTTAATAGAAAACTCAACTGGCTTTAATTTCTAGCTCAAATGACTGAAGAAATGTCTATAGGTAATTATGGCTTCTGGGAAGTTTTAATTTGGCAGTTCAAAATGATTCATGCATTTATTAATGCATTTATTTGAAAAATATTTGGTGAGCACCCACAATGTTCCAGGTACTGTTCTAGGCATTTGAAATACAGCAGTGATCAAAACAGTCAGTCTTTGATTTCTTGGAGCTTACATATGGGGTGGTGAGAGATAGGCAATAAAGAAATACATATGCCAAGTAGTAGTGATAAGTGCTAAGGAGATAAGTACTATTTCAGAGTACTAGAGTGATGGGAACTACTATTCATACATGATGTTCAGAAAGGACAATCAGAGTGGGAGGTATTTCCCCATGATGGGAAAAGTGTGTTTCATAATGAGGGAATAGGACAGTGCATTCCATGAAAAGGAAAGTGTCTTCCACAAGGAGGGAACAGGAAATAGAAAGGCACTGAGGAAACTGGCCAGGGGTCAGTGAGGCTGAAAGTAGTAAGCAAGAGAAGAGTGCTGGAACATTAGTTCAGGCTTAGGCCATGGGGCCTACTAACATATTTTAAAGTCTGGGAGAAGGATCCAGAGAGGAGACTGAGAAGCAACAGCTACTTAGGGAGCAGGAAGACCAGGAGAGTGGTATCCTGAAAACAAACTGAAGAAAGAATGTTAAGATGGAGGAAGTAGTTAACTATATCAAAGGTAAATGATATAGCCTAATCCTATTTCTGCCTCTCCAGTTCTCATCAGAGCTTCCTCATCATTACTGCCTCAATAGCTCCCCTAGGGTCCTAATGAACCCTAGTTTGGGTTCTCTGTTAGGGATATTAGTTGAGGATTTTTCCAACGTATATCCCTTTTTACCTTTTCTATGGGCTCCCAATTTTTCTCTTTGAAGATCCATATGGTTCAATGGACACTGACTTCACCATTGCCTTTAAAAATAAAGGCAACCTTTGCTAGCCATTAAGCCACTTCCATATCTTTGGCCAGTAAATAGGCATGTGATATGAGCTCGCCCATCTGGAATGGATTCAGTACTTGGCTGGGAATGTTGGGACAAAGCAGCTCACATTTCCCCACTAGACTTGAATAAAGAAGCATGCCACTCTGGACCTCCTGGCAGTTGTTTCCATTTAAATGTCCAGAAAAGTGGCTCCCTACCTGTGCCTCCGAATAACGTATTGAGGTGTTTTAAAAATACAGAAGCCTGGACTCTACTTCGGAAGTCCTGAATCAGAGTTTTAGCAAGTGAAATTTGGACCTCTAGATTCTTTAAACCTTTAGGAATAACTCTGGTGTACAACCAGGGATGAGAATCATTGGTATATGACATTTTTAAAGTGCCCTTATAAGCTACTGACAATTATTTTGGACAGGACAGTAATGTGGTCCTTAACTTAAACAGAGCTTAGAGTAACATTTTCAACTTTAACTCTTAAGCTTGGATAGAAATGAATCATTAAAAAGTCAGGAAACAACAGGTGCTGGAGAGGATGTGGAGAAATAGGAACGCTTTTACACTGTTGGTGGGACTGTAAACTAGTTCAACCATTGTGGAAGACAGTGTGGTGATTCCTCAAGGATCTAGAACTAGAAATACCATTTGACCCAGCCATCCCATGACTGGGTATATACCCAAAGGATTATAAGTCATGCTGCTATAAAGACACATGCACACGTATGTTTATTGCAGCACTATTCACAATAGCAAAGACTTAGAACCAACCCAAATGTCCATCAATGACAGACTGGATTAAGAAAATTTGGCACATATACACCATGGAATACTATGCAGCCATAAAAAAGGATGAGTTCGTGTCCTTTGTAGGGATGCAGCTGGAAACCATCATTCTCAGCAAACTATCGCAAGAACAGAAAACCAAACACTGCACGTTCTCTCTCATAGGTGGGAATTGAATAATGAGAACACTTGGACACAGTAAGGGGAACATCACACACCGGGTTCTATTGTGGGGAGGTGGGAGGGGAGAGGGATAGCATTAGGAGATATACCTAATGTAAATGACGACTTAATGGGTGCAGCACACCAACATGGCACATGTATACATATGTAACAAACCTGCACATTGTGCACATGTACCCTAGAACATAAAGTATAATAAAAAATAAGTAATAATAATAGTAAAATAAATGAATTATTTAAGGAAATGTCCAATTTGTTAAAATGACCATCTTAGAAACAGTTATGTGGTCCCATACAATTATTTTTCTAATCTATCAAAATGTTTCTATTTTTTAGAAGAGTGCTCCCAATTAATACTCTGATCTCCAACTCATGATTAGGCCAAACAAACAACAATTTACATAAATAGATTCCCCTTTATGTTACTTTTATCTCTTCTACTGTAATTCTGGTGTTCACTGTGAACCTGGGATAATAATGTCAGTGAAATAACAATGGAGAATTTGAATTCAACTGAAATGGGTGTCAAATTTATCCTATTATCTAAGATGTGTGTTGGAGCATCACTGTGAATACAGGGCAGACTAAAGTGGCTCCTATCTCAATTAAAAGCACTGCATTTTAACTCCAAGCTTCTATTCTTACCTTATTATATATAGATTGTATAGCTATTTCTCCAAGCCTTGTTTTCACCTGCACAGAATATGTTCTTTTCATTCAAATTAAAAGTTACATAAATTCCAACCAATTGCAAGGAATATTTTTTTTTTGTGTAGTTTTTTTTTTTAACTGATAGTTCTAAGATTTTTTTAAAATAAAATGTTTTTACAAGAAAAGGTACAAGCACTTCAACTTGAATGCACTTTTACAACCTTGGCTCAGAATTGAATTTTGTTTTCCTTGGCAATTTTTACATTGATAGAAATCAGATTACAGGCTACTGATGGACTCTTCTTTTTCCTCTAACTATAGATAGGAGGGTTGTATACTTAATGTGTTCTAATTATCTAGTTCACAGATGCATTTCATACTCTCAGTCACTACAGCATTGATTAGTCCCTAAAAAATCTTTTGGGCAAGTAAGTAATAATCTGTTGTGGAGGATGTGGGCATCATATCAGAACTCAGTCAGTCAAACACACAGGCCTGCAGAGAGACAATAAAAATGATGCAATTTTTATGAAATTCTAATAACTTCAAATATTATTACCACCAAGGTACCTTATTTGATTCTTCCTTCAAGATTAGGCGAAAAATGGAACACAAATAATGGAAAAAATATAGCAAAAAGTTAGAGATTTTCTTCGAAGAAAAGCCCTAGGCATTTTACAGAAAATGAAAATCAACTGAAAAAAATAGGAAAGCATTTAAAAAGTATATTTAATACTTTAAAAATGTTATAAAGTATTGCATATAATAAAGTAACATCATTTTATATGTGTACTAGTGTCTCAGAGACTTGTATGATTTCTATTTAACTTGTCTTTCTTACATAGAAATGTAAAAAGTAACAATGTAAAAATGTAAGTAAAAGTATTAAAATATTTAAAAATGACTGTGTATCCTCTTCTGTATGGTAGAAGTTAAATTGTGGCTACATAATCTTATATATGGAAAGCTCAAAGTGATTTGAAAAAAAAGTTCAACAACCTTTGGGCTTTCTTTCTTAGCTTCTTTACTCAGTGTGTCATTAGCCAAGCCTTCTGACCTGCATACAGTGTTGCTGTCTTCATTTACAGCATATATACATTTATAGTATATGTATGTGTACTGTATATATGTAGACTATATATATACAGTAAATGTATAGATACATGCATATATACACCTATACTGTATATTTATACATATAAATACATATGTGTATATTCTTGTTCTCAAGTCAATACCATTACTGCCACAATTTACACAATTTTGGCCAGGCGCGGTGGCTCGCGCCTGTAATCCCACCACTTTGGGAGGCCAAGGTGGGTGGATCTCGAGGTGAGGAGATCGAGATCATCCTGGCTAACACGGTGAAACCCCTCTCTACTAAAAAATAC
>NW_012103732.1:2297323-2298496 GCF_000951045.1 Mandrillus leucophaeus | reverse complement strand
GGCTATTTAATTGATTTTCTTTAGCCAATGTCCAATGGAGACAATTTATTATGCAAGTGTGTGTCTATTTTCCTTCTAATGACTTATAGAAAATTATTAACTGTATACTTAGGAGATTCTCTTTCCAACCTTCTTATAAACTATCCTCTCATAATTTCAGTAACAACTTGATTATTTCTTGTTCCTTTCTGTGGAGGAAAGAAACAACTAGAGGTAATACAATGATGATATGAGGGGAAGAAGTATGCCTAGTGATTGCTGAAAGATGAGATTTCTGGCTCATGTGCCAGTAGTGACAACTTAGGGAAAAGGGTGGGATATGTGCTGTTGTGGTAAAAGTAGAAAAAGGTCTGGTCACTGAATGAACAGTCAGAGCCTAGGAGCAAAAAAGAATGTAAGTACGTAGAGATACGAATTAAAGAAAAGCTGGGCATGAAAATAAAATAAGGAATAGGGCTCAGAATAGGAACTAGGTTGCAATTCCTCAAGTTCTTCTCTTTCTTTTAATCACATCAAATGAGAGGAAAGTCTCCCTACCCCCACCCCCCATTTTTGGAATCTAATAGAGATAGAAATTTTTCTCCCCCATCACCTTCACCCTTCTCATGTTCCAAGTAAAGCATTTTGCTTGCAAGCAGAAATGGCAGATCTTAAATAATACAATTTGTAAACAGAAAGGCTGGGTTCTGTGTAAGTTCTCCTTTCTGTTAGCTTATATGGAAACTTGTTTTCATATGCTCCCAAAGTGCACTAAATCAGTTGGCAATACCAAGCACAAGGGATACACTTCATAATCTTTCTAAATGACTGGCAAGAGAACTGTCCTGGAGAAAAATGCCCCTGCTAACTCCTCCTTCCCTCTATCTCACTTCTATCATATTATCAAGAGATTAGAGTGGTGAATAGCAGAACACATCTCTGGTGAAAATTCTCATCAGACAAAGAAACATGATAAAACCCAGTAAATAGGGATTTCCACATCAGTTTCTATCAGGAAAAAACAAATAAATGTCTCACCTTTATATACAGTGGCTCCCTAAGATGATCAACCAGAATGCAAGCTTTTTCTTCCCACACAGGGTTGAGGTTCTTGTGTATTATCTTACTTCTAAAAACTTCTTTTCCTCCGATTTTAAACTTCACATATGGATCACTTGTCCCTGTTAAATAGAT
>NW_012103732.1:2290660-2296263 GCF_000951045.1 Mandrillus leucophaeus | reverse complement strand
TAGATTCTTTGTATTATCCCTTGACACCTTCTAAACTCCCTATGATGATAAAGAAAATCAGTGTTGATTCCCAGGCAAGATGGCAAAATAGGAACAGCTCCAGTCTGCAGCTCCCAGTGAGACCAATGCAGACGGTGGGTGATTTCCGCATTTCCAAGTGAGGTACCTGGTACGTCTCAGTGGGACTGATTAGACAGCGGGTGCAGCCCACGGATGGTGAGCAGAAGCAGGGTGGGGCATCATCGCCTCACCCAGGAAGTGCAAGGGTTCAGGGAACTCCTTCCCATAGCCATGGAAAGCCATGAGGGACCATGCCGTGAGGGACTGTGCTGTCTGGCCCAGGTATTATGCTTTTCCCATGGTCTTCACAACCCACAGAGCAGGAAATTCCCTGAGGTGCCTATGCCACAAGGCCTCTGGTTTCAAGCACAAAACCAGGCAGCCGTTTGGGAAGACACTGAGCTAGCTGCAGCAGTTTTTTTTTTATCCATATCCTAGTGGCGCCTGGAATGCCAGCAAGACTGTTCACTCCCCTGGTAAGGGGGCTAAAGCCAGGGTGCCGAGTGGTCTTGCTCAGTGGATCCCACCCCTCTGGAGCCCAGAAAGCTAAGATCTACTGGCTTGAAATTCTCACTGCTAGCACAGCAGTCTGAAGTCAACCTGGGAGGTGCAGCTTGGTGGGGGGAGGGGCATCCGCCATTACTGAGGCTTGGGTAAGCCCCTTGTCCCCTCACAGTGTAAACAAAGATGCAGAAAGTTCAGACTGGGCAGAGCCCACTGCAGCTCAGCAAAGCCACTGTAGCCAGACTGCCTCTCTACATTCCTCCTCTGTGCGGGGCATCTCTAAAAGAAAGGTATCAGCCTCAATCAGGGGTTTATAGATAAAACTCCCATCTCCCTGGGACAGATCACCTGTGGGAAGGGGTGGCTGTGGGTGCAGCTTCAGCAGACGTAAACGTTCCTACCTGCTGGCTCTGAAGAGGGCAGCAAATCTCCCAGCACAGAGCTCAAGCTATCCTAAGGGACAGTCTGCCTTGTCAAGTGGGTCCCTGACTCCCGTGCTTCCTGACAGGGAGACACCTCCCAGCAGGGGTCGACAGACACCTCATACAGGAGAGCTCTGGCTGGTATCTGGCAGGTGACCCTCTGGGATGAAGCTTCCAAAGGAAGGAGCAGGCAGCAATCTTTGCTGTTCTGCAGCCTCTGCTGATGATACCCAGGCAAACAGAGTCTGGAGTGGATCCCCAGGAAACTCCAGTTGAACTGCGGAAGAGGGGCCTGATTGTTCTAGAAGAAAACTAACAAACAGAAATGAATAGCATCAACATCAACAAAAAGGACGACCATGGAAAATTCCATCCAAAGGTCACCAACAGCAAAGACCAAAGGTAGATAAATCCGCAAAGATGAGGAAAAAAAAAAAAAAAGTACAAAAAGACTGAAAATTTCAAAAAACCAGAATGCCTCTTCTCCTCCAAAGGATCACAACTTCTTGCCAGCAAGGGAACAAAACTAGATGGAGAATGAGTTTGACAAATTGAGAGAAGTAGGCTTCAGAAGGTGGGTAATAACAAACTCCTCCAAGCTAAAGTAGCGTGTAGTAACCCAATGCAAGGAAGCTAAGAACCTTGAAAAAAGGTTAGAGGAACTACTAAACAGAATAACCAGTTCAGAGAAGAACATAAATGACCTGATGGAGCTAAAAAACACAGCATGAGAACTTCATGAAACATACATAAATATCAATAGCCAAACCAATCAAGCAGAAGAAAGGATATCAGAGATTGAAGATCAACTTAATGAAATAAAGTGTGAAGACAAGATTACAGAAAAAAGAATGAAAAGGAATGAACAAAGCCTCCAAGAAATATGGGACTCTGTGAAGAGACCAAATCTATGTTTGATTGGTGTACCTGAAAGTGACAGGGAGAATAGAACCAAGTTGGTAAACACACTTCAGGATATTATCCAGGAGAACTTTCCCAACCTAGCAAGACAGGCCGACATTCAAATTCAGGAAATACAGAGCACACCACAAAGATACTCCTCGAGAAGAGCAACCCCAAGACACATAATCATCACATTCACCAAGGTTGAAATGAAAGAAAAAATGTTAAGGGCAACCAGAGAGAAAGGTCAGGCTACCTGCAAAGGGAAGCCCATCAGACTAACAGTGGATCTCCCTGCAGAAGTCCTACAAGCCAGAAGAGACTGGGGGCCAATATTTAACATTCTTAAAGAAAATAATTTTCAACCCAGAATGAGAAGCACTAAATATGGAAAGCACTAAATATTTAAATATGGAAAAAACCGGTACCAGCCTCCGCAAAAACAAACCGAGATGTAAAGACCATTGACTCACTATGAAGAAACTGCATCAACTAATGGATGAAATAACCAGCTAGCATCATAATGACAGGATCAAATTCACACATAATAATATTAACCTTAAATGTAAATGGGCTAAATGCCCCAGTTAAAAGGCACAGACTAACAAATTGGATAAAGAGTCAAGACCCATTGGTGTATTCAGGAGACCCATCTCATGTGCAAAGACACACACAGGCTCAAAATAAAGAGATGGAAGAATATTTACCAAGCAAATTGGGGGGGGGGGGAAGCAGGGGTTGCAATCCTAATCTCTGATAAAACAGATTTTAAACTAATGAAGATTAAAAAAAAGAGAAAGAAGGGCATTACATAATGGTAAACAGATCAATGCAACAAGAAAAGCTAACTATCCTCAATATATATGCACCCAATACAGGAGCACCCAGATTCATAAAGCAAGTTCTTAGAGACATACAAAGAGACTTAGACTCCCACACAATAATAGTGGCAGACTTTTACACCCCACTGTCAATATTAGACAGATCAACAAGACAGAAAATTAACAAGGATATTCAGGACTTGAACTCAGCTCTAGACCAAGCAGACCTAATAGACATCTACAGAACTCTCCACCTCAAATCATCAGAATATACATTATTCTCAGCACCACATAACACTTCTTCTAAAATTGACCACATAATTGGAAGTAAAACACTCCTCAGCAAACACAAAAGAACAGAAATCATAACAGTCTCTTAGACCACAGTGCAATCAAATTAGAACTCAGGATTCAGAAACTCACTCAAAACTGCACAACTACATGGAAACTGAACAACCTGCTCCTGAATGACTACTGAGTAAATAACAAAATTAGGGCAGAAATAAATAAGTTCTTTGAAACAATGAGAACAAAGACATAATGTAACAGAATATCTGGAGTGCAGCTAAAGCAGTATTTAGAGGGAAATTTATAGTACTAAATGCCCACAGGAGAAAGCTGCAAAGATCTAAAATTGACACCCTAACATCACAATTAAAAGAGCTAGAGAGGCAAGAGCAAACAAATTCAAAAGCTAGCAGACGACAGGAAATAACTAAGACCAGAGCAGAACTGAAGGAGATAGAGACATAAAAAAAATCAATGAATCCAGGATCTGGTCTTTGAACAGATTAACAAAACAGAGAGAGTGCTAGCCAGGCTAATAAAGAAGAAAAGAGAGAAGAATCAAATAAGCGCAATAAAAAATGATAAAGGAAATATCACCACTGATATCCCACAGAAATACAAACTACCATCAGAGAATACTATAAACACCTCTATGCAAATAAATTAGAAAATCTAGAAGAAATAGATAAATTCCTGGACACATATGCCCTCCCAAGACTAAACCAGGAACAAATTCAATCCCTGAATAGACCAATAACAA
This sequence comes from Mandrillus leucophaeus, assembly GCF_000951045.1. NCBI lineage: Eukaryota > Metazoa > Chordata > Mammalia > Primates > Cercopithecidae > Mandrillus > Mandrillus leucophaeus. The sequence continues at coordinate 2,292,505 of NW_012103732.1, read as the reverse complement.
GTTCTGAAATTGAGGCAGTAATTAATAGCCTACCAAAGGAAGAAAGTCCAGGACCAGATGGATTCACAGCAGAATTCTACCAGAGGTACAAAGAGGAGCTGGTACCATTCCTTCTGAAACTATTCCAAACAATATAAAAAGAGGGAATCCTCCCTAACTCATTTTATGAGGCCAGCATCATCCTGATACCAAAACCTGGCAGAGACACAACAAAAAAAGGAAATTTCGGGCCAATCTCCCTGACGAACATCGATGTGAAAATCCTCAATAAACTACTGGCAAACCGAATCCAGCAGCACATTAAAAAGCTTATCCACCACGATCAAGTCAGCTTCATCCCTGGGACGCAAGTCTGGTTCAACAGACACAAATCAATAAACATAATCCATCACATAAACAGAACAATGAAAAAAAACTACATGATTATCTCAATAGATGCAGAAAAGGCCTTCAATAAAATCCAACACCCCCTCATGCTAAAAACACTCAATAAACTAGGTATTGATGGAATGTATTTCAAAATAATAAGAGCTATTTATGAGAAACCCACAGCCAATATCATACTGAATGGGCAAAAGCCGGAAGCATTCCATTTGAAAACTGGCACAAGACAAGGATGCCCTCTCCCACCACTCCTATTCAATACTGTATTGAAAGTTCTGGCCAGGGTAATTAGGCAAGAGAGAGAAACAAAGGTATTCAAATAGGAAGCGATGAAGTCAAATTATCTGTTTGCAGATGACACGACTGTATATTTAGAAAACCCCGTCGTCTCAGCCCAAAACTCCCTAAGTTGATATGCAACTTCAGCAAAGTCTCAGGATACAAAATCAATGTGCAAAAATCACAAGCATTCCTATACAACAATAATAAACAAACAGAGCACCAAATCATGAGTGAATTCCCATTAACAATGCTACAAAGAGAATACAATACCTAGGAATACAACTTACAAGGGATGTGAAGGGCATCTTCAAAGAGAACTACAAACCACTGGTCAAGGAAATAAGAGAGGTCACAAACAAATGGAAAAACATTCCATGTTCATGAATAGGAAGAATCAATATCATGAAAATGGCCATACTGCCCAAAGTAATTTACAGATTCAATGCTATTCCCATCAAGCTACCATTGACTTTCTTCAGAGAATTAGAAAAAAGGACTTTAAATTTCATATGGAACCAAAAAAGAGCCAGTGTAGCCAAAACAATCCTAAGCAAACAGAACAAAACTAGAGGCTCATGCTACCAGACGTCAAACTATACCACAAGGCTACAGTAACCAAAACAGCATGGTACTGATACCAAAACATATATAGACCAATGAAACAGGACAGAGGCCTCTGAAATAACACCACATATCTACAACCATCTGATCCTTGACAAACCTGACAAAAACAAGCAGTGGGGAAAGGATTCCCTATTTAATAAATGGCGTTGGGAAAACTGACTAGCCATATGCAGAAAATTGAAACTGGACCCCTTCCTTACACCTTACACAAACATTAACTCAAGATGGATTAAAGATGTAAACGTAAGACCAAAGACTATAAAAACCCTAGAAGAAAGCCTAAGCAATACCATTCAGGACATAGGCATGGGCAAAGACTTCATGACTAAAACACCAAAAGCAATGGCAACAAAAGCCAAAATTGACAAGTGGGATCCAATTAAGTTAAGGAGCCTCTGCACAGCAAAGGAAACTATCATCAGAGTGAACAGGCAACCTACAGAATGGGAGAAAATTTTTGTAATCTATCCATCTGACAAAGGACTAATGTTCAGACTCTACAAGGAACTTAAACAAATGTAAGAGAAAAAACAAACAACCCCATTAAAAAGTGGG
>NW_012103732.1:2218051-2288230 GCF_000951045.1 Mandrillus leucophaeus | reverse complement strand
GTGTGGAGATTCTTTAAAGAACTAAAAGTAGAACTACCATTTAATCCAACAATCCCACTACTGGGTATACACCCAGAGGAAAAGATGTCATTATACAAAAAGATACTTGCACACACATGTTTACGGCAACACAATTTGCTAGTGCAGAAATGTGGAACCAATCCAAATGCCCATCAATCAACAAGTGCATAAAGAAGTTGAGGGGTGTGTGTGTGTGTGTATATGTGTGTGTGTGTGTGTGTGTGTGTATGTATGAGGTGTACACACACACACACACACACACAATGGAATACTACTCAGCCATAAAAAGTAATGAATTAATGGCATTCACAGCAACCTGGATGGGACTGGAGACCTACTACTCTAAGTGAAGTAACTCAGGAACGGAAAACCAAACATTGTATGTTCTCACTTATAAGTGGGAGCTAAGCTATGAGGATGCAAAGGCATAAGAATGACACAATGAACTTTGGAGACTCAGGGGGAAAAGGTGGGAAGAGGGTGAAGGATAAAAGACTATACATTGGGTACAGTGTAAACTGCTTGGATGATGGGTGCGTAAAAATCTCACAAATTGGCCGGGCGCGGTGGTTCATGCCTGTAAACCCAGCAGTTTGGGAGGCAGAGGCGGGTGGATCACGAGGTCAGGAGATCAAGACCATCCTGGCTAACGGGGTGAAACCCCGTCTCTACTAAAAATACAAAAAATTAGCCGGGCATGGTGGCGGGCGTCTGTAGTCCCACCTACTCTGGAGGCTGAGGCAGGAGAATGGCGTGAACCCGGGAGGCGGAGCTTGCAGTGAGCCGAGATCGCGCCACTGCACTCCAGCCTGGGCGACAGGGCGAGACTCCGTCTCAAAAAAAAAAAAAAAAAAACTCACAGATCATCACTAAATAACTTACGTAACCAAATGCCGCTTGTTCCCCAAAAACCTATGGAAATAAAAAAGAAATATATATATATACACACACACACACGTATACATATGTGTACATATATATACATATATATGTGTGTGTAATACATCATTAAACTTGAAAAAAAAAAATAAAGAAAAATGTGAGGTGGGCTCTGAAAACTGGTGAAAGCTAGCTCTCTGCTTCCAAGATGGCACCTTGCTGCTGTGTCCACACATGGTAAAACGTGAAAGGACAAAAAGGCCTAGCTAGGTCCCCTGAGCCCTTTTATAATGGTGCTAATCCCCTTCATGAGGGCAGAATGCTTGTGACTTAAAGATCTTCTAAAGGCTCTACCTCTTAAAACTATCGCACTTAGTCTTAGGTTCTAACATATGAATTTTGATGAGGAGGAATACATACAGTCAAACTATAGCACTATCCATTCATTGATGGACATTTAGATTGTTTCCATATCTTGGCTATTGTGAATAATGCTGCAATGAACATGGGAGTGCAGATATCTCCACTAGATCCTGATTTCATTTTTATTGGGATAAATACCCAGAAATGGGATTGCAAGGTAATATTGTAGTTCTATTTTTCTTTTGAGAAACCTCCATATTGTTTTCCTTAATGGCTGCACCAATTTAGATCCCCATTAACAGTGAACAAGGGTCATATTTTCTCCAGATACTGTCCAACACTTGTTTTCTTCTTTTTTAAATAATAGCCATCCTAACAGGTGTGATTTGATATCTCAGTGTGTTTTTAATTTGCATTTCCCTGATGATCACTGATGTTGAGAACCTTTTCTTAGGCTTCTTGGCTATTTGTATGTCTCCTTTGGAAAAATCTCTATTTTGGTCCTTTGCCACTTTTTTGGCAATCGAGTTATTTGTTTTTCTGTTACTGAGTTGTAGTAGTTCCTTACATAGTTTAGATATTAGCTCCTTATTAGATGTATGTTTGCAAATATTTCCCCCTTCCATAGATTGCTTTTTTTATTTAGTTGATTGTTTCCTTTGCTGTACAAGAGTTCAGTCTGATGTATTGCCATGTACCTATCTTTGCTTTCATTGCCTGTGCTTTTGGCATCATCACCCAAAAATCATTGCCAAGATCAATGTCAAGGAGCATTTTCTGTATCTTTCCTTCTGGTAGTTTTTCCTTTTCAGGTCTTTCATTTGAGTCTTTAATCTATTTTGAATTGATATTTTTATATGGTATGACATAAGGGTCAAATTTCATTCTTCTGCACTATTCATCGAAGAGACTTTCTTTTCCTCATTGTATGTTGTTGGCATCTTTGTCAAAAAGTAATTGACTACATATGATGGATTTATTTCTGGGCTCTGTATTCTGCTCTGTTGGCCTGTGTGTCTGCTTTTATGCTAGCACCATACTGGTTATACTGTTGTTTTTGATTTTTAGCTTCACATCACTGTGATCAAAAAAGATACTTGATATGCTTTTAATCTTCCTATACTTCTTAAAATTTGTTTTGTGGTCTAACATACGCTCTAACTGGAGGATATTTTGTGTGTGCTTGAGCATGATGTGCTGCTGAACAGAATATTCCATGACTCTTAGGTCCATTGGGTCTAGAGTGTAATTTAAGATTGATGTTTCCTTACTGATTTTCTGTCTAGATGATTTGTTCATTGCTGAGAGTACGGCACTGAAGTCCCCTACTTTTATTATATTGCAGGCTGCCTCTCCCTTCAGATCTATTAATATTTGCTTTATATTTGTAGGTGCTCCAATGTTGGGTACATATATATTTACAATTGTTATGTTCTCTCAATGAACTGACCCCTTTATCATTATATAATGATCATCTTTATTTCTTTTACAGTTTTACTTAAAGTTTATCTTGTCTCATGTAAGTACAGATATCCTTGCTCTCTTTTGGTTTCCATTTAAATAGAATATCTTTTCTTTCTATCCCATTGCTTTCAATCTATATGTGTCCTTAAAGGTGAAGTAAGTCTCTTGTAGGTGGTATATAGTTGGGTCTTTCTCTTTTAATCCATTCAGCCACTCTGTCTTTTGATTGGATAATTTAATCCATTTATGTTAAAGGTAATTATTGATAGGTAAGTGTTGGGAACAGGCCCCCAAATCTGGCCACAAACAGGCCCCCAAACTGGCCATAAACAAAATCTCTGCAGCATTGTGACATGCTTGGGATGACCATAATGCCCACATTGTGGGTTTATTGCTGTCAATAAATATGTGGTAAAACTCTGTTAGTAGCTCTCAGCTCTGAAAGCTGTCAGCCCCCTGATTCCCACTCCACACTCTGTATTTCTCCGTGTGTGTCTTTAATTCCTCTAGCACCACTGGGTTAGGGTCTCCACGACTGAGTTGGTCTTGGCAGGTAAAACCTTATTATTGCTATTTTATTAATTGTTTCCTAGTTGTTTTGTAAATCCTTTGCTATAGTTATTTTTAATAATTTTGTCTTTGAACTTTTCTAATAAATTTAAAAATGATTATGCACCACTATTATAGTATTAGAATAATAAGTATTAGTCGAATTCTGGATTTTACTGTATTTTTATCTTTACTAGTGAGTTTTATGCTCTCATATGTTTGGCTAATAAGCATCCTTTCATTCCTGCTTGAATAACTCTCTCAATCACTTCTTGTAATCCAGGTTTAGGTGATGAACTTGCTCAGCTTTTGTTTGTCTGAGAAAGTCTGTATCTCTCCATTTCAGAAGGAAAGACTTTCTGGGTAAAGTATTCTTGGATGCCACTTTTTTTCTTTCTGCTGGAACCAGCTGGTGTTAGTGTAGGCCTGGAGCCTAGGTCTGTAGGGAAGTCAGATGTCCACTTCACTCTCTTTTCCCTACAGGAGAGCTCTGAGCAGAGGAGATCTCTCCAGTCCTCATACTGTTCTGGCTTGGAAAATGATTCAGTTTGAGTAAAACTGTCCTTCCAGCCCTTTACTGTGCCTTTTCCCATTCTGTACTCCACTAGTGTGGTGTAACCTTTCACCTGGAATGCAGAGCTCAGAGAAGTATTTGTGTGTGTGGATGGTTGTTTTTATCATCAGTGTTTCTGTGACTGGACATGGGGTATAACTTCCTATTCTGCCATCTTGCTGATATTACCCTTCTTAGTCTCAATAAGTATTTGTTAAATAAGTAAATGAATAAGTGAATCTCTGTACAGAGTACTATCAAATATATCCTTGCTATTCAATAAATTCATGCACAGTTGTTTGCCTTCCAAAATTCATGCTGAAACTAAATCCCCAATGTAACAGTATTAAGAGGTAGTGATTCAGAAATGATCAGGCCATGAGGACTCTATCATGAATAGAATAATGCCGTATAAAAGGATTTGAGGGGATGTTTTCCCCTTCTGTCTCTTCCGCCACATGAGTACACAATGTTTTTCCTTTCCAGAGGACCCAGAAACAGGACAATATCTTTGAAGCAGAGACCAGGCCCCCACTGGATACCAAACCTGCCAGTGCTTTGATCTTGGACTTCCAGCTTCCAGAACTATGAGAAATCTATAACTGTGTATTTATATATTACTCAGTCTCAAGTATTTTGTTATACCAGCACAAACAGATTAAACAATCCTTATACTGACTTTGAGTTGGAAAAAACATATGTTATTAATATCAATCTATATTGCAGGTGAGGAACAATTTGGGATTTTATGTGACTTGCCCAAAATATCATAACAGGTAAGCTAGTAAGTGACAAGAATGGAGGGCAAATTTAGACTTTCAGACTCCAAGTCCAATATTTCTTCTATTCAGCAATTTAGGAAACCCAGACACCCATATTTTTCTTTAAAACAGTGGCATATAACTACTGTGTAAAAGTATTAAGCAATTGTTCCAATACTACATATAATACCAATATTGGCAAGTATTTATTCTGTTCTATAAAACTCTAATACTTTTGTTTAATCACCACTATCTCAGTGAATCTGCTATTGCCTCCATTTTATAGATGAGAAAACCAATAAAGGTTAATAACTTGCTCCAAATCATTCAGTTAATAAGGATGTGGCAGGGTCCAGACTGAATCTCAAATCTGAGGGCCAGTTCAGCTAGTGTTTTTCTTGCACATAATCACAAAGCATTCTCCCATTTCAAAGTGTTGTTACAATGTTACAATGATCTATTTCTTTGCTCCCCTCAAAACTAGGAATAATCCTTTTAAAAAAAGGCAATCGCACAAAATCTGGCCTTATTGGGTTTCTCTGCAGTTATTGGTAGTATACAATTTCTACTTCATTTAGTTTAGCTATTATGTAAAAATACTGATACAACTTTTAATAATTTAGCACAGAGGTCTGTACACTCAGATGTTAATCTTTTTGAGAAGCATTTTGCTTCTTGCTCCCTCCCAGAAACATTTTTCTCAACGACTGTGTAGTTAAGTGTCAAAATCTCCTGAAGGTTGGGTAGAGATGGTTCCTAGAATCCTGCTGGGTGGTCTACTGGGTCTTGATGGTATCACTTCCATTATAAAAGGGAACTTAGATTACTATAGCTAAGATTCATTGAACACTTATTATATCCGCTATCACACACCACTTAACAAGCCAATGCAATGAGTTCTATTGTTATCTTGAGTTCACAACTGAAGAAACTGCGCATGAAACAGGTGAGTAAATTCCCTAAAGTTATATAACTAGGCTGCTGGAACTTGCACTTAACTGCTACACTAGGCTGTCTCCAAACACTTCTCATGCTTGGTGTCATATCCATGATGACATTTGAGGCAGTAAATATCCAATGGTTTGAAGAAGTAAAATGTCAGCTAACAAGACTAGATCGAAGAGTTAAGTTAAAATACAAGGACATATTTTTTAGTCTGCAATAGACACAAAGATGTTTGAGACTGGTGTCAGGGAGACACAGAGGCTGCTTGTTAGGATTTCTGAAAACATATTACGCTGGTACAATATTTTAAAAATGTGTGGTCTTGGTCACAGGGTGACCTGGTTTAAAGGTGGTAAACATGTCAGCAAATTTCATTAGCTCAGGAAAAACAGACCCAGGTGAACAATTCATGGCAGTTAGTCATCTAATTTTCTGTGCTTTGTTTTGACTTCATAGGATAAAATTTGCTACATTTCCCTTTCCAACCACCACTTAGTGACTTTTAGGTGCTGTTATTAAAATTTCATAATTTTAATAGCCAAGTCTTAAAAAGAAATTTCTAATCATTTTCAAATTCTTAACTTAGGGGACTTTTAGTGATGGAGAGTCCTTAATAGTTCAAGGCCCTCAGCTTGTTGTGATTCTAACACGGGTAACTGGAGACATTGTTCGTTTAATTTAGGTTCAGTGAAAGATTTGTAGCTAATGCACTAATCTGTGTTTGAAAGTGTTTTTATCAAGTATATTTTAGAAAGATATTATCTGATGACATTAATAGCTATTATTTATTTTTTAAAGGAGTTCTATGGTCAAGTATATTTGGAAAATACTGGTTTAGAAGAAAATTAAATAGATTCATTTTCTCTAGGTCTTAAATAAATGAATGTTCACTATGACTTTCCAAGAAGGAGGCTTGACAGGCATCACTTACCAGGTTTTTATGACTATGAAGCCTACTTTTCTTCACTACATCTTTGAGGACCAACAATCCTGGGACCTCTCTTTCGGAAATACTAATTCCTTATATTTCATTATAGGGAAATTTCACTTGTTTTTGAGATTATATTATTATTGACTTTACAGTGGATTTAAGTAATTTTATTGTAATAGAACTCCCAGGAAATCCAAGCCACTAATATGTGGTATGTGGTTAATCTTTAATAAACATGCTATACAAAAAAGATTTAGTTTGTTGGTTCAAAAGACTCAAAAAAAAAAAAAATCAGTAACTTCATATGCTAGTGCTGTTTTGTTGCAATATTGCAGAAAACCACAAGATGGCAATAGTACTTATCAAATTATAGAGAGGCCTGTGGTTTTGCTATTGAAACCAAAGGTTAGGGCACCTTTAGGGCAGACTTTGAAGTTCCCAGGCATTTTCTGGCAGCGTGTGCTTTGTTGTTATTACCTGGACCACTACTTTCATTGAAATACTTTTTATGTTGATAAATGAAATGAAAGCAAATCAAAAAGTATGAAAGATGAATCTAGAAAGTATTCGCTCTACAGTAAAATTCAGATTTTATTGTTATTAATGTCATATTCAAGAGCAACCTTTCACATATTCATTTTGTCAGATAGCCTTAACTTCAGAATTTGTTTTTAAAAACATTGTTTTATAATTATAAAGTCCATGGTCTAAAAGTTCTAGAGTATCCTAAACCTAGGGAATATCAATTGTTTCTAAATGCTGATAAAATTCCTTTAAAAAGAGGAATTGGACAGTTTCTATAATGTTTTCTCGTGTAGCAAAGGAGTACATGTTCTTAATACTATGTTATATTTATTTATTTTTTAGAAGGCAGGATACTGATGGACACTTCAACATTTTGTGTGATTTTTTAAGCCTTTAATGTTAGTTAAGACAACACAACTAAACCTGGTCTGGATGTGTCCATTTTTATGCAGCAATAAACACAGCATACACAAGATGGCAGCCTATCTTCCCTTAAACTAGTATTAAAGATATTTAAATTGTAAACAGCTGTCAATTAATGATACTCTTGCTTTTCATTCTCAGAATAAATAAGTCTCCTGGTTAACAAGTTTAAATCAATCTTATTTCAAACCTAGTACTTAATGAAACAGAAACAACTACCCATGTTTTGGGAAATCGACAACTACTCAATAATGCTAAGTCTTCATCAAAAACAATGCCAAATTGCAACTCAGTATCACAAGAAGAAGGAGGAGGAGGAACAAGAAAAAAGACAAAAGAAAGAAAGCAGTGAATATAAATATTGTGGGGACTGTTAAAATTTAAGCTGGATCCTTCTGAAGATAACTGATCTTCCTACAAATATTTAAAGCTAACTACCTTTGCTGTCCAATTGTAACAGAGGGTATCTTGGTAGAATAAGATCCTTCACATTTGAGAGGCTGTAAAAATAGTGACATTCAAAACATTGATGATTTAAAAATCTTCAAAAAGGGTACCTTATAGATATGTTAGAATAATTTCCATAAGCTATCCTATTCCCTCTTTTTTTTTTTTGTTGGAGACTTGTTATGCCCTAGGATGGAAATATTTCATAGTGCTAAATAATTAAATATATTAAAATTTAAATGCCAGAGGTTTATAATCATAGGTGGCTTCGTGTAATAAAAGTAAACCAACATTTTTTCCATAATGAACATGAATATTCCAATGAATTTAAAATTTCTGGTTGATGAAGTTACCACGATACAAAACAAAGATTAATTTAAAATAATACTATGGTAAAATGTAGCATAGGATAGCATTAGGTAAATTTATTTCCTGAAGAGTAGTAGAAGGCAGTTCAGGTAACCTTTAGGCTTAGTTTTCTCTCTCAAATGCAGAGTTGAAGACATGCAAGAAGAAATTATTCTTGTTGTATCCTAAATACAACATGAATAATTTGGGAATATAATCTGAATAATTATGTATGAATGTATTTCAGATACATATAACTTATTCAAATTCCCTTTCATATCTAACATAAACAGCAAGTGGTATCTAAATGCAATTTTCTGATAACTTCTGGAAGTTTAGGTAAACTAAAATATGGATTGCTTTAATTTTGAATGTAAGTTGTATATTGATTGGTGACATTGAGCAACTACAACAACTGTCCTAGATGTCATTTTTTCCAAAGGGCCTTACTCCCATTTCCTCCAGGAATTCACTCGATGACTGGTAATTGATGCAATGATTCTGTAGATAGAATATATGGTCCTATTAAATTTTTTTTACCCAAAGGAAACTATTTTTCCTGGGAATTCTGCTGAAATATGCTACCATGTTTATATAGCCATCCTAACAAAAAAATCAAATCTAAAAAATTAAAAATTATTTTTTAAAGGAACTTTAACTTTCCTATTTAAAAAATTAGATTATTTTAAAAAATAGACCCTAAAGTATTATGGCCTCTTCAATCCTTTTTTTAAATATTTCTTGGCTATCCCAATACTTTTCTGAAATTGTTTCCTTGAGTGTCAGCAATAACTTTTGAAAATTCATCAGTTTCAATGGGCTTTTCTTCATTTTCAGTCCTTTTCATCTGTGGGTCACACTGGGTATTATTAACTGCACTGACTCTGGGTTTTTCTTCTTAGTCCCAGTACTCCGATAGCCAAAGAGTTAGTTTTGCCTATTGTTTACATGTCTACAAGCACTATGATCTTAGAAAAGTCACTTAGGCTGTGTGGTATGCAGTTTTGTATCCTTAAAATGAGGGGATTTCTCAAATTTCTCTGAGGGTCTCTGATAAGACCTCTCTTGTATGTCTTTGACAGAGAATAAGCCATTCCACATAAATGAATTTTCCAGGAAACTAAAAACTACCACATAGAACACCAAAACCTGTTTTACTAATACACTTGAAGGAACCATTTCTAAAATTTATTACATTTTTCTCCCTTTCAGGTAAATAATGAATGCAATTTTTAAAAAATAGGGCAGAGCATCATTTGTTAAGTGTGTCTGAGAAATTATCATCAAGGTTCTAGCTAGATAATGTTACATCTGTAGAAAACTAGTGAAACTTGAGGAGCAGTGTTTAAATTTCTGAAACCCCAATCTGAATATTGCTAAAGGTCAAGATATTTCTTTTCTTTTTTTTTTTTTTATCACATAGACATTTCCCACCAATGGATGTTTCTATAATCTGTTTATTCTATATAAGCACTTCTTTTGCTGTATACCTTTCAATTCAGAGTTGTTATAAATTCAATAATGGTATTATTTCCATTGCTAAATAAGGCAAGGAACAAAATGTAGTTCTTAAAATAAAACAAGTTAAAAGTGATGTGAGGTCGAAGGAGACTGAGTTCCAAAACCACTGTACAGAGAGCCATCTGCCAATCAGAAGCACCTGCCTTGGATGCTTATGTAGGTTAAAAATAAACTTCTATTACCTTTGAGTCATTAAATATTTTGAGGTCCATTTATAATCACAGTTCATTCTACATTAACAAATTCCTAAGTCCTGTGGATCCTAATTATTAAAATTCCATTTGCTACAACAGTTTAGCCTAGCCCACCTGACATCTGTTCTCAAGACCTTTGTTCAACTGGTAAAATATCTCTTGAAATGATCTCTGTCACCATTGCCCCACCATTCCTTATCTAGATTATTTAGAGCTTTCTGCTTGGTCTCGCTGCCTTCCTTCAAACCCATCTCCTAAGTCCTGATGGAATTCTCTCCATCGTACAAAAATCAGGCCACTTTTTTCCTCTTGGACTACATTTCACTCCATATTCTGCACCCACAAGCACTACAGTGGGGAACCCAGGCCCCAGAACTCTGGCTCAGCGCTGGTATTCAAAGCTTCTCCTTGTTCAGGAGATTCTGTACAAATGTGAGTATATTTTTATCATCTTACACTCTTACCATGGAGACTATGGATGCTAATTTTTCTTCTGTGGCAGGTTGAACCGTCAACAGACATTTTCCCCCTTTCCCTTCATTATCACTGAATAGAGCCTCTGAGTTTTAGCAGAATGCCTGGTCCTCCCATCAGAGAATATCTTATCCTCCAAGCAACAGGTGTGGCCATGTAACCACGTCCTTCCTGGTAGGATATGAGAATAAGTGACCTATGCAACTTCTGAGTCTTCTGGTGAAAGTGGAGCAGTTGCTTTAGACAAGAGACGGAAACCACACAGTGATGACAGCAAAACCATTTCATCAGCTCTAGATCTTTCTGGGCTTCATGTGGAAGAAAATATAACTTTAAAAATTATCGTAAAAGTTGGGTCTCTTGTTACCAGAAGCTTAGCTTGCACCCCAACTAAAACAACTCTTCAAATAGATTTTCCTTCTAGAAAAGCATGTTTCTTCTTAGAATGATTCATATGACTTCATAGAGTCAATCAATTTTGTGTGATTCCCATTCAACTTAGTTTAATAAGACTATGGGGGATGAACCAGCTTTTCTCATAGCCTGGCCATTCCTGGGCAAGGGGGTTTCTCATTTACAGAACTGAAAGACAAAGTCCAGTAAATGAAAACAAACAAACAAACAAACAAACAACAACAACAAAAAACAAAAAAACACACCAAAAAACACTGGGTTGAGGAGGGAAAGAACTAACTTTCTTAAATATGTACTATGTGCCTTGGGCTTTTAATACAATATTTTATTCAGTTATAACTGTAGCACTACAGGTTGGGTTAAACTAGCACGTAGGAGGCATCTAATAAATGTTTATCAAGTAAATGTATAAATTAGTATTCTCAGTATTTTACAGATGAGTAAACTGGTTCAGAAAGATTAGGCTGCTTGACCTTGTTACCTAACTTGTAAGCAGTGGCGGCTCTAGAATCCATTACAAGAGCTATTTGATTCTAGGTTCCAAATTTTCTTAATTACACTGTGATGTCTAACCATCATAATCTTTTCCAAGCAACCGACTTGTCCCATCTACCTCAAACTATTATTCTTGGGCTCAGCCCTTCCATAATCCATCTTCTGGTTCCCCCATGAGAGACAAGATTCTGTACTAAGGAAGCCATGGATCTCAATCAATTTGGCAGTTATTAATTCTGTACCATTAGCATAGCAGAGTATTGGTTATACCCGCTCAGTGAATTTGACAGGGAAAATGAGTTATTTAGTGTCTTTTGTCTTCATTAGACCAAAAATAATGTGAAGACAGAGACCATTTTTGCATCCCAGAACCTGTCACAAAGCAGGTACTCAAGTGTTCAATAAATATTTGTTGGCTTGTATGAATGACATACATTACTATTAATATATTACCTTTGCTAAGCTGGGCACTTATTCGGAAGCCTAAAACTGGGTTTCTTTCTGCAACAAATGAAATTGCTTAATGGCGCTCTACAGAAAAATATAATTAGATAGTATGATATTGTTTACTATATTTTTGAGGGGGATGAAGGCTCATGACCACTCCATCTGTAATAGAAGTGGTTTAGTGTGGTACAGGATAGTTCAGAGCTCAACCTCCGAGTTAGAAAGCCTGGGTTCCAATCTTTGCTCCTGCACTTACTAGCTGTGTGGACTTGCACAAGTAGAAGATGCACATAGATTGAAGTGGAGACGAGTATAGAACCTCCTTAAGGTCATTGTGAGGGTTTCATTACATAATACACATCAAGTACTTAGCACAGCTCCTCCCACAAAATAAACATTCAATAACTATCAGCAATTTTTCTTCATCTTAGTCAACATGGAGACAAAGTAATGTAATTGCTTAACAATCTGAAAACTTGACTCAATAGAATTAAATTTAAATAAAGAGCTACAAACATATTAAAATGGGTATCAAATCTCTGATTTCATATGTGGAATGATTTATTTCAATTGAGATAACAGTTACTCATGATCTATTTTTCCTTATCATTTAAGAATACATAAATAGGACAAGCATAGTGTCTCCCACCTGTAATCCAATGCTTTGGGAGGCCACGGCGGGAGAATTTCTTCAGGCCAGGAGTTTGAAACCAGCCTGGACAACACCAGTAAAACCCTGTATCTACAAAAAATTTTTTTAAAAAATTAACTGGGCATGGTGGTGTACCTGTAGTACCGGTTACTTGGGAGGCTGAGACAGGAGGACTGTTTTGAGTCTAGGAGTTGGTGGCTGCAGTGAGCTCTCATTGTGCCATTGCACTCCAGCCTGGGCAACAGAGCAAGACCCTACCCCTAAAAAAATAATAATACATAAGTATATAGCAAAAAGTAGTAATTATTATTTTCAGGGGATTTATTGGCTTTGTTAAATCAAGGGAAAAAGCCTATAATTAATTACAAATATTATATAAATAAACCTAAGTATAAGAAAGTATCAAAAAAAGTACCATTAAAATAACTGGATCCCCTAGAATATACGCATGAAAAAAATGATTATGACTCTAAAAAAAAAAAAAAACAAAAAAATCTCCTTATCAACTAAAACCTAAGTAATAACAATACAAATAGTTGTATGACTTTTGTAGATTAATTACTATCATTAACTAGAATAATTTCAAGCAATTATATTATAATGTGATTAAAATACATCACAAATGGCCATGGTAACGAAATAATACATTTCTTACACTATTCATATATTCAATTTGAGAAAAAAGACAAGTCAGTGGTCTCGTATTTGTCTCCATGCTTCTAGTGTTCCTTATTTCAATTCATTCTCCAAAATCTTAGGCTTGTTTTTCTGTTTTTTCCTTGCTTTTAATTCTTCATTTCTTTCTCACTGATTTTAGAATAAAGTTCAAACTCTTTAGCATGTGTTATGGACTGAATGTTTATACCCCCACAACCCCCTGCCAAATTCGTATGCTGAAACCCTAGCCTTCAATGTGATGGTATTTGGAAGTAAGGACTTTAGGAGGCAATTAGGTTTGGATAAGGTCATGAGGGTTGTGCCCTCCTGATGGGATTAGTGCCCTTATAAGACAAAGAGACACAGGAGCTCTCTCTTTCTTCATGCACTGAGGAAAGGCCCTGTGAGCACACAGCAGGAATGTGGCTGTCTATAAGCCAGGAAGCAGGTTCTTACCAGGAACTCAATCTGCTGGCACCTTGACCTTGGACTTCCTAGGCTTTAGAACTGTGAGAAATAAATGTCTATTGTTTAAGCCACCCAGTCTACAGTATTTCGTTATAACAGCCCAAGCTAAGATGGTATATCATACAAAATTTTCTTTGCTAATTTCTGCAGACTCATCTCTCAATAGACATCCCATCTATAGAATATTTGCACCATCTCAAAGTCACAGCCTCTCTCCAATGCCTATGCCCCTCTTCACCCCTTTCCCTCTATCTTGAGTGTCCTACTCACCATGGCCAGTCTTCTTTCAGTATTTATTAAAGCTTCACTGCTGCTTGGACACCCTCCCTGATCCATTCATAGACATTATTAGGCCCTTTCCTTATACTCCCAAACATTCTTTGCCATAGCATTTGTCACATTGAGGCCTTGCTGTTTATTTCTGATCGCTGATATCGAGCACAACTCCTGGGTCATTAAGAAATCTTTGCTGACTGAAAACACATGTATAACTGAAGGAAGGAATATGTATCATCTCATAATAACAACACAACCTAATGAGGTAACCAGTACTTAAGTTGCACACCCTTTATGTCCCACTCCCTTATTCCCACACTTATCCACTATGATACTAAGTACTTAATCTGAAATATGTAAAGCTTAATATCACAAAAGTACTGCTACCACTTCTACAACAGTAAGCATTTGCCATTTCCACTTCCCCAGGCTATGGTGATTGGCATTCAATGTAATTCCTAAAAATGGTCAACCTGTCCTCTTTTTAGCCAACATGGCAAAACCCCATCTCTACTAAAAATACAAAAATTATCTAGGTGTAGTGGTGGGTGCCTGTAATCCTAGCTACTCCGAGGCTGAGGCAGAAGAATTGCTTGAATCAGGGAGGTGGAAGTTGCAGTGAGCCAAGATCACGCCAATGCACTCCAGTCTGGGTGACAGAGCAAGACTCTATCTCAATAAATAAATAAATAATAAATGAAATAAAAAATAAAGAGTACTTTTAGACAATCTAATTTTAGCAGCAATCTGCTTAGTTTTTTATTTGATTGATTGATTGATTGATTTGAATTTCTTCAGAGCAACCAACTAGAAGCCAGACCAGAATAAAGTTATTTGGATATACTTGTGACATATCTCTCAATGTCTAATAAATAGATATAGTAAACATACAGTAAAAATATTCCTAATTTTTCACAATATACTTAGAAGGAAGGGCTTTCTTATATGTATAGAGAAGTTATGGCTGAAATTGCTACCCCTCACTGATACGTGTTTCCTCTTCTTCCTGGGCATGTTGCACGACTGCATTTTCTCTAACAAACTAGAAAGAGAAGAAAAGTACCTCATAATAAAGGCCAAATAAGAAAATCCCATAGCTAATATCATACTCAATGGGGAAAAACTGAAAGATTTTTCTGTAAGATAAGGAACAGGATCCCCACTCTCACCACTTCAATTCAACATAGGACTAGAAGTCCTAACCAGAGGAACTGGACAAGAAAAGGAAATAAAAGCTATCCAAATCTGAAAAGGAGAAGTAAAATTGGCCCTGTTTGCAGATGATGTCATCTTATATATAAAAAACAGAAGATTCCACAAAAAACTGTTAGAATTAATAAGCAAGTCAAGTAACATTGCAGGATACAAAATCAACATACAAAATCAATGGCATTTCTATACACTAACAATGGACTATCTGAAAAGGAAGAAAAAAATTGTATCTACATTATCTACATTTAATATTTTGAGATATTAAAATACTTAGAAATAAGCTCAACTAAGAAGATAGAGACTTGTACACTGAAAATTATAAAATGTTAATGAAAGAAGACATAAATAAATGAAAAGACATCTTGTGTTCATGAATTGAAAAATGGAATATGGTTAAAATGTCCATACTACCCAAAGCAATCTACAGATTCAATGAAATCTCTATCAAATTCCAATGATAATTTTTATAGAAATAGAAAAAAAAAAAAACCTAAAATTCATATGGAACCACAGATCATCCTGAATAGTCTAAAAAATCTTGAGAAAGAAAAACAAAGCTGAAGGCATCACATTTCCTGATTCAAAGTATATTATGAAGCTACAGTAATTAAAACAGTATGGCACTGTGAAAAAGACAGATATATAGTCCAAGGGAACAGAATGAAAATCAATCCATGCATGTATGGTAAAATGACCTTTAACAAGGGTGCTGGGAATACAAAGTAGGGAACAGATAGTTTTCAAGATAGAGTTTTGAAAACTGTATATTCACATGCAGAATAATGAAACTGGACTCTTATCTTACCCCATATACACAAATCAATACAAATGGATTAAAAACTTAAACATAAGTCATGAAACTATAAAACTCCTAGACAAAAACAGGGAAAAAGCTTCATGACATTAGTTTTGTCAATGATTGTATAAGTATGACGTCAAAAGCACAGGAAACAAAAGCAAAATCAGGTAAATGGGAATAGAGGAAATATCTGCCAATCATATCTCAGATAAGGGGTTAGTTTCCAATATATAAGGAATTTTTACAACACAATAGCAAAAAAACAAAACAAAACAAAACCTAATAATCTGATTTTAAAACTGGACTAAGTCTGGAATAGACATTTCTCCAAAGAAGACATACAAATGTCCAACAGGTATATGAAAAGATGCTGCTACTAAACATCAGGGGAATGAAAATCAAAAACACAATGACACTTGGTAGAAAAACTGTCAACACGTGTTGATGAGGATGTGAAGAAATTTGAACCCTCATATACTGTTGATGGGAATACAAAATGGTGCAGTTACTGTGGAAAACAATATGGAGATTTCTCAAAAAATTAAAAATAGACCTACCATATGATCCAGCAATCTGAGTTTTTGGTATTTATCTAAAAGAACTGAAAGCAGGATCTTAAAGAGAAATTAGCACTCCCATATTCATTGCAACACTATTCACAATAACCAAGACACAGAAGCAACCTAAATGTTCATCAATGAATGGAAGCATAAAAAAAAGATGTGGTATATACATATAACGTAATATTATTCAGATGGAAAAAAGAAGGAAATCCTGCAGTGTGTGACAACATGGATGAAACTTAAGACAATATGCTGTACACCAGTCACAGAAGGACAAATGCTGCATGATTTCACTTACGTAAGATATCTAAAATAGTCAAACTAATTGAATCAGAAAGTAGAATGGTGAATGCCAAGCACTGGTGGTATGGGTGGGAAATGGGGTGTTTCCAGTCAACGGGCATAAAGTCTAAATTATACAAGATGAATAAGTTTTTGAGATCTGCTGTATAACATTGTTCCTATATTAAACAATATTGTCTTATATGCCTAAAAATTTGTTAAGAGTGTAGATCTCATGTTAACTGTTCTTACCACAATAAAATAAATTTTTTTTAAAAACCAAGAGCATTGGGTGTGATGGTTGGCACACAGAAGCCTACTGCCTATTGAGTTTTTGAGAGAAAGAACTTAGCTGTTTGAGATCCCTGACCTTACCCCAGTAGGAAGCAGGATATGAAAGATGCACATTCCCCAAGGAGGGCAAGCTCCTTCACACCCATTTCAGACATGGCCATACAGGACAATGAATAAGAAGTAGATTCCCAAAGTAAGGGGCCAGTTGCCACAGAGAACAACAAACAGGAGGATTCTTCCCAGATACAAAAGTTCTAATCAAACAATTTTCCTGCTCTCCATGTTAAGAGGCCTTCCTCAGGCCTGTTTATGCACATGGGGATTTCAGAATTTATATTGACAAATAACTTGTGTCCCCCACGATTTCTACCATTATATGTTGGATGTGTATAGGGAGACTGTAGGTAGATTCTTAGTTCTCAGGGCTACGAGGAACCACCTTCAGACCTGACAGAGAATATCCTTTCATTCAGAGATTCCGAACTTAAATCTGTATATGGTGATCAGATGGGACTTTGGTTGTTTTTCTTGTTGAATGTCTTCTATATGCAGGAAGAGTGAAACAGATATTTGGTGACCAGAGGTAGAGGGTAGCCAAGAATGCTACTGTTTGGCAATACGAGCCATGGCTTCTAGCCTCCTTTAAAATTAGGAGTGGTCAACTGGCTTCATTCTGGTCAATTAAATATAGTGCAAAAGATAATGTGTGCCAATTTTAAGCCCGGCCCATAAAAATCCTCCCATGTGGGACTCTTACTCTACTCTCTCAACCATAGGCTTTGAGGACAAAAAGGGAGACAGTAACACTAGACAGAAAAAACCACTAGGGGCCCGTGATGACTGTGTGGAGCAGAACTAGAGCCCCACCCTCCAACACGGACACATATTAAACCATGATAAGAGCAAGAAAAACAGCATTTCTTATGTTAAATCATTGATATATCGGGTTTATCTGTTTAGTTATATGTCTTAACAAATACAAAACTTAAACCAAAACAAATTATGATTATAGTGTTTGGTGCTAATAATAAGGAAAATGTAAGATTTTTAAGGCCCTTAAAGAAAGGACTTCACTGATATTTAGTTTTAAAAAAATACCTTAAAAATTCAATTTGTGAAATATCAAGTGATCAACAGTTTACTCCAATAATGATGCTTCATAAGAATACTAAATATTTAGTTTTAGGAACTTTTAATAAAATTACCCTTAGCATTTGATTGGAATTTAGTGACATTTAAAACAGTATTCCCAGATATATTTTAGATAAATCATTCATATTCTTTTAATTGTTTTTCCTACTTTAACAACAGCAGCAAAGAGAAACAAAGTCATATTAGGCAAATGATTCATCTTCCCACTTTCCGATGCCTTCCCTTCACAACTAAGTGATGAATGAATAATCTTATAGAAACAAAAAGTCTTAGCGTTGGAAGAGACTTCGTCCAGTCTTTCATTAATACAAAAATTCTAGTTACAAAACCCAGTAACATATGACAAATGATCACATAGATGGAATGTAGAGGCAGCTTGAACGCTTCCAGCACAGCACTGGAATTCACTGAAATACTGAATTTCCTTTTGAAATTCAATATTTGTTGAACCCATGTGTTATGTGATATGGTATATTTTGATTTTGGACAGGTATGTCATAAATGTATGTTTGAAGAGCTAATCTGCCTCACCTGAATCTTTAGAGCTTTAAGGAAGTGGCTAGTCCTTATTTCATAGACACCCTTTCCAAGCATGTGTAGTCCTAAAGACGTTGTCACTGGCATAATTCTAAATTGGAGGTCATTAAGGAAAAGATACAATAAGCTGATCTTTTTATCCATGTTCTTCAATGAGTGAAGTTTTAAAGGATAAGCTTCTGCAGATAAGGAACTAAAAGTTTTTTTGTTTTAAAATAGAGGTTTAAAGGAAATGACTACAGTTGCCACCATCTCCCTGATTATTAATTAAAGGCTTTTCTTCAATTATCATATTATTCGATATAGTCAATGGTTATATAAGTTTTATAAGTAAAAAAGATAAGCAAAGCAAAATGTTAACACCTACCATGTAACTAAAATACTTGAGGAACAATGAAAAAAAAAACCTTCACCCTTATGCTAAAAACAGTTAATAAGTGTTTAATGTGACAAGTGACTTCAAAACTTGCAATTATCCTGCTAAAGCATGGCGTCACTGATAGAGACAAAGACGGCAGATATAGTATAGTGGTAGGTGGTGTGGGTCCCTGTTCTTATCTTCAACACAGTATTCCCTTCAACTCTCTGGCAGGGTGTGGGAAAAGTCCGAGGTTTCCACCGGTGAGTTTAATAAAAGATGTAGAACCAATCTAAGTTATACATTTCCCAAGGGACATACTCTTTTGTACGTTCTGTCTTTTCTGTTAAACTTGCTACTTTTCCAATGCCATTAACATCCTATTACTTTGTTAAGGAAGACAGGGCTCTTGCATATTACAAGATTTGTGCTAGTTTGCAGAGTGAATGAATTCTCCTGCAAGTATAATTTTCCTTTCCTGAAATACACTCACGCATTCACCAATATTTACTGGATGTCAATATGGGTTAGGTGCTGAGGATTCGGCAGTGCATAAAACAACGTCTCTACTCCCAAGGAGTCTCCCTCCATTCTAGTGGAGGAAGACAGGCAGTGAGCCAATAAATGAGTGTATAGTGTGTTGTGTGGTGATCAGAGCATGGAACGACAGAAAGTTGGGTAAAGGTGTGGTGGTCAGAGGGCTTGCTATTTTGGATGAGGTGTGGAGAGAAAGCCTCACCTATAAGGACACATTTGAAAAGGGACTTGTAGCAATGAAGGAGCTTTGCAGGCAGAGAAAGCAGCAAGTGCAGAGGCCGTGAAGAATTCTTAACGTTGCTGGAGCTAGTGGCCTAGAAAGTGAGCGAAAGGAGATGAAATCAGAGCTGAGTGGGGCAACAGATCATGTGGGGCTCTGTAGGCCCTTAGAAAGGGTTTGAGATTTTTCCTCAAGTAAATTAAAATAAGAGAGCAAATGAATAATCAGGAAAACATGTTTTAAGATTGCCTTGTCTGATGTCAAGTTATCATTCTTTGGTTAGGGAATATACCTATAACTGAAAAACAGAATGTACTCAAAGGGCAAGTACTTTGTTTTCTTAAGTTACTCAAAGTAATTACTAAGTTTTAAAACTAGCTGACTGAAATATTTTGACAAATCTAACCTAAAGGTTAATGATATATACAAAATGAGTATGGATTTTTACATTTCTCATCTTTATGTCTACACTATATCCTTTAAAATTTAGATTTTAAGTTATATACAATATAATCAAATATAAAATATTTCCAGAATCTATTCTGACTCCTGTCGATGTCAATGTCATCTTGTTTATCTTGGTACTGATATAATAACATCAAATGAAATTTGGCAACATTCAGCACTAAAATATATTTAAGGCTTATGGTGTATCAAACACATAATGAGACAGCCATTATTTCAAGCTGGTGGTAAATGTCTTTCCTGCTGTGGTAGGCAGAGTTCTAAAACGTACCCCCAAGATTTCTTATACTGACTGAATATGATGAAATTTCATTCATGTCTATGATTATGGTACTTATAAGGCAAAAGGGATTTTGCTGATGTAATTAAGGTTACTAATAAGTTGACTTTGAGTTCATCAAAAGAAAGATGGTCACGTGCCTGTAATCCCAGCACTTTGGGAGGCCAAGGTGGGCAGATCACCTGAAGTCAGGAGTTCAAGACCAGCCTGGCCAACACGGCAAAACTCCATATTTACTAAAAATACAAAAATTAGCCAGGCATGGTGGTGCATGCCTGTAGTCCCGGCTACTCAGGAGGCTGAGGCGGGAGAATCGCATGAACCTGGGAGGAAGAGGCTGCAGTAAGCCAACATCGTGCCACTGTATTCTACCTGGGGGACAGAGCACAACTTCATCAAAAAAAAAAAAAAAAAAAAAAAAAAGATTGTCAGGGTGGACCTAATTTTATCCCATTTCCTTTAAGGGCACAGAGTTTTCTCTACTTGATAGCATAAGGACCAAAGTCAGATTTGAAGAATAAGGGGGATTTAACACGCTACTGCTATCTTGAAGATGAAGGAGGACATATGTAAAGGACCTTGGACTGTGCCCTAGAAGGTGAAAGAAACTCCTGGCTGGCAGACAGCAAGAAAACAGACTCATAGCCACAAGAAATTGAATTCTGCCAATATCACGAATGTGCTTGGACAAGTACTCTGAGCTCCAGGTGAGAGCTCAGCCTAGCTGACACCTTAATTTTGGTCTTGTAATACCTAAGCAGAGAACCTAACTATACTGTGTGCAGATTTCTCACCTACCTAAACTGTGAGCTATTAAACGGATGTTGTTTTAAGCTTGTGGAAATTAGTTACAAAGCAATAGAAAACTAATAACTTACCTTGAAGACTATATTTATGGTGCAGTTAAAGGAATAAAAAAGAAGCTGAAAGTCTTATATTAGGTGTAACTAAGTTTTCTTTCTTATAAATGGTATCAGTGTATTGGCTAGAGGCCTAAGCTGCCATAACAAAGAGATTCAAAAAATATAGTGGCTTGGTCAGGCATGGTGGCTCATGCCTGTAATCCTAACACTTTGGGAGGCCAAGGCAAGAGGATCTCTTGAGCTTAGAAGTTCACGACCAGCCTGGGTGACACAATGAGATCCTATCTCTATCTATCTATCCATCTATCTATCTGTCTGTCTATCTATCTATCTATCTATCTATCTATCTATCTATCTATCCATCCATTGGTCTCAACTAGACAGTAATTCATTTATTTCTTGCAAAACCATACATGGCTGGGTATCCTGATGGACTAGAACAGTTACATGCTTTTCAATTTATGCCTTCTGACCTATAGTCCTTGCAAGGATGGCTGATAAATGTCAGCTGTAGCTGAGCAACCTTGTGGCCATCTAAAACATGAGAGCTCTATGATGGAAGAAGGGGCAAATGGATATTTTTGGACAACTGGGAGTCTCTAACAATCCAGCAGTGCTCAGGACATTTTTGTACTGCATTATGAATATTGAATCGCTCAAATTGTTATGACTTTATTCCATGAAAGTGAGTCAAATATCTGCTTCATCAACACTCCCCCAGATTAGTCCTAAATCTATTTTTAGACTCTAGATCTAGAGCAAAAATGAGTAATTCCTCTTCTATGAAGCAATCTTCTAAATATTTGAATCAGATGTCAGTATCCTCCATAAGTCTCCAGACTTATTACTCTCCCATCTGTCTCCCATTCTTCTCTATTAACAATCCCTCACTACCTTAAATGCTCTGCGCTAATTTTTGCTTGTTAAGACATTTTAAAAAATATGGCCATTATCAAGAACATACTCCTCAGTGAAAGGCTCTTGGCTAGGAATTTGAGTTGGCAAAGAGAACAAAGGAATATTTAAGGTAAAGAACTGAATCAGTTTCTGTCTGCAGGAACAAATGAACATGGTATACTTTTAGGAAATCTATGAAAACCACACTGGCTGAAGTGGCAAATTTGTTTTAGGGATTAATGAGAGATAAAACTATTCAATAGTGCACATGAACTCAGTTAACAGAGAGTCTTGAATGCCAGACTGATGAAATTTGATGTGATAATAATAACATAAAAAGGAGCCAATGTAGGTGGTGAGTTGAAATCTACAATTTAAACTACAAATACCTTCTTTTCTTTTAAGTATGGATGACAAAAAAAGTAAAACGATGGATGCATGACCTTAGAAAATAATCATCTTTTAAAGCTGACAGATGGCTTTTCTTCTCTCATAAGGTTATAGCCTTAAGTACAAACATATTATCATGATATACAAAACTTTAAGTATGAATACATTTTATATTTAATATAAAGGTAAATCACCTAAGAACACATTAGATAAGTATTAAACAAAATGATATGAATATTAAGTATAAAATATTTTAAAATATTAAATGCTATCCTAACACTGACATTTTCTTTACCCAAAAAGAGAGCACTTGCTAATAAACTTTATAGGAGATGATTAAATCATACATCAATGCCCTTTTACATCCAATTTGAGTTCTGAGGTAAATAAAATATCCATGGCATTTTAAGTACTGTAAAAAAAGTATGCAAATGTGTGATAAAACTAATTAAAATCTCTCAGTGGTAGCACTATTCTCTACTTATAAATCTCCAAATCCTTCCAGCATCAGGGAGCAAGTGCTTGAGAAAAGATTTTGACAATGGTGATTTTACAAAAGCCATCATCTTCAGAATTGGTGAGAACCTGTGATGACAGGCACCAGAAAAGTTCATGAGTGATAAGTGCCCCCAGGCACTTTCTTTGGAGACAGGCCAGTAAGATCATTTAATTGTTAATATGTTATATTAAAATCACTCAGTGTTGTGAATAATTGAATACAAATGCTACCTTAATTGGGACAAATGATTTGAAGCCCCGGTCATTCATTATTTAAATTTTCATTTTGCTTGAAATAAGATCTATTTTTTATTTTCTCTTCTGTTTAAATTTTTACACCTACAATGTCTATTTGGAAGTGCAGTATAGAGATCAAAGGCCTTGTCGAAAGAATCGGTAACAACACGACCACCATTAAATTATCACAGATCTATAAATACTGCCAGTTCCGAAGCTTTTTACTTAAAAAACAGATTCCAAACCCAAGTCCTACTCTAATTTTTCAACAATTTGTGATTACGATAAAGTTACTTCATACATTCTATTTACTTCACTCTTAAAATATGTTAAGTGGACCTGTCTTATATATACTTAGCCTTTTGGCCAGAATAAAATTTTAGAAGTCTGAAAAGTAAAAATGCTGCAGAAATGCAGGAGGTTCAAAACATAGAGACTAAATGAAAAACATAGTTGCTGCCATTCTGAAGAACTCACAGTATGAGTCTATTACACTGTTTAATTATTAAACAGCTATGGAAGGAATGGATAAAGATGGTGTAAATCGCTTGTCTGTATAATCTGACATTGA
Organism: Mandrillus leucophaeus; assembly: GCF_000951045.1. NCBI lineage: Eukaryota > Metazoa > Chordata > Mammalia > Primates > Cercopithecidae > Mandrillus > Mandrillus leucophaeus. The sequence continues at coordinate 2,264,268 of NW_012103732.1, read as the reverse complement.
GTTGATTGTTTTGGTTCACTTACGGTTGGTAGAAAAGTTTTATTCCTTTTAAAGTGAGCTTTTCTTACTTTTAAAATTATTTAAGTGGGAATGCACCCCTGTTCACTCCATTATAGTTGTTTGTGATTGACACATGGACATGGATGTAATAAAGTAGAAAAAATATGAAAATACCAAAGCTCTAAGGAAAGGCAATCATCCGTTTATCTAAAAAATGCTTTACTATTGAAAGCATTTGAAAAGCGTTGTTTCCCAAGTTATTCCTAATTGTGTTGTGAAGGTCTGTCAACCTCTAATAAAAATCATGAAAATGGTTGCAAAAGTAAATAAACAAATAAATGCAGGAGGTAACTATCATTGTTATTGTGTGTTTCTGTTTTTCCTCATGCTGCTGGAAGGATATTCTGTTCTTTATTTCTTCAACCTTTGGCTAATTATTTCTCTCCCGTTTTCTGTATGTCAACGCAATGTACACGTATTGGTTTGTGTCATCCTGGACCTCTGCTAAACTTCAGTCCTCTCTTCATAATCTGTTTTACTAAGAAAGTACTATAAGGACTTTTTTTCTCAAACAACCAGTAGTTCAAACTTCAAAACACCCTATCCCTGTGCTTAGGTCCATTTGTTTTTGTGTTTTTTGTTTTGAGATGGAGTCTCACTCTGTCACCCAGGCTGGAGTTCAATGGCACAATCTCGGCTCACCGCAACCTCTACCTCTGGGTTCAAGAGATTCTCCTGCCTTAGCCTCCCAAGTAGCTGGGACTACAGGCATGTGCCACCATGCCTGGCTAATTTTTGTATTTTTAGTAGAGATGGGGTTTCCTCATTTTAACCAGGCTGGTCTCGAACTCCTGATCTCAAGTGATCCAACAGCCTCAGCCTCCCAAAGTGCTGGGATTACAGGTGTGAGTCACCACGTCAGGCCTAGGTCCATTTATGATTATTAGTTTTATTAAAATAGTTAACATGTCCAGTCCTCCCTTAGTATCCTCAAGGGACTGGTTTCAGGCCCCATATGCATATCCTTGGATGCTCGAGGCCATGATATAAAATGGTGTAGTATTTGCATACAACCTACATGCATCCCCTGTATATTTAAAATCATCTCTAGATTACTCTTGCAATGCCTAATACAATGTAAAGGCTATGTGAATATTTGTTACATTGTGTTTTTTATTTGTATTATTTTTATTGTAATGTTATCTACTTTTTTTTCAAATATTTTCAATTCCCGGTTGGTTGAATCCTCGGCTATAGAATTGCAGATGGGAAAGGCTAACTGTGTTGCATGCTTACTATATAGTAGGCATTGTTCTTACCATTTTGCATGTCTTAACTCACTAAGCCGTCATAATAATTTTATACTATATTGTTTTATTATTTTATGCTATATTTGATAGTTACAATAATTATTAATGATTGCCACCTTTATTATTGTAAGCATGGGGCTTTGCAGGGTACTGTGGTACAGAACTCTAGGTGTGCAGGGTGCTTCCTAGAATCAGCAATGTGCTGGATGTTGCACAGACTAGATGCTAAGCAAATGCTCGTAGAATTGATTATCTCACATTTTTACTTGTTATGCCTTTCTGTGTTCCGTCTTATATTCCTGAAGTTCTGCAAAGTTTTCATGACCTCTGTTGAATATCAACGCTGGGAAAAGCAATATTTATAGGGATATTATATTATATAATTAAATTAATATTTAAAAGGGAGTACAAATCAAAAGTAGAAGACAGCTTCAGTTGGCACAAGAAAAAATATTTCATGGGTAAAAGAGTACAAAAGAGGACTTTTAAGGATGGAGTAATGTGGGCTTCACCTTGAGACTTCCTCAAGATAGTCACCAGCACCACTGGCATGACCTGAACATACAATGTAATATATGTGCATAGAAAATAATATCTTCACTTCATCACTTTTTTAGGGGGCAGTGTGGGCAGTGTACTACTTTTAATAAGTAAAATTCCTGATTTGATGAAAACTTGATAAGTGAATCCTCTAGTGTTACATAAATTATCATTTGGAGAGCTTTTTAATGTTCAATGTGGTTTTACATAGAGTTTGTGGGTTTATTCTAGTTTGCCTTGGACTTTCACACGTAATTACATCTCATTGTAAAAGTGTATGAAAATTAGAAAGCTGAAATAAACTTATTTTTTCTCTGTGACCATCAGAGAAATGGATCCTCTTGCCACAGTCACTCCATGCATTGTGAATAGGTTCTATGGAAGCAGAATGACCACATTCAAATTTCAGCAATGATGTCTTCCAAGGCTAGTGATATGTTTTTATTTCTATATTTCTATTTACCTACTTTAACATTGTTTCACTATAAATTTATTAAAGCAGTCTTTTCCAAGCTAAAGCATATTTACTCTTCATGAATACTATACTAAAAGCACTTAGGGTTTATATTAATATTTATTCTTTAGGAAGAGAGATCTCTTTAAAAAATACCTTTATGTTAACAGATATTTAGGCCTTTTTTTCTGAGCTGATTTACAAAGCTTCACAGAATAGCAGTGTATTTTTTTCTGAGTCATTTCAATCTTTCCTAATATCTTCATTTCCATTTAGAAATGTGACAGTCGATCCTATTGTATTCAAAGACTGCTACCTCAGGAATTAATGAATATATTTTTCAAATGCTAATGTTTTAGTGAAATGAAAGCATTCTTCAGCATTCTGTTCATTGGATGCTATAACAGTGATTTTTTGAAGTACGTTTTCAAAAACAACTTGGCATTTAATAATTCCCTGGTTTTTTGTTTTGTTTTGTTTTTGTACTTCACCTTCTAGCCTTATTAAGGGAAGCTGTTTAAGATTTGGTTAGGTCCAATGGCTCGAAGAGTGTCTTCTAAGAGTGTATTAGTCTGTTCTCATGCTGCTATTAAAGACATACCCGAGACTGGGGAATTTATAAAGAAACAAGGTTTAATTGACTCACAGTTCCACATGGCTGGGGAGGTCTCAGATGACTTACAATCATGGCAGAAGGCACCTCTTCACAGGGTGGCAGGAGAGAGAGAATGAGAGTCCGGCAAAGGGGGAAGCCCCTTCTAAAACCATCAGATCTCGTGAGAACTAACTCACTATCATGAGAACAGGATGGGGGAAACCACCCCCATGATTCACTTACCTCCACCTGCTCCCTCCCATGACACATGGGGATTATGGGAACTATAATTCAAGAGGAGATTTGGGTGGGGACACAGCCAAACCATATCAAAGAGTATTTCCATTAAAAAAAAAAAACAAAATTATTTTTAATTTGTAGAGATGGGATCTTCCTATGTTGCCCAGGCTTGTCTCTAATTTCTGGCCTCAAGCAATCCTCCCACCTCACCTTCCCAAAGTGCTGGGATTACAGGTGTGAGCTATTGTGCCCTTCTTCTAAGAGTATTTTCTAGAGGAACTGTAACAGCTGGACAATCTGGAAGAAAAGACAAAGAAGGTCCCTTTTGTCTTTAACTTAGACCCTACATTAGTTGCTATTGTGATATGACAGATTACCACAAATGTAGTGGCTTAAACAACATTCATTTATTGTCTCACAGTTTCCATAGGTCAGGCTTGGCTTAAATGCTCAGTGACACAAGAAGAGACAAAATAAGAAATGTATATTTGGTCTTTGTTCCTAGTTCCTGGCACAGAGCTTTAAAAATCCTTGTAATTTCTTGAGCGATAGAAGCACCTTTTGTTACAATATCTAGTTTTACTCCCCAGTCTGACACAAAAGCTTCTAAGATCTTCGGAATCTCTGGAGTGGTAAGTGTCTCTTTTTGCGTGTGAATGAGATGACTGGTGGCTGGGGTCTCTAGGCAGCTTCAGGATAAGGCTGGTTGCTAGAGGAATCAAATAGGTGATTAGAGGGTTAGAACTTTCAACCCCATCCCTTGACCTCTGGGGAAGGGTGAGGGGATCCATATTGAGATTAATCACCAATGGCCAGTGGCTTAATCAACCATGCCTACATAATGAAACCTCCATAGAGACCCTAAACAACAGAGTTTGGAGAGCTTCTGGGTTGGTGAACACACTGATGTGCTGGCAGGTAGAACAGCCAGAGAAGGCATGGATGCTCCATGTTCCTTCCTACATACTTTGTTCTGTGCTCACTTCTATTTGGCTGTTTCTGAGTTGTATCCTTCATAATAAACCAGTAATAGTATGTAAACTGTTTTTCTGAGTTCTGTGAAACATTCTAGTAAATTACTGAACCCAAAAAAGGGATAGTACAATCTCCTGATTTATAGCTGGTTGGTCAAAAGTATGGGTGTCCTAGACTTGGGATTGGCATCTGAAGTGGGGGCAATCTTGTGGAGCTGAGCCCTCCACCGTGGGCTGTGTTAACACTGGGTAATTAGTGTTGAAATTGAATTTAATCACTGGACACACAGATGGTGTTCACAGAGAATTGGAGAATCACTTGGTGTGGAAATCCCACACATTTGGTGTCAGAAGTGCTGTATGTATAGAAAAAGTTTTCCATTTAGCTGCAATCAAGCCATCAGCTAGACTGAGTTCTCACCTGGACCCTGGGATCTTGTTCCAGGCTCATGCAGGTTATTGGCAGAATTCAGTTCTTTATAGCTGTAGAACTGAGGCCTTTAGCTTCTAGAGGCCATTCTTCTCCATTGGCAATTCACAGCCTTGATGTTTGCCTCTTCAAGGCCAGCAAGAGGGTCCCTCTAGCTCAAGGAGAGCTCCAGTCCCTTTTAAAGAGCTCACTTGATTAGGTCAGGACCACCAAAGACCATCTCCCTTTTGATTAACTCAAAATCGATTGATTAAGAACATTTATCACATTTGCAAAAACAGCACAATCACAAGAGTGATACTCTATTACATCACAGATTCTATCCACTCTAAAGGGGAGGGAATTATATAAAGACATGGATCTTTAGAGGTCTCCCTTTTGATTAACTCAAAGTTGATTAAGAACATTTATTACATTTGCAAAAATAGCACAATCACAAGGGTGATACTCCATTATGTCACAGGTTCTATCCACTCTAAAGGGGAGGGAATTAGACAAAAACATGGATCACTAGAGGTCATTTTAGAATTCTCTTATTACACAAGTCTGAAATCCAGCTTTATTTAGCTGAATTATTACATCCTATTTTCCAGATCTCAACACAGGTTCTCCAGTCAGAGGTCCAAGGCACAGATAAATCACAGAAACTCTGAGGCCCTCCTTGGCATGGCCAGCCCTCTTTCCACAGAGACTTCCTATATCACTTTTTTCTACTAGATCTCTTACAGTTATGCTGGACTTCTTAAAAGAGGTGTGCAATGCTTTCTCTTCACAAGGCCCTGCCATTCACCTAAAAGCACAATATCTACTTGTAGATCAGAAGCATAGCAGAAAACTTGCCTCACAAATTTAAATCTATAAATCATCAGTGTTTGTACCATTGAGCAACGGTAAATCTAAAATGCTTTTGTCTGTCCTAATAACATTTTAAAGATAATTCCTTATTTTCTTGTGAAAAGTTAAAATATAATCTTGTTCAATTTTCTGATACTGTACATTAATGTATTTCAGGAGCAATGACGTTCTATTTGAGATTTGCTGGCTTCTCACCATATTGATTTTTTGGTGCATGTGATAGAGTAAAAAGGGATGTCTATTGACTTCTGCTATGACATTATTCATAACATTAAAGAAAGTATTTTTGCTTTCCAACATGATTGAATCAGAGCAGTGAAACTGAAATCAGTAAAAATTAATTTCCAATAATTTTAAATACTCTGAAATACTAATTGTTTTCTCTAGCTTTTTCCTGCCCTCTTGAAAACTGATAATGATTTCTGTTTGTAATTTTATTTCAATGATCTCAGAGTGCAATTCTGAAATGATTAACAGAAGATTAGTGTGACATTTAAGAAGAAAACAGCAGCTTCATGCTTTAAAGAGTTTATGCCTGTAATCCCAGCACTTTGGGAGGCCGAGGCGGGTGGATCACCTGACATCAGGAGTTTGAGACCAGCCTGGCCATCACGGTGAAACCTTGTCTCTACTAAAAATACAAAAAAATTAGCCAGGCATGGTGGTGGGCGCCTGTAATCCCAGCTACTCAGGAGGCTGAGGCAGGAGAATCGCTTGAACCCAGGAGGTGGAAGTTGCAGTGAGCCGAGATCGTACCATTGCACTCCAGCCTGGGCAACAAGAGTGAAACTCCGTCTCAAAACAAACAAACAAAAAAACAAACAAATAAATGAATGAATATATGGGAAATATCCTCAATATCAGAAAAACAGTTGCTTTTTAAACTCTCAACAAAATCCTACTATTTTTCCCATATGAGGCAGATGGGCTGTTGTGTTGGAGTGATACAAAGGCATACAATGAGTAGGCTGTTAACAGCAGTCACTTGGTAGGACAAAAACTGTGGTGCATCACTGTAGCACACAGCCAGAGAAATTCTTAAAAGACAAAACTCCAATGCTGTGTGCCAGGGCCCGTTGGAATATATAATACTTACTAAAAATAATGGAAAAGAAAACAAATCCTTGCAGTACTCATTTGGGAATATTCACTAATTTCATCAATAATGTTTTAGTTAATAAGATGCTAGGCATAATGATGATGATGATGATGATGATGATGATGAAAACAGATAATCAGAGGACTTACTTTATACACTTTTCTAAAACCTTATGTGTAGAATCCCATTTACTCTTTAGAACAAGTGTACGAGGCAGATGCTTTCGTTATCCCCATTTTGAAGCATAGTTATTCAGTGACTTAGTTCTGGTCTGACACCAGACCGGTCCTGTAGCAGATACTGTGGGTAGCCAGCCATATCCTGTCTGCACTCTCAGTTTTCCTGCACAGTATCTCCAATTCCAATCTCAAGCTCCTATGACTTTATGCAGCCACAGGAGTGTGCTTGGCCCATGCATAGGCCAGGCTGCAGGTACAATGTCTTTGGAAGTAGGGTTTAACAGATGGCAAATGGGAACTGCTAAATAAATAACCCATCTTTTTGGCTCCTCACTGGGACTTGCTGAGAGCTCTACACTTGTCTCAGAGGTCTCAGAGGCCCTCTTAATTCACCCTGTGTTGCCCCCCATCCCTTCCCTATCTCAACCTTCCTTTTATCTGCCTTAGCAATGCTTTCTGGAATTGTCTCCCAAAGAAAGACAAATTCCTGTCTCAGAGTCTGCTTCTGAAGAACTCAACTTAAAAACGTGGTCTTTTCATCTATGACAGGCTGCTAATAAAATATCATTTAAAATAAATTAACTAAAGTTTGAGAATTTTTAAACTTGATTATGCTTTTGGGAAAAGCCATTTATTTTAGTTATTCTTATAACTTATACTCACAGAATTTCTTTAATAAAGAACAAAACTGTGTTCATTCTTTTTCAATTTAACTAGGATTTATTTTCAGATAACTTTTTTCAATAGGTAATAAGTTCTCAAAACACTAGAAATTTTACAAAAAGTTAAACATACAATTTTTGTAGTCACTGCCTTTGAGTACATTTTGACATAAAACTAGAATCCTTTAAAATATTAAACAACTCGGCAGTCTACACTTTAAAAATGTTTAGAGGGATAAATTGATCATTTTTCAACTATGAAGAAATTGTCACTTCAGGTCATAATTAGAGAGCATCCGCACATATTCACAATGGACACAATCTATGCAATACAGAAGTATAAAACAACATCTGGAACATAATAAATGATGAACTACATGCTGTAAAGATAACATCTCTTTTTTCCCAGGACTGTTTTCTCTTCATAGAGCCATGACTTTACATATCAAAGGGTTGCAAAGACCTAGGAACATTCCCTTATTTTCCCAAGAGATTATTTGTTTATATTAGAAAAACTAAATCTTTTTTTCTCTCTCAAGATGGGACGAGGGGCTGCTGTGCAACAGTTTCTACAGAAACTCTAAATGGCATAGTTTTGGGGCTCCTCTCCAGCGATACAACCCACTGTCAATGCAGCTGCCATCTGTTCTCATTGCATCCCTCCACAGGGGGAGAATACAGATGGGGAACTGATACTGTAAATAATGTCTGGCCTCTGATCTAGAAACTTTGTATTTGCTTTTAGGATGAAATAAAGAAATGTAGATATTAAAAACTTATCAATAAAATGTTCTTGGGAGTCATGCTCAATAACTAAATTGACTAAATGGTTTTTTCCCCACACTTCTGGGAAGATCCATAGGAATTCTCTGCTTCATAGGAACTACCAAAGTCAAGCAGATATCAACCCTTCGATTAAGGAACAACCTAAGAACACGCAAGATTCTGTCCTCCTAAGAGCAGCTATGAGCAACAAACTACCAGACTTTTCAAAGACATGGCAATTTGAGCTAAGGTTCAGAGCTCCCTATGTCAACGTCTATGGCCATTTGAAGGAACTCTTATTCTGTGGTTTACGGTATCTTGTCATCTAACCCTAGGCCTTAGAGAAATGAAACTGGCGTGAAGGCCTGAGTGAGGTTGGAGGGACCATTTAGTATACGAAGGACATCAGGAGCTCCAGGAAAAAGAGCCAGAGAGTTTCATGGGTTTCTAGAGAGTGTCTTAGATCTGAGGAATTCTGTGGTCTGTGTTTTGTATTTGAGAAATTCCACATAGCTGTGCTACTAAAGAGTGTGATCAAAACTCCTAGGAAAATAGCCTACAGTGAGCAAATAATCCTTTACTGAGGTCTTTTGGCTACATTTGTGGTTTGCCCTGGGAAGGTTTTTTTAACATACAGTTTGTGGTTGTAGTTTCATTTATTTACCTATGAGTTAAAACTGTATCTAGTAATTGGTGTGGCAGTTTTCTGTTTGTCTGCCTGTGACTGCAAGTGATTATTTGTAGTGTGTGTATGTTGGGGGGTGTGATGGTTAATACTGAGTGTCGACTTGATTTGATTGAAGGATGCAAAGTATTGTTCCTGGGTGTTTCTGTGAGGGCGTTGCCAAAGGAGATGAACATTTGAGTCAGCGGACTGCGAAGGGCAGACCCACCCTCCGTCTGGGTGGGCACAATCTAATCAGCTGCCAGCATGGCCAGAATAAAAGCAGGCAGAAGAATGTGGAAGGGCTGGACTGGGTAAGTCTTCTGACCTACATCTTTCTCCCATGCTGGATGCTTTCTGACCTGGAACATCAGACTCCAAGTTCTTCAGCTTTTAGACTCTTGGATTTACACCAGCGTTTTGCCGGGGGCTCTTGGGCTTTTGGCCATAGACTGAAGCCTGCACTATCAGCTTTCCCACTTTTGAGGTTTTGGGACTCAGAATGGCTTCCTTGCTCCTCAGCTTGCAGATGGCCTATTGTGGGACTTCACCTTGTGATTGTGTGAGTCAATTCTCCTAAGAAACTCCCCTTCATATATACATCTATCCTATTAGTTCTGTCCCTCTAGAGAACCCTGACTAAGACAGGGGGCAGTGAGATTCTTGAGATATCGTTTACATCCGTGCTTCTCAAACTTTAACATGCATCAGAATCACATAGAAGTTTCTTAAAACACAGATTCGTGGGTTTCATTTCCAGAGTTTATGATTCAGTAGGTCTGGGATGGGGCCCAAGAATTCACAAGTGTGGGTACCAAACTTTGAGAATCACTTCTCTATATCTACAACTACCCCTTTTCTTAGAGCTTTTCTAAAAATTAAGAGTGACTATGCATGTTATAAGAACATTGTGTTAAATGAGTAAGTCCACTTTAAAAATAAAAGGAGAGGAAAGAATCTGATTGCTAATTTCACCAAGAACTTGAAGAGAAAGTGAGACTCTCCCTGCAGAGTGAATTGAAGACATAGCTGTAATTCTAAAAAGGCAGAACAAACAATTGAGCAAAATGACTTTCTTTTCTGGGGAAAGAGTTATCCCTAAACAATGCTAAGACAGAATTTTCTTTTTAACAAATTACCTTTGCTTTCGTCCTGAGGGAAATCAACAAGATTGCATAGTCTCTCAAATTGAATAGAGCTCATATTTTGATTGGTTTTTGAGATTAATAGGTGCATAAAAATTTAGCATAAGGACTTTCAAAAGCTCCCCACCCCCACATAAATGGAAGTAAAAAATGCTCAAAAGGGAATGATAGAGTTCTAGTTAATAGGTGTCTCAGTTACTAAGATAAGGTGAAGAACAAAAGATACGTTAACAGCCTGCCCTTAAGGAATCTTTTTGTCTCAAGACTTTAAATCAAGCTTAAAGGTGTTAATATTACTTGGCAAATAAATGTTAAATAATTATAAAATTATTCTTTTTTGTTCACTTAATTAAGTATTCAATATTTCTGATCACAGAAAACACTTGAACAACTTAAATTGTTTTGTTAAATTGGCTTAAAAGACAGTTAAATGTTTTCTCTGCCTATATCACTAAGTGGGATATAATATTTAATGCAAACATTTACTTCATGTAAATCAAATTTATTTTCTGATAGGAGGCCTAATTAACTGAAACATTTTTATACATGTCTTATAGAACATGTACGTGATTACACTAAAAATTATCCTAATTACACTAAAAATTAAAGACTGTGGATGTAAACTTGAATGTAACTAAATCGAATTACAATCAGTCGTGCCTTTGTTTTTAAAAATAAGGTTATTTTAAACTTCAGGCAATGCTGCATGCTATTTCATTAGGATTCCTTGAGTAAAACTTTAGGATATTGTAGCCATTTCCCGTTATCCATAGGGGATTGGTTCTAGGATGCCCCAAAATACATGGATGCCCAAGTCCCTGATAGAAAATGGTGTTGTATTTGCATATATCCTACACGCATTCTCTTATACTTTGAATCCTCTTTGGATTACTTATAATATCCAATACAATGTAACCGCTATGTAAATCATTGTTATACTGTATTGCTTATGGTATAATGGCAAGAAAAACTGTACATGTTCAGTAGAGATGCAACCAACCATATTTTATTCTGAATATTTTCAATCCAAGGTTGGTTGAATCCATGGATGTGGGAGGGTCGACTGCATGTTTCACTGATGAGTTTTAACATCAACAGTAGTTGTATTGCTTTGTCATGCCAATATAAATTATAATTCCATGATCCATAACTAACCTTGAGACTTGAAGGAATACTTAAAATGGCAATGAGCTAAGTTACTCGATCACCAGAGAGCAGTTTATTTTTTATGCCAATTTTAGGTTTATAGCAAAATTGAATGGGAAGTACAGAAAGTTCCATGTACTTCCTGCCCCCACACATGCATAGCCTCCCTAGTGTTGATACTCCAAAAGCTCGTGCTTCAACTTGCTGAGAGACCTTTAAAACTGCCTCAGAATCAAAATCCCTCTCACCTTGTCTTATTTCTCCTGACAAGTATAGGAAAGGGCTCTCTCTGGAATTCTTTATGTTACTGACAAAAATTTCTTCCAAAAGAAATGCAATTTTTCTTAAACCCCTTTCCTAGGAACATCAGATAACCATGAAAGCTTAACCACGGAAAAAGAGGGACTGGGAGTTATCGCCATGGCCAGACTAACTTTTCATTTATTTTTCTGAGGACAGCTCAGGGAGATTACCAGGGGAAATTCAGCTGTGTCATAAAACAACCTTTGTTCCTGGGCAATTCTGCCCATCCAGCTTCCAAAGAGAATCATTTACTAACCATTGTCTGAACACTGGGCCTATTCATTCCTCCATTTTTCCTCTCCCCTAGGAAGAGGGCATTTAAATCTCAAACATCTGGCCTCTCTTTGAGTTCATATTCTGTACAACTCATGTGTACGCATGTGCATGTAGTAAATGTATTATGCTTTTCCCTTGTCAACCTGTTTTTATTGTTTTGGGCATGTCAGTCATGACTCTTTATAATGGGGAAGGGAGGGATCACCCTCTTTCTGCCCCTGTACTACCTATCAACATCCCTCATCAAATGGTGCATTTGTTATAATCAATGAACCTACGCTGATACATCATTATCAACCAAAGTACATAGTTTACAGTAGAGGTAACTGGGCAGTTTTTATTTATGTATTTTTTCAATACATAAATGTGTTTACCAGAAAAACAGCATTCAAAATACAATGGTAAAATTAATGCGGTAAAAACTGTCTCATGCTTCTTAAAATTAATTATATTTAATCTAAAATTTATCATCTATCATTATTTCATATACATGTATGTATATTTAAAGTATACACATACTGAGATAATTTAAAATTATTTTTTAAAGAAGTTTATGTATTATAAATGACTGGTAGTTCAGTAGAAAAATGGTCACTGAGTATGGAGTTTCTTCTCAATGCAAGACAGTAAAAATTTTATTTGCTTTCTGCATAGATGAGAAAGGTTCTGTCTTATCCAAACTGAAAATATATTCTTAAAAGGGTCTATTTTTATGCTTCGTGTTGGTATTTTATGTTGATTTTGGATATTTTGTGACCATGGTCAATTATTTTAAAAAATAAGCAAACAGAAAGAATAATAAGGGTTTGATACGTTGAGACAAACTAACATTGCTAAACTATTTATTGTTTAACCTTGTCAACATTGTATCCCTGGCTAATAGAGGAGATGGACTATCTATGGCTAAGATAAGACTCTCAAGAGAGTAACCACAGCAGGGAAAAGGGTTTGGTCATGGACTCCTGCATTGTTAACTACTATAAGGTCTGTTACATGCCATAAGGTTTTCTTCCTGCATTTAGGCAGAAACCCATTCTAGGAAACATAGCCCAACTGATTCTGGTAGACTGCCTGAACACAGCCAACCACAATATACCTTTTTATATCCTCTTCACACTTTATTCTGAGCCACAGCAAACAGTCCAGTGGCTCTTCCCCAAAGTGTGAAGACGCCGGGAGTCTTGCCAACAGCACTGACTGGGCAGGAGACTGGCCTTACAAACATTCTTTGCTGATAAGCAGCTAGAGACCCTAAGCTGGTTCTAGTCAGAGACTGTGCACAAAATGTCTTTGTGCCCTATAGTTTACTTTTTGACGTACAGGGCCAAATTCCACTGCATTTTAATGTTAAAACCCCTCCCCAAAGTGATCATGGAATGTATGTTACATACATGTTAACTCACTGTGTACTTGACTTTCTCCATAAATATTCATAGACATTGCCCAAACCTGATGAATATGCACATAAGACAGGAAGGCTTAAATGCCACTGTTTCCTTCCCTTCGGCACAGCGTTCGCTTTCAGTTTCCCTAGAAGCCACATTTCTTTCATCTGCAGGTTGTTAGTTGGAAAGTTAAAGTTTTCTCCCTCTTCTTTCCTCCAGGGATCTCACAGTCATTTGTTAACAACCTCCATTATAGCTGCTATAAAGTACTGTTACTTTGGTTAATACATACTTTGTACGCTTTATATTATCCAATTTCAGGCAATAGGTAACTAAATCCCTAAGAATATTTCTTCCTATAGGCAAAATACAACAAAATCCAGGAACACATAAAATTTCCTTTATGCTTATTTCATGAAGGAACATATCCTTGAAGAAGTCTTAATACAGAAAACCATGAATGCAAGCTAATTAACGTCAGGTAAATTTAAGGACAATGTCTCTAATAAATGCAACTGAGAGATACACTTTTAAAATGGGTTAAGCATAAAACTGTCCTTTGTTAATAGATGCTAAATTACATTATACTTAGTTTAAATCAAATTCATCTATAATCAAATCTTATTTTAAAAAAATAACATTGGCAAAGTCCATGCATATGATGAAGAAAATGGGATATGAATTCATTGGCCTTATCTATTAACTGCTGAGAACAGTGTCAGATATTATAGACAGACCTTTTTTGGGTCTTTTTATTTTTCATGGCAATACAGTTATTTGCAAAGGCTCAATTAAAATTGATCCTCTTTCCTACTTCAGTATAATTAGACAAGGAAAATTTGTCATCATAATATTGGAAGAAATAACACTTTTAAAAGTTATATTGCTTAGGTGTGATGTGACTCTATTTCATATGTGGAAACATCATTCTCAGAATCTCTTTAAGAAACTGGAGCAGCACCAGGTCCATGGCTTAAGGAGTCCCAAATTAACATTTGGTAAAGTATCACCTCCTGGTAAATTTGGGGAATCTTGAAGAAAGGAATCCCCCCACATACATAGTGTTACAGATAAACACTGGAGAAGAGCCATTGGACCCTTTGCTCTGGTTCAGAATAAACTATGAAGACCATATACAAAGCTTTCTGGGACAGTGATGCAGTCTTGGACTCATTTACAAAGTCTCCAGGTAGAAATTAACTCTCAGGATTTAGTACGATCATGCACCACATAATGACATTTTGGTCACTGATGGACTGCATATATGACGGTAGTCCCACAAGATTATCATGGTCCTAAAAAATTCTTATCGCTTAGTGATGTTGCAGTATCCTAATGTCATAGTGCAATGCATTACACACATACTTGTGGCAATACTGATGTAAAGCTGTGCTACCAGTTACATAAAAGTCTAGCACATACAGTTATGTACAAAACATAATACTTGAAAATGATAACAACTATGTTACTGGTTTTTGTATTTATGATACTATACTATTTATTGTTATTTTAGAGTGTATTCCTTTTACTTATTAAAAAAAAAAGTTAACTGCAAAACAGTCTCAGGCAGGTCCTTCAGGAGGTATGCCAGAAGAAGGCATTATTATCATAGGAGATGACATCTCTATACCTGTTACTGCTTCTGAAAACCTTCCAATGGGACAAGATGTGGAGGTCGAAGACTTTGTTATTGATGATCCTGATCTTGTAGGCCTTGGCTAATGTGTGTGTTTGTGTCTTTGCTTTTAACAAAAAAGTTTCAAATGTTAAAAATATTTAAAAAAGAGAAAAGTTTATAGAATAAGGATATAAAGAGAAAATACTTTTTGTATAGCTGTATATGTTTGTGTTTTCAGCTGTTATGACAAGAGTCAAAAAGTTCTCAGAATTAAATATTTTATAAATTAAAAAAGATTACAATGAGCAAAAGTTTATTATTAAAAGACAGAAAAAAATGTTTAAAATAAATTTAGTGTAGCCTAAGTGCACAGTGTGTATCATCAACAGTAAAGTCCTAGTTCTCCACATCTACCCACTGACTCACCCAGAGCAACTTCCAGTCCTGCAAGCACCATTCATGGTAAATGCCCTATATAGGTTGATATTGTTTGGATTTTTGTGTCCACTGAAATCTCACCTTCAATTGTAATCCCATAATCCCCACAAATCATGGAAGGGTGAGAGATAACTGAATCATGGGGGCAGTTTCCTCCATGCTGTTCTCATGATAGTGAGTGAGTTCTCACCACATCTGATGGTTTTATACGCATCTGGCATTTCTCCTGCTGGCACTCATTTTCTCTCCTGCCACCCTGCAAAGAGGTACCGTCTGCCATGATTGTAAGTTTCCTGAGGCCTCCCCAGCCATGTGGAACTATGAGTCAATTAAACCTTTTTTCTTTATAAATTACCCAGTGTCAGGTATTTCTTCATAGCAGCATGAAAACAGACTAATACAGTAAATTGGTACCAGGAGGAGTGGGGTGCTGCTGTAAAGATACCAAAAAATGTGGGAGTGACTTTGGAACTTGGTAATTGGCAGAGGCTGGAACAGTTTGGAGGGCTCAGAAGAAGACGGGAAAATGTGGGAAAGTTTAGAACCAGCTGGAGACTTGGAGGGCTAAGAAGACAGGAAGATGAGGAAATGTTTGGAACTTCCCAGAGACTTCCTGAATGGCTTTGACCAAAAAGCTGATAGTAATATGGACAATGACGGTCTCTGATGGAGATGAGCTTTCTGGGAACTAGCATAAAGGTGACTCTTGCTATGCTTTAGCAAAGAGACTGGCAGTATTTTGCCCCTGCCCTAGAGATTTGTGGAATTTTGAACTTGAGAGAGATGATTTAGGGTATCTGGCAGAAGAAATTTCTAAGTGGCAAAGTGTTCAAGAGAAAGCAGAGCATAAAAATTTAGAACATTTGCAGCCTGACGATGCCATAGAAAAGAAAAATACATTTTTGGAGGTGGGGGAGAAATTCAAACCTGCTGCAGAAATCTGCATAAGTAATGAGGAACCAAATGTTAATCACCAAGACAATGGGGAAATGTCTACAGGCCGTGTCAGAAACTTTCATGACAGCCCCTCCCACCACAGGCTCAGAGGCCTAGGAGGCAAAAATTATTTCATGGGCTGGACCCAGGGCTCATCTGCTCTATGCAGCCTTGGGACATGGTACCCTGTGTCCCAGCTGCTTAAGTGCCAGCTATGGCTACAAGGGGCCAAGGTACAGTTTGGGCCATTGCTTCAGAGGGGGCAAGTCCCAAGCTTCCATTTATGGTGTTGAGCCTGTGGGTGCACAGAAGTCAAGAAGTGACATTTGGGAACCTCTGCCTAGATTTCAGAGGATGTACGGAAATACCTGGATGTCCAGGCAGCAGTTTGCTGCAGGGGTGGAGTCTTCATGGAGAACCTCTGCTAGGGCAGTGTGGAAGGGAAATGTGGGGTTGGAGCCTCAACACAGAGTCCTCACTAGGACACTGCCTAGTGGAGCTACGAGAAGAGGGTCACTGTCCTCCAGACCCCAGAATGGTAGATCCACCCATAGCTTGCACTGTATGCCTGGAAAAGCCACAGACACTCGCCAGCCTGTGAAAGCAACCAGGAGGCGGGTAGCACCCTGAAAAGCCACAGGGCCAGAGCTGCCCAAGGCTGTGGGAGCCCACCTCTTGCATCAACGTGAGACATGGAGTCAAACGAGATCATCTGGGAACATTAAGATTTAATGACTGCCCTGTTGGACTTTGGACTTATATGGGGCCTGTAGTCCCTTCATTTTGGCCAATTTCTCCCATTTGAAATGGTTGTATTTTACCCAATGCCTGTAACCCCATTGTATCTAAGAATTAACTAACTTGCTTTTGATTTTACAGGCTCATAGGCAGAAGGGACTTGCCTTGTCTCAGATGAGACTTTGGACTTGGACTTTTGGGTTACTGCTGGAATGAGTTAAGACTTTGGGAGACTGTTGGAAGGGAATGATTATGTTTTGAAATGTGAGGACATGAGATTTGGGAGGGGCCAGGGGTGGAATAATATGGTTTGGCTTTGTGTCCCCAGCCAAATCTCATCTTGAACTGTAATCCCATAATCCTCACATGTCATGAGAGGGACCTGGTGGAAGGTAATTGAATCATGGGGGCAGTTTCCCCATGCTGTTCTCGTGATAGTGAGTTCTTATGACATCTGATGGTTTTATAAGCATCTGACATTTCCCCTGCTGGTACTCATTTTCTCTCCTGCCATCCTGTGAAGAGGTAACTTCTGCCATAATTGTAAGTTTCCTGAGGCCTTCCCAGCCATGCAGAACTGAGAGTTAATTAAACCTCTTTTCTTTATAAATTACCCAGTCTTGGGTATTTCTTATAGCAACATGAGAATGGACT
This sequence comes from Mandrillus leucophaeus, assembly GCF_000951045.1. Classification (NCBI taxonomy): domain Eukaryota; kingdom Metazoa; phylum Chordata; class Mammalia; order Primates; family Cercopithecidae; genus Mandrillus; species Mandrillus leucophaeus. Next base: position 2,246,862 of record NW_012103732.1, on the reverse strand, counting down.
ATACACAGATGTACTGTTTTTTATCTTTTATATCATATTTCTACTGTACCTTTTCTATGTTGGAATAGGTTTAGATATACAAATACCATTGTGTTACAACTGCCTACAGTATTAACTGCAGTCACATGCTGTACAGTTAGTAGCCTAAGAGCAATGGGCTATAGCACATAGCCTTGGTGGTAAGCTATATCATTTCAGTTTGTGTAAGTACACTTTATGATGTTCACCCAACAATAAAATCACCTATTAACACATTTCTCATAATGTATCCCTGTCATTAAACAATGCATGACTACAACTTATGGCTCTAGTTTTATGAACATGCAACAGGAAATCTTTGTGTGTCAGTGAGTGATACTGTTTTGCATCTATGTAAATAAAACATTAAAAGAAGAAAATACAGTACATCCTCACTCAACATCATGTGAAGACATGCTTGCTTCCCCTTTACCTTCTGCCTTGACTGAGTTTTCTGAGGCTTCCCCAGAAGTAGAAGCATGTACAGGCTGCAGAACCATGAGATGATTAAACCTCTTTCATTTATAAATTACCCAGTCTCAGGTATGTCTTTATAGCAGTGTGAGAGTGGACTAATCCAGAAAATTGGTACCAGAGAAGTGGGGCATTGCTATAACAATACCTGAAAACGTGACAGCAGCTATGGAACTGGGCAATGGGCACAGGTTGGAACAGTTTTGAGGGCTCAGAAGAAGAAAGGAAGATGTAGGAAAGTTTGGAACTTCCTAGAGACTTATAAAATTGTGACCAAATGTTGATAGTGATAAGGACAGTGAAGTCCAGGTTGAGGAGGTCTCAGATGAAGGTGAGAAACTTATTTGGAACTGGAGTAAAGGTCACTCTTGCTGTGCTTTAGCAAAGAAACTGGTGGCATTGTGCTTCTGCTCCATAGATCTGTGGAATTCTAAACTTGAGAGAGATAATTTAGGGTATCTGGCTAAAGAAATTTTTAAGTAGCAAAGCATTCAAGTTGTGGCCTGGCTGCTTCTAAGAGTGTACACTCATATGCATGTGCAAAGAGATTATCTGAAACTGAAACTTATATTTAAAAGGGAAGCAGGGCATACAAGTTTAGAAAATTTGCAGCTTAGCCATCTGGTAGAAAAGAAAAATCCATTTTCTGGGGAAGAATTCAAGCCTGCTGAAGAAATTTGCATAAGAGGAGCTGAATGTTGATTACTGACAATGGAAGAAAATACCTCCAAGGCATTTCAGATGTCTTTGTGGCAACCAGGCCTGGAGGCCTAGGAGAGAAAAATGGTTTAGTGCGCCAGACCCAGGGCTCTGCTTCTGTGTGCCACCTCAGGACATGACACACTGCATCCTAGCTGCTTCAGCTCCAGCTATGCTAAAAGGCCCCAGATATGTCTCAGGCTGCTGCTACAGAGGGTTCAAACCAAAAACCTTGGCAGCTTTCATGTGATGTTAAATGTCCAGGTGCACAGAGGGCAACAGTTGAGGCTTGGGAGCCTCTGCCTAGATTTCAGAGGATGTATGGAAACACCTGGATGTCCAGCCAGAAGTCCACAGCAAAAGCAGAGTCCCCATGGAGAACCTCTAGTAGGGCAGTGCAGAGAGAAAACATGAGGTTGGAGCCCCCACACAGAGTCCCCATTGGGGCACTGCGTAATGGAGCTGTGAGGAAAGGGTAACCAGATTCCAGAATGGTAGACCTATCAACAGCTTGCACCATGTTTCTGGAAAAGCTGCAGGCACTCAACACCAACTGGTGAAAACCACTGCAGGGTCTGTACCCTGAAGAGCCACAGGGGCAGAGCTGTCCAAGGTCTTGGGAGCCCATCCCTTGCATCAGTCTTCCCTGGATGTGAAACATGGTGTCAAAGGAGATCATTTTGGAGCTTTAAGATTTAATGACTGCCCTGCTGGGTTTCAGAATTTCATGGGGCCTGTAGCCCCTTTATTTGGCCAATTTCTACCTTTTTTAATGGGAGCATTTACCCATTGCCTGTAAATCTATTGTATCTTGGAAGTAACTAACTTTTTTTTTTTTTTTTTTTTTTACAGGCTCGTAGGCAGAAGGGACTTGCCTTGTTTCAGATGAGACTTTGGACTTGGACTTTTGAGTTAATGCTGTAATCAGTTAAGACTTTGGGGTACTGTTGGGACGGCATGATTGTGTTTTAAAATGTGAGAAGGACACGAGATTGGGGAGGGGCCGGGGTGGAATATTATGGTTTGGCTTTGTGTCCCCACCCAAATCTCATGTCGAATTGTAATTCCCCACTGTTGAAGGAGGGAGCTGGTGGATGGTGACTGAATCATGGGGGCAGGCTTTCCCTTTGCTGTTCTCATGATAGAGTACTTATGAGATCTGGTTGTTTGAAAGGGTATAGCACCTTCCCCACTTCTCTTGCTCTCTTGCTGGGCATGTGAATATGTGCCTGTTTCCCCTTCACCTTCTGCCATGATTGTAAATTTCCTGAGGCCTCCCCAGAAAGAGAAGCCTGTATAGCCTGCAGAACCATGAGCCAATGAAACCTCCTTTCTTTTCTTTTTCTTTTTTTTTAACCAAATCTCAGGTAGTTCTTTATAGCAGTGTGGGAACATATTAATACAACATACATTTAAGGCAGATTAACAAAACAAGTGAGATAATTATTTACCCAATTATTCCAGTTCAGGAGGCTGGAGCCCATCCCTGCAGCTCAGGGTGCAAGGCAGGAACCAGCCCCGGGCAAGACACCATCTCATTGCAGGGTGTGCTCACACACCCCCACACTCACGAAGACTAAGACAATTTTCATTTAACATGCACATCTTTGGGATGTGGGAGGAAACCATAGCACCCAGAGAGAAAACCTAGGGAGACATGGGGAGAATGTGCAAACTCCACACAGACAGTGGCCTGGCTGGGAATAGATTATTTTTTTTTTCATCAGTGTAATAACAAAACACAGGTGAACAAAATGATGTTATTTGAGGACCTGCTATATATGTATTATTCAGAAGCTTATATATATATATATATATGTATGTATATATACACACACACACAAATATATGTATATGTATATGTATATGTGTGTATGTAGGGGTATGGGTGTCTTTGTGTATATATATGTGTATTAGAAGCTTAAAATCATAGACTATGTGAAATAACTATCATTAAAACTAAGTTACTATACATTATTTAAAAAAAATTTCCCGATGGCAAAACACTGGTTAAAGAAATAACATTAGAATGCATGGAAATAATTGTGTCTGTACTGGGTAAAACAAGGCTATACCTGATTCCCACCAACTGTAGGAAATGCAAAAAGTGATTGACTAGCAACATGTTCAATTCATGATTTTAGCACAAAAACACAACATGACAGGCCTTTTCTTGATCAAGATAGCTCATTAAAGGCTGCATAAATCTAAAGAAGGGACTGCCAACAAAACTTTCTGAAACCTGCTTAGAGACAAAACTTTCTCTGATGATACAAGTTGCATTCTCCTCCTGGGAAAAAAGGATCAACCATAATGCTTAATTTTCTGATGAACTTTAATGAGATTTATTCTAGGAAGCATCAGTATATTCCATGTCTCTGAAACTGGAGCCCTTTTGAGAGTAAAATGGGGTGGTATTAACAATTATGTCAGTCACCAGGTAAAAAACACAACTGCCTCCAGAAAAACTGGGATATATGGCTGTATTAGTCTGTTCTCACGCTGCTAATAAAGACACGCCTGAGACTAGGTAATTTATAAAGGAAAGAAGTGTAATTGACTAATAGTTTCACATGGCTGGAAACTTACAATCATGGTGGAAGGGGAAGCAAACACCTCCTTCTTCACATGGTGGCAGGAAGAGAAGAATGAGAAAAAGGAAGAAAAAGCCCCTTATATAACCATCAGATCTCATGAAAACTCACTATCATGAGAACAGCATGAGGGTAACCACCCCAACAATTCAATTACCTCCCACTGGGTTCCTCCCACGACATGTGGGGATTATGGGAACTACAATTCAAGATGAGATTTGGGTGGGGACACAGCCAAACCATATCACTGGCCATCCTATCCTAAAGAAAATTCCCAAGGATCGAAAACAAAGAGGAACCTGAATACCAAACCATAAGCACATGTGATAAGGTGGCAGCTGCTCGTATGACCAATTTTGTTAGGATCAGAGAATATATATGCAAATGCCAACCATCATGCCTGATGCATATTACATACTAGAAATATTACTATGCCTTCCTCAATCAGAGAATAACTCTCTCTGAGCTTTCATAAATTACATTCTAATAATAAAATTGCTGACAGGCCCTCTAACTTGAAAAAGATTTTGTTTACACTTAAAATAGAGAATATGTTTCAGTTTTATTAAATTGAATTGCTTTTTAAAAAATGTCCAAAAATTTATTTTTCTCAGATCTGGCTGCCTTATATCTGGTAGAAGTTCTCAATTACTGAGACTTCAGTATACTGTGAAAAAAGTGAAACTTCACTGGGGGTAAAGTTCTAAAACCTTTCCCATCCCCCAGGCTTTTAAATTCTTACTCTACCTTGAAAATATTGTTCTCACAACACTGGCAAACTTTTCTTTAGCAATGACACACCAGACTCACAGAGTAGACTTGAAGAGTTTCAGAGTAGAGTGAATGAGATTCTCTAAATCTACTCAACACAGGATTTTTTTAAAAACACTATTATAAATAGAATCACAATAAACAGGTTCATATTGTTACCTAGTGTAATGCCTACATGACATAGCCTGAATTCCTACCCTGTCTAAACTTTGCTTATCTGTAAGAAACAGAACACCTGTGATAAAAAGTCGCCTTTGTAACTAAGCAAGCTGAGACTAGTTAGAACCAAGATAGCCATTGAACAATTTCAAAAAGACCTCAAGCTTCATTATAACCTCATTTCCATGCTAAATAATGCTCCCATCAGCACAATGACAGTTGACAATCACCATGACAATGACCAGAAGAAGCCATAAAATGACAAAAAAAAGAAGAAAGCCCATTTCTGGAAAAGACTTGACTATTCCTCCCCTTGCTTTTAATGTCCAACCCCTTCATTAGAGAAACTGCATATTTTAACCCCCTCACCCCTCACTAATTGAGAAATCAATTTGTGGGCTATGCTCTCACTTCTCAATTTCATGGTCATTGAATAAAGGCTGCACTGCTTGACACTCACTTCCAGTTTTATGTATTGATTTCATCACAGGGGGCAGAGAAATACCCCATCTTTTGGGAGACTGGCTTTGTCAGTCATTTTTTTGATCATTTAAACTAGTTCCTAGTACATGAAGAAAATGAATTGTTTCCTGTAGTGTGTTAACTTGGGTCCTCCCCAAACATATGTCCAAATCCTAACCCCTAGTCGCTGTGAACATAACCTTATTTGGAAACGGGGTCTTTGAAGATGTAATTAAGTTAAAGATCTTGATGAGATCATCCTGGATTTAGAGTGGGGCCTAAATCTAATGACTGTTGTCCTTATAAAAGAAAGGAGAGGGCGATATAAGGCATAGAGACACACAGGGGAAGGCCATACAGAGATGGAGTCAGAGATTGTAGTGATGAATCTATAAGCCAAGAAATGCTTGCAGCCACCAGAAGTTGAAAGTGTCAAGAATTCTCCCACATGGGCACAGTGGCTCACACTTGTAGTCTTAGCTACTGGGAAGGCTTGGTGGGAGAATTCCATGAGCCCAGAAGTTTGAGGCTGCAATGAGCTATGATCACATCACTGCGCTCCAGCCTCGGTGACAAAGAGACCCTGTCTCTAAGAGTGAGGGTGAGAGTGAGAGAGGAAGAAAGAGAGAGAGGGGGAGAGAGAGAGAGAGAGAGAGAGAGAGAGAGAGAGAGAGAAAGAGAGAAGCATTGGGAGGGAATGCTGCCTTACCACATCTTGATTTTTGGAGTCCTGGTTTGAGATAATAAATTTTTTGTTGTTTTAAGCCTCCAAGTTTGGAATAATTTGCTAAGGCAGCTCAAAGAAACTATATCCTCCATGACCCAAAACTCAAAAAATCAAATGACAGAAAATGGCTATTACCAGATATATTTACACAGATTGCTCTTATATTTTTTAAGAATACAGATAGCCATGTCAAAACATTACATTCAAAATCTGATAGATTATAATGTAGATGTCTCTGCCAAAAGGTATAGTTCCTAAAAACCTAACCTAATGAAAATATAAATGATTTTAAAAATAATAAATGTACATCACAATTTCATAGGGCTACCAGATAAAATGACACTAAATTAAATTTCAAATAAATGATAAAAAATTTACTATATGTATGCCCCAGATATTATATGATACATATTCATATATATGAATATATATATAAAAGAAAATGCATTATTTATCTGAAATTTAAATTTAACTAGGCATCATGTAGTTTTATTTGCTAAATCTGGAACTTTAGAATTGCAGCAGGGAAATTGCATATCTCACTCAAAGTCACATAGCTAACAAAATGTGAAACCTGATTTTGAACTTACGTTGTCAGACTACCCAAGATCATGTATTTTCTAATTCATCATGCTGCTTAAAGAAAAGACAATAAAACTCAGGAAAAGGCAGTAGCGTTTCGAGAAGCCATCTGGTTGTTGTTTCTGGAAAATAGGTGTAGAAATGGAAGAATGTTGGGCAGTTCTGCCTGCTGAGTCCACTTCAGTGCCTGTTATGTAGAAAGGAGATTCTGAAGAAGTCCAAACCATATTCTCGTGATGGTGGCAGTGGTAGAAATTAGTTTTTCCCTTCCACTGTTCTGTGCAAGGGTGATATGAGACATAGGGGGCATAACCATTTTGATTTTGCTGGGTAGCAGGTGAGGGCATCCTTGTCATACAGTGATGAGTTCAATTGTCATTAATTATAATAGTTATATAAGTGTTTTCTCTACATTTATCTTTTTCCAACCACCACACGGTTTCCAGGCATCATCAGGCTTAAAACCTTAATAGTTAATTTTTTTTCGAGTCCCTTCATCCAATTGATCCCAAGTCCTATCAGACATTCCTCTGAACCATCTATCATATATTACTTTCCTTCTCTATTTCCACACCCATAATTCCAGTTCAAGCCCTCAACATTATATTCCACATGACTGCAGTGCTTCCTAGCTTGTCTTCTCATTTTAAGCTATCCATCTCCATCTAATTATCCTACCAATTATATGTATATAAATTTGCAAATCTCAAGTGACCTAATACTATCTATCCAATCAAATGTTTAACACATCTGTTATTCATAGATGGTTCAAGGATAAATATTTAATCAATCCTTAACTCAGGTTGTTTTATCCATTTAAATTTCTCTTCTTATTTTTATCTTTACCCAATAAAAATTTCACTAATGCCAGGCAGGTAAGTAAACTAATGAAGCTGGATTGGAGTTGGCATTTTAAACACTTTGGGATGTTCTTCATTCCCACAAAGTAATATTTTCTCTCTCATTTTTTTTAAGTACATGGCTCTCTCATTCCACTGAAAGTTGTTTTGGTAATTTTTGGCAGAGAAGTCTGCAGAGAATAATTTGCTACTATAAGAAAATCAATGGCACACACACAGTGAGACCCAGACTCAAAATTGTGGAGGCACAGGGAATGGTGAAACAAGATTAAACGCACACTGTTCAAAAGGTAGGGGCTACTCAGCTCAGATAACAGATGTCATACGTTGCCAGAGTTTGCCTGATGTTTTCTCATGATTACATTGGGGCTCTGCACTTTGACAAGAATGCCACAGAAATGACGTGCTGTTTTCACTGTACCCTGTCAGGGGATTCATGATGTCTGCATGTCTTCTCAGTTCTGACTTTGACCACCTGGTTAAGTTGGTGTCTTCCATGTTTCCCCATTGTGAAGTTACATTGTTCCCTTTGTAATTCTTACATAGCTTGTGGAGAAATACTTTGAAATGCTGCAAAATTCTGTTTCACATCATAACTATACACATATAATTTTAGCATCTATTGATGGTGGTTTTGCCTACTATTGTTACAGGGGTGTTTGTTAAAAGGTGACTTTCTATCTCAATTTTCCCTTCTACATTTGTTTATTGGAAGTCTACCATAAGAAATGCTTATACCTTCTCCTCCACTTATTTATTCAATTACTTATCAGCACGAAGATATTTATTTTATTCTATGGGTTTTACTCCATTATTACCATTGATATGCTTTGGCTCTGTGTCCCCACCCAAATCTCATGTTGAATTGTAATCCTAATGTTGGGGGAGGGACTTGGTGGGAGGTGACTGGATCATGGGGGTACTTTCCTCCATGCTGTTCTCTTGATAGCGAGTGAATTCTCACCAGATCTGATGGTTTAAAAGTGTCTGGCACTTTCCCCCTCACTCTCTTGCTTTCCAGCCAGGACATGTCAAAGGTGCTTGATTCCCCTTCACTTTCTGCCATGGTTGTAAGTTTCCTGAGGCCTTCCAGTCATGCTTCCTGTTAAGCCTGTGGAACTGTAAGTTAGTTAAACTTCTTTTCTTCCTAAGTTACCCAGTCTCGGGTAGTTGTTTATAACAGTGTGAGAACGGACTAATACAACCATTATTTATTTTTTGCTGAAATTGTCCCAGCTTTGGTCATTAGATGTTCCTTTAAGTTGGCTCCTATGTGACTTTGACATTTTGCCATCAATTTCTGAGCACTCCCTTACTTTCTAGCACTGCAAAATGATCCAGGCTCATATTATACTTTCCCTGCCCCAGGTCTGTCTGAAATCAACTATTTCTCCAGGAGCCTTGATTACTATATATATATATATTTTTTGAGATAGAGTTTTGCTCTGTCACCCAGGCTGCAGTGCAGTGGTGCAATCTCAGCTCACTGCAAGCTCTGCCTCCCGGGTTCATGCCATTCTTCTGCCTCAGCCTCCCAAGTAGCTGGTACTACAGGTGCTTGCCCCCCGGCCTGGTTAATTTTTTGTATTTTTAGTAGAGACGGGGTTTCACCGTGTTAGCCAGGATGGTCTCGATCTCCTGACCTTGTGATCCACCTGCCTCGGCCTCCCAAAGTGCTGGGATTATAGGCATGAGCCACTGCGCCTGGCCCCTTGATTACTTTTATTGGGAAAATTGTATTGAGAAACCAAGACCTGGCCAAATATATTCACTGCTACTGTGTCATTATACCTTTGTCATTGCTTCTAGGCCCTCTCAGCAGACAGATTAGGAAATATATACACACACATATCTCCATACATTTTTATTTCTATATATCTGTATATATATTAACAAAAATCATTAGATCATACTGACACCTGTCTAGCACCACAGGGTTTATTCTAGACTGCTTACTTTCTATTTTTGTCACTATCTCCAACAATGAGAATCATGACTGTCATTGTCTATATTTACTAATTTGCTTGTTCCTGCTATATACATTAAGTAGTTTCAGAATCAATAATCATGGTCTGGAGTACATACATTTATGTATAGTTCTTTTTATCCGGAGTTTTATAGTATAGGCATACCTCATTTCATCGCACTTTGTTTGATTGTGCTTCCAAGGGTTTTTGTCTCTTGTTTTTGTTTTCAAATCGAAGGTTCATGGCAACACTGCCTCGAGCAAGTCTATCAGCATCAGTTTTCAAACTACATATGCTCACTTCATGTCTCTGTCACCTTTTGGTAATTTCTGCAACATTTCAAACTTTTTCATTATTATTATATCTGTATGATAATCTGTGATCAGTGATCTTTGACATTACTATTGTAATTGTTTTGAGGGAGGCCCCATGAACTGCGCTCATAGAAGATTGAGAAATTAATCAGTGAATGTTGTGTGTGTTCTGACTGCTCCACCGACCAGCTGTTAGTCCATCTCTCTCCTCCTCCTCAGGCCTCCCTATTACTTGAGACACAACATTACCGAAATTAGTCCCATCAATAACCCTACAATGGACTCTAGGTATACAAGTGAAAGGAAGAGTCACGTCTTTCACTTTAAATCAAAAGCTAGAAATGATTAAACTTCAGTGAGAATGGCATGTCAAAAGGAGAGACAGACTGAAAACTAGGCCTCTTGCTCCAAACAGGTAGCCAAGTTACGAATGCAAAGGAAAAGATCTAGAAGGGCATTTGAAACACTACTCCAGTAAACACATGAATAAGAGAGCCACCCAGCCTTGTTGCTGATATAGAGAAAGGGAGTGGTCTGGATAGAAGATCGAACTAGCCACAACATTCCCTTAAACCAAAGCCTAATCCAGAACAAAGTCCCTAACTCACTTCAATTCTATGAAAAGAGATGAGGGAGCTGCAGAAGAACAGCTGGAAGCTAGCAGAGATTGGTTCCTGAGGTTTAAGGAAAGAAGCCATCTCTATAACATGAAAGTGCAAGGAGCTGCCGTAAGTTATGCAGAAAATATAGCAAGATAATTGATGAAGGTTGCTACACTAAACAACAGATTTTCAATGAAACTGCCTTCTATTGGAAGAAAATGACATCGAGAACTTTCATAGCTAAAGAGAAGTCAATGCCTGGCTTCAAAGCTTCAAAGAACAGGCTGACTCTCATGTTAGGGGCTAATGCAGCTGGTGACTTTAAGTTGAAGCCAATGTTCATTTACTATTTTGAAAATCCTAGGGCCCTTAAGAACAGTGCTAAATCTACTCTGCCTGTGCACTATAAATGAAGCCAAAAAGCCTGGATGACAGCATATCTATTTATAACATGGTTTACTAAATATTTAGTAGGCCCAGTGTTGTGACCTACGGCTCAGAAAAATAAAGAATCCTTTTAAAATATTACTGCTTATTGGCAATGCATCTAGTCACCGGAGAGTTCTGATGAAGATGTACAGGGACACAAGTATTGTTTTCAGGCCTGTTAACACAACATCCATTCTGCAGCCCATCGATCAAGCAGTAATGTCTACTTTCAAGGCTTATTATCTAAGAATACATTCTGTAAGGCTATAGCTGTTATATATAGTTGGTCCTCTGATGGATCTGGACAAAGCAAATTGCAAACCTTCTGGAAAGGATTCATCATTCTAGATGCCATAAAGAACATTTCTTAGCTGGGCACAGTGTCTCATGCTTGTATCCTCAGCAACTTGGGAGTCCAAAGGGGGAAGATCACTTGAATCCAGAAGTTCAAGACCAGCTCGGGCAACATTGTGAGCCCACATCTCTACCAAAAAAAAAAAAAAAAAGAAAAGAAAAAGAAAAAAAATAGCCGGGCATGGCGACATACACTTGTAGTCCTCCTAGCTAATCAGTTGGCTGAGGCGAGAGGGTGCCTGAGTACAGGAGTTGAAGGTTACAGCATGTTTGCGCCCCTGCACTCAAGCCTAGGCAACAGAGTAATACCATGTCTCTAAAACAACAACAACAAAAAATTCATGATTTATGAGAGGATGTCAAAATTTCAACATTAACACGGGTTTGGAAGAAGTTGCTTTTAACCCTTATGGATGACTTAAGGGTTTGAGGTGTTCAAGACTTCAGTGGAGGAAGTAACTGTAGATATGGTGAAAATACCAAGAGAACTACAATTAGAAGTGGAGCCTGATGATAATGATTGAATTGCTGCAATCTCATGATAAAATGTGAACAAATGAAGGGTTGTTTCTTATGCGTGAGCAGAGAAAGTAGTTTCTTGAGAAGGAACCTATTCACGGTGAAGATGCTGTGAACACTGTTGAAATGACAATGAAAGATTTATAATAGTTCACTGACTTAGTTGATAAAGCAACACCAGGGTTTGAGATGACTGACTCCAATTCTGAAAGACACTCTACTGTGGGTAAAGTACTATCAAACAGCATCTCATGCTACAGATAAATCTTTTGTGAAAGGAAGAGTAAATCAATGTAGCAAACTTCATTGTTGTCCTATTTTATGAAATTGCCACAGCCACTCCAACCTTCAGCAACCACCACCCTAATCAATCAGCAGCCATCAACATCGAGGCAAGACCCTCCACCAGCAAAAACATTATCATTCACAGAAGGCTCAGATGATTGTTAGCATTTTTTTTAGCAATACAGTATTTTTAAAATTAAGGTACATACATTTTTAGACATACTTTTTTGTGAATAATGCTATTCACACTTAATAGACTACAGTATGGTATATATATAACTTTTATATGTACTGGAAAATCAAAAATTTGTGTGACTTGCTTTGTTGTGATATTTGCTTTATTGTAGTGGTCTGGAACCAAACCTGCAATAGCTCCAAAGTAGGCCTATATGTATAATTCAAATACTGTTTTACATAGCTATTTAGGTTAGTGGTTTTATTTCTTATCCCTTTGAGATGAGATTATTGTTATGGGTTCCTCCCACATCCTGGTTGATTTTAATTATTTATCTATTTTGGGGTGCTAAAATATTGTCATAAAGACTTTAAATTAATTAAGAAAATGGACTCAGATAAATGTTATTTCCTCTTCATCCCTTTTACCCCATTCCCATCTCCCATTCTTGCCATCTGTTATTTACCTACATTCTGTATGTTACCAATTTCATTAGTTTCTAGCTTTTGATTTCTGTATTTGTTTTGGTACAAATGAGAAGACAACACACAAATTCTTACGTATTTCTTTCTCACATAGAATGTTGCATATTGTTGATACTCTTTTGTACTTTGCTTACTTGAACTTCACAATATATCCTGTACATTTTTTCATATCAATTTCTAGAGATTTTCAATATTTATTTTTACAGCTCCATAGTATTCCGCCATGTAGATATGCCATAGTTTATTCAACCACTCCCCTATTTATGGGTATTTACATTAGTGCCAATATTTTATAATTATAAACAATGCTACAACAAATTATTGTACATGTATGCATTTCAAATTGTTGGGGGCCTATGTAGGACTAAAATTTTGATTTTCTGTTGCCTTGTCCAATTCTGTTTTAGATCGAATGGTATAACTGAGAGCACTTTGAAAACTAAAAAAAAAAAGGTTGTATACACTAAATATAGCAAAATAATACTTCGTTATTTGCATTATTTTCTTTATCTAATTTAATTGTATCTTCTTTGGAAACAGGCAGTTCAAATCAATAAACACTTGTCCTTAGCTACTAAACCAGACAGTTATTTTGAAAACTTCTCCTATCTTTTAAAATTCTAATATCATCAATCACATACTCCCTCACTAAGAATGTCTTTTTAAACTTTTTAAAATGTTTTCTAGAGACAAGGTCTTACTGTGTTGTCCAGGCTGGTCTCAAATTCCTGGCCTCAAGTAATCCTCCCATGTCGACCTCCCAAAGTGCTGGGATTACAGGTGTAAGCCAACACACCCAGACAAGAATGTTTGGTATTTACTAGTTTTTACTTAACAATTGAATCTATTATTTGTACAGTTCCTAGTCATAAAATACTCTAGTATTATATTAAATTATTTTTTCTCTATTTTATTCCTTTAGATATAGGAGACAAATTAAAACTGAAGCCCTAATCTGGTTCCTTCTATTCCCTACATATGACGTCAAATAGGGTAGGAGGAATAAAACAGGATCATATGGTGCCAGGAGCACTCTCAGGGTTGTCTGACAATGAATTAGCAAGGCTTGGGGACTCTCCTTCCTCCTGGCAGGAGGAGTTACCCCAAACTCAGCCTCCTTTGGAATTGAGGGCTCTCAGCGCCCCCAACATATCCACCTCCTGCAGTGCTCACATTCAAAATGTGCAAAGGATGCTACACAGCCTATGTAGGGTCTATCCTTGGTCCTGCCTCTATCCTGGGTTCAAGGAATCCCTCATGTGGCCTATCCTAGTTTATCAGGAGATTGCCTTGGGATTTGGAATCTGGGAACTTAAGAGCATTTGCCTTGTTTTATGCCTTGTTTTATCCTTCATCATGACCTACAAAATGTGTTTAACCCACCATGAGACTACTGCCAGATCTGACCAGGCCTCAAAAGATCATTTGTTAGGAATCTCTTAAGTTTTGGAGAGATATTAGTCCTGGGTCCTGCAGTGTGAACAGATTCAACTGAACAAATGTATGTAGCAAAAAGAATTTCAGGTCTACCAAAAGGTAAGTTCTGATATGGCTTCAAATGTATGCCTCACTTATGTAACCAATTATGTCAGTAATTACATATGATGTAGAGTCTAATTTATCAGCAGTTTGAGAGTGACTTTGCTGTCTGGGTTAGGAATAAGTCAGAGTTTTGGAACTTGCATCAAAACGTCTTCCACCATGGTCATGGGAGTCAAGTAATGCGTCAAACTGTGTCTTTGAATTCAAGCTTCTAAAAATTATATTCTAGTTAATTTTTTATAACTCAAGCAATCACATGGAAAACAAAGTTTGTCATAAACACATAAAAAAGCTTCTAGGTGATATTGCTCTTATGCTCTTACCTCCTCGATCTCGAGCAGCTAAACTTTGACCCCTTCTTAATGTAATGTCCAGCTGGTACATGCCGGGATCAGCCAAGGGGACTTCCGCATTACTGGTTCCAGCAGTGCTTATTTTCTGGAAAACACAAAATATAAAAAATATTAAATTTATTATCTCTGTTCTATTTTTTCCAAAGGGGGACCATATGTAGCTTAACCCTAATCATAAGAATTACTCAATAAAATAAATAATCTTCTGATTTAATACAGTCTTATCATCACCCAGTTCTCCGAAGGTTTCGAAATTTATGAAATTCTCTAGACTCAAAATAAAAACATGGCAGTTACAGAAATGTCCTGTTTTAACTCAGATTATGGATAACAAATGGAATATAAAAACATTTCCCATGGAAGTCTCCACACAATCCAACTAAGAAATATGAACATAGAAATACTGTGTGAAGTGAAAACATAATCAATGATGAGTGGAGAATAAGAACAAGAGCAGTTCACTTCTACCTAACCGGAAATTAAAACTAAAATGATTGATTCAGGTGACTGTTGACTCATTTATCTGTTCAGAAAAGCTCATACCTATGAATTAAGCACTTCTGCTTCAGCCCCAACATAAAATATAATTATATAGAAATAAATTCACCTAGCATTTTGGCAATATTTGCAAGAAATATATTCTCAATGGGGCTAAATTTCTAGTGCTGCTTTGTACGGAATAAAAGTGCATAAGCCATTCCTAGATCTAAAAATGTTTGTGAGGCTGCCTCTATAGAATTTATTTTTAGCAACAATATACTCTTAATAATTTACTAGGCATTGAATTACGAGGAATAACTATATTAAAACAACATAAATGAAACATGTAGTAAAAATTCTTCAGGTCATATTTTTAGTCTGTGTCATTCTGTATACAATAGGAAAGCTTTCCTTTGTGTGTTTGGGATTAATTTAAATTCTTAAAATTTTTTTTCTGATTCAAAAGGAAATGTCCTTTTGTCTTAGAATATGCATGGATGAGGTAAAATAACAGACAGCAGTCTTTTAATTCCATAATTCACATAAAATGAAACAATAAAGCAGCATTTAAACAATCTTTAAGGTATATAATTCACATATCCGACATTTGCTCATTAAAGCAGCATATTTTTTTGAGGTTTTAAGATCAAGGCAAATAGCTTTGCTGTTGGAGCAATTATTATTTAAAACAAGAGGCAGCACAGCTTTGATTGATAACCTGAACTCATTGTCTCTCCTCTGGTAACAATAAAAAATAATTCACTTCACCTTCTCATGATATCCTTGTTTCTATAAATGATCCCTCAGTCACTCAGCCTATAAATTGCTGAGTCATCTTTGACTTCTTCATTTGATTCCCACCCACATCCAAATAGTTGTCAAATCCCCCCCACTCCATTTCTGTATGACATCTCCCAATTGTCTTTTTCTTTTAATTCCTATTACCACTCATTTGGATCAGGCCTTTGAACAACAAAGGAGTAAAAAGTAAAATGATTGTCTTGCTCTTCCCTTACCCATCTGATTGTGGCCACCAGTGACAACAATTTGGGAAATATTTTTCACACTTTTGAAAGTCTTATGAAAACATATACACATACATATAGCTTTGTTTTTTTGTGGTTGGGCTTTCAGTTTTCCCTAGTTTTAAACAAAGAGAGTATCATATTTTGTCTATTATGAACAACTTCTAGAAAAACATCATGGGCACTTTTCTAGTCAATACATACACATACACCTTTCCCTTTAAAATGTTCTAGCTTTATTGAGTCACAATTGACAAAATTATATGATTTTCTGATATACAACATAATGATTCAATATACATATGTTTTGGGCAGTGATTACCACAATCAAGTTAGTTAACACATCTCTCACCTCACTTGTTTACCCTTTTGTTTTGTTTTGTGGTGAAGACATTGAAGCGAATTTCAAGTATACAATTCAGTACTCTTAACCATTCTTTGCCATTTCCATTTTGATAAGGTTATTTCTAGTATAATGGACAAACATTATTTTGTAAAGTGACTTTATATTCTGTCACTTTTCAAGTCATATTTTGGGTTGCCTGTGTATAGAAATCATATTGTCTGTATATAATGCCTTCTGACTCTTATTTTCTAATATTTCAATTGCTTATTTTAAAATCTTATTGTGTTATCTTCCAAAGACTGTTAAAAAATGGTGAAAACTGTGAACATTTCTGAATTAGATTTGATTATAATGTGCATGCCTTTTAGTATTTCACAATTTAACACGACGTTTATGAAGCTTAGGCTTTTTCTTCTCTTAATTTATTTGGGCTTAAAAAAAAGCACAGTTGAATTTTATCAATAGATTTTCAGCATACGTTAATAAGATCATACAGAATTTTTGTTGACAGATTTTTCTAACATTCAATCATCTGCATATTTCCGGAGTAGAGTCTACTTGGCACTCTGAATTTGTTCACTCTAATGTACAATCATGATTATGTTCGAAACTATCTATCATACGTCAGCATACTTGAGTATATCCATACTTCTTAGGAAGGCATTCATAGCCCCCATGATATATTAAGTTGGTGCAAAAGCAATTGTGGTTTCTGCCATTAATTTCAATGCAATTACTTTTGCACCAACCTAACTCAAGCCTATCATTATAAACTGAGCCTTCACTTCTCTTCCACAAATTCTGGACCATTTTTACTTAACGGAATAGAATTTACACTTTAAAAACTTGTATCTTCATTCTTTACTCTTGACCAGGGCTGCCTTCCCTTCTTGTTTCCCATGTCTTCCTACCCAGTCTTCAAGGACCATTTCACTAGCACTTTATATCTTTCTTTTCCATTACCACATTCTATCTCAAATGTCATATTTGTCATTTTAAATTATAAACCTTTAAAATCAGGGAATAGAATATTTAAGCTTCAAATTGAAAATGAATTATGCTAGAGGCTACAAGGATAGAAAGATGTCTTTACCAGCACCTGATCCAGCTGAGTAGAAACATCAATGGGGATCTAAATAAAGTTGGCGAATCCATGGGCAGTTTGTTCTCTCCTCCTACACTCATGTAATGCATCCAATTTGCTTTGGCACCCTACTCGAGGAACCCAGGTATACCCTTAGAATCCTTCTCAATACAGTGCTCCAGGCAGCCATTACCAGTTGATAAAAATTAGCACTTAAAATCCAACCCTGTCCACTCAGGAGCTGTAATAAAAGACTGACTGTAATATACTGGAGGTATGAAGTCATTGGGAGAGAAGGACAGTGGATCAATTATGATGGGAGAAGACTCTCAGGAGACCTTATAAAGATAACCATGGAGCAGGGTCTGAAAATATGTGTAGAACTTTGACAAGTGAAGATTTGGAAGGAGGGAGCATCAGGAAAAATCAACATGAGCCCAATGGTAAGCAGTCACCAAAAAGCGCATCACTAGATTGCATGAAAAATAAGGTGGAAATGAAGACTAATGTACAGTGAGGCCCAGCTAAGGAGGTTTCAGTCTGTAGGCAATGTCAAACCATCACAGGCTTCTGAAGACAGAAACAACAGAACCAGGCTCCAGGGAACACACACTTACTGCCTTACATGTTTTATGCTCTGGGCCAAATGCTTAGATTTTAGCGATGAACAAAACTCGGGACTTTTCCCTCTGTAAGAGGGGTGAGAGTAGAGAAATCCCGTGGATCTAGAAATTATTTAAAAGGATTTACAACTGTTCAGTTTAAGTCATTTTAAGTCAGTTTAAGTCTTAAACTGTTCAGTTTAAGAGCCTGATCTGACCAGTGGTAACAAAAACAAAAGATGGGTTTGAGAGATTGAGGAGATTCGATCAACTGAATTTGCAACTGACAAGATGTGGGAGATGTGGGAAACAGTGGGCGAGTCACACCGAAGTTTGAGCTGTGCTCCTGGGAGGATGGTAACACCCATAGTAGACAGCAGAAATGAGAGGAGGAGCAACTCCAGGCCACCACTGTGTCAGCTCCAGGGATCACCCAACTCCATCAAAGAACATCAAGAACTTTAGAGGATCTAGAGACACATCTCCTCTCAGGCTCACTATAATGGTTCCAAGAAGAAAATCAGCAGGCTGGTTATGGAGGGATGCTGGAAACAAATGTGTATTTTTTATTGTAAAGTATCTTCTAAAAAGTGTTCATGAAGCTTCCAAACATAAAGCTATCTTAGGAAATATGTATCTGAAGTGCTAGGCTCACATATATTAAAATCTCTAAAACAAACTTTGTTCACCTCTGAAATTTTAAATATCCTGAATGATATATCTAAGTTGTCTGCTCTCGTGGTCTGCTTTTTGTAACCAAGAAAATGGTACTTTCACAGAATTGAACAGCTGTAAGAAGTTAATGATCTGTGCAGTTATTTTTAGGGCCCGTCTTCCTGCTAACCTGTAAGCTCCATATAGGCAGAGGCCGTGCTTGTTTTGTTCACAGGTGTATCCCTCCAAATCCCGGGCACTTAGCAGAGTTCCTGGCAAGGAGTAGGTGCTCAGTACATGTTTTTAAATGAATGAGCTAAGACATTAATAACTGATAAGAGCTTAATTTTTAAAACTCTTCCCAGGAGCGTTTGCATTTTCAGAGGTCAATTAGAGAAAGAGTAGCAACGAAAGACATGATTGTCAAATGGAGGAATCCTAGGTGGGAGGAATCATGGGCAGGAAGGCCAATTGGGCATTCAGGGAGTGCTTTATGTTTAACCTCTCCTTATTCTTCATTTATTATTTCAATGTGGTTTATTATGCCAGACCTTTAAATGCCAGACACCTTTGATAAGAGGTCTAGAACATGAAACTTTAAAATTTTGTAGGTTTAAATGCTACCTCCCTAATGAAGTCTTTTACATTACTCAAATAAAAGTTACCTTCTCTTCTCTCTGCTAGCCCATTCTTTTCCTGCTTCTGTAGACTGGATTTCTTAAAGCCAAATGATGCATCATATAAACATTTAGATATTCAAGACATAAACTGGAGGGAACACCAGGTGCTCTCTGGAATTAATCTCTCTTCTTTAATAGCTGTAATCTAGCTATTTCCTAGTATTCTACTTTTGAACATCTGTTGCAGAAAATACAGACTGGGTAAACCAATGTGTACTTCAAACCTCTTCAACCTTTAGATTCTGTGTAGTAAAGAGGCTGAAAAGGTAAAAACTACATTTCCTTGTTGTCTTTGCAGCTAGGATTGTCCCATGTGGTGTAGGTTCTGCTAAGAAAATGCACTTATATACCATGACAAATGCAGATAGAGGTGAACGTTATGAAAAAGAAGTGGTATGCAAGGAGAGCTAATTTTCTGGTAGTGTGGTATAGGTTCTTCTAGGGAAGCTATGGTGAAATTTAGTATCCTGTTCTTGGTATCATGAATGCCACACAACAGGCAGCAGTGACAAAGGCATTGCCACTTTAATGTGTTTGGCATTTTTCCCAACAGTATTTCAATATCTAACCCTGGTCTTCTGGCCCTGCCTTTCCATTTACATCATCTGGTGTGGATTCTGTGTTCTGCCACTAAAAACCCTCCTTGAATCAATGATTGATAGTAGGAGTGGTTGCAGGCAAGAGACAATGAGGGAAGTGGTCATTTGGCCTGGTTTATCAGATTAACATCCGAGGATGAGAGACACTAAAATGTCATGAGATGGTGAAACAGCTACTTAGTCTCCTACCAATAAAGAGCCATTTTAAAGTCAAGTCTTTGATGAATCCAGTGATTGCTGTGACAGAACATTATGAAGGGTATAGGCAATGGGGAGGGCTGCCTTTTTCTAACAGCCCTACATTTAAAAGAGGAATAAACGATAAACTCAAAATTATATGCATTTTATTTTGAATTGACAACAACTGTATATATATATATGGATACATTTGGATGTTTTGTTACATGTATACATTTCAGAATGAGAAAATCAGGCTAATTAACACATCCGTTACCTCCAATATTTATCATTTGTTTTGGTGGAAGTATTTAAAATTCTCTCATTTTGAAATATTTTGAAAATCACAATGCATTATTATTAGCTATAGTCATCATGCTGTGGAATAGATCACCAGAATGTATTCCTCCTGTCTAACTGAAACTTTGTATCCTTTGATCAACATCTCCTGTTTCCACATCTATCTCCCCTTCTTCCCACCCCTGCAACCTCTGGTAACCACGATTCTATTCTCTACTTCTATGAGTTTAAGTTTTCTATATTCCACATATGAGGAGATCATATATTTGTCTCCCTGTGTCTGGCTTATTCCACTTAGCCTGGGTTCCCAAACCCCAGGCCACACAGCAGGAGGTGAGCAGTAGACAAGCCAGAGAAGCTTCATCAGTAATTTACAGCTGCTCCCCATCACTCACATTACTCCCTGAGCCCTGCTTCCTGTCAGATCAGCAGTGGCATTAGATTCTCATAGGAGCACAAACCCTATTGTGAACTGTGCATGTGAGGGATCTAGGTCGTGTGCTCCTTATGAGAATCTAATGCCTGATGATCTGTCACTGTCTCCCACCACCCCCAGGTGGGACCGTCTAGTTGCAGGAAAACAAGCTCAGGGCTCCTACTGATTCCACATTGTGGTGAGTTGTTCAATTATTTAATTACATATTACAATGTAATAATAATCAAAATAAAGTGCACAATAAATGTAAGGCACTTGAATGGTCCCAAACAACCTCCCCACTCCCTGGTCTGTGGAAAAATTGTCTTCTACGAAACTGGTCCCTGGTGCCAAATAGGTTGAGGACGGCTGCACTTAGTATAGTGTCCTCCAGGTTCATCCACATTGTTGCAAATGACAGAATTTCCTGCTTTTTAAAGGATGAATAGTATTTCATTGTGCATATATTCCACATTTTAATCCATTCATCTGTTAATGGGTATTTTGGGCATTTTCATATCTTGGTTTCTGTGAATAATGCTGCAATGAACATGGGAATGTAGTCATCTCTTTCAGATATTGGTTTCAATTCCATTGGCTACATATCCAGATGTGGGATTGCTGGATTATGTGGTAATTCTATTTTTAGTTTTCTGAGGAAACACCATACTGTTTTGCAAAGTGGCTATGCTAATTTACAATACAGCAGTGTACAAGGTTTCTCTTTTACTCACATCCTTGTCGACACTTAACTTTCATATTTTTCATAGTAGCCAATCTAACAGGTATGAGGTGATATCTTATTGTGGTTTTATATTTGCACTTCACTGATGGCTACACATATTGAGGGGTTTTTTTCATATATCTGTTGGCTATTTGCATATCTTCTTTTGATAAATGTCTATTCAGGTCCTTTGCCCATTTTTTAGTAGGGTTATTTATTTTCATGTTATTGAGTAGTTTGAATTCTTCATCTATCTTGGACTCTAGTCCCTTATTGGTGTATGATTTACAAATATTTTGTCCTAATCTATGGATGGTCTTTTCCCTGTTAATTGTTTTCTTTGTTGTGCAGAAGCTTTTCAATTTGATGCAATCCCATTTGTCTATTTTTGCTTTTGTTGCCTGTGCTTTTGCGGTCTTATCAAAGAAATCACTTCCAAGACCACAGAGCTTTCCTTGATTTTTTTCTCCTGGTAGTTTTACAACTTCAGGTCTTATGCTTAAGTCTTTAATCCATTTTGAGTTGATTCTTGTATAAAGAGTGAAATAAGAGTCTAAAATGGATATGGCATATCAATAAATGTGGCTCACCATATTCACAGAATCAAGGCCAAAAACCACCTTATAATCTCAATGGATACATGAAAAGCATTGATAAAATTCAACATTCTTTTATGATAAAAGCTCTCAACAAACTAGTTATATAAGGATTGTTTCTCAACCCAGTAAACATTATATGACAAGTCCATAGCTAACGTCATGCTCAACATTGAAAAGTTGAAGGATTTTCCTCTAAGATCAGAAACAAGACAAGGATGCCCACTTTCAACACTCCTATTCTAGATAGTACTAGAAGTCCTAGCCAAGGCAATTATGCAAGAGAAAGAAATGAAAGGCATTCAAATACACACACATACACACACACACACACACATACACACCCCTAAAAGCCACCCCAAACTGTTAGAATTGATAATGGAATTCATTAAAGTTGCAGAAGACAAAATCAACTTACAAAAACCAGTGGTATTTCTATGTGCCAACAACAAACTATCTGAAAAAGAAATTAAGAAAACAATCCCATTTACAATATCATAAAAAATACTTAGGAGTGGATTAATCAAGAAGGTGAAAGATCTGTATATTGAAAACTATGGAACATTGATGAAAGATATTGGAGATGACACACAAGAAACGAAGGATTGTTCATATTCATGGATTAGGAGAATTAGTATTGTTAAAATGTCCATACTAATCAATGGGATCTACAGATTCAATGCAATCTCTATAAAAATTCCAATGACGTTATTCACAGAAATAGAATAAATAATCTAAAATTTGTATGAAGCCATAGACAATCCTGAATGACCAAAGCCATCTTCAGTGAAAAGAACAAAGCTGGAGGCATCACACTATCAGATTTCAAAATCTATTACAAAGTGATAGTAATCAAAACAGCAAGGTACTGACATAAAAATAGACATATTAACAAATGAAATAAAACAAAGAGCCCAGAAATAAACCCATACATTTATGATCAATTGAGTTTTGATAGAGGTGTCAAGAATACACAATGGAGAAAGTACAGTCTCTTCAATAAATGGTGTTGGAAAAACTATATATCCACCTGTAGACAAATGAAAAAAGCCCAAACTTTAAAATTCAGAGTTCTAGGTACAGTTTGAAGATTAAGATGTATCTATGGTAATAATCAAAAGTTTGGGGGCTAAAGCCCAAAATCAGATGCAAAGTGCAAAGTTTTAAGTTGTAGATTATAACACAGGATAAATTCACAGCCTTATCAGGTCACTTATGGGAAAGTCAGAAAAAAAATCACGGATGAGTAGTTAATGACCAGAGCATTCACATCTTCTATCTCAGCAAGCCACCATTTTTGCAGAAGGCCTTCCTGTCTTGCTTGAACTAGAGTCATTACCATACATGTGTGATGCCAAATTTCCTTATGCTCAACTCCTCTTTCCCTCACTTTAGATAGACTAGTGGCTCCGGCTGGACTTCAGGAACTCTGAGGGTAGAACCCAGCCTGATATCAATTTTTTTTTTTTCCCAACAGCCCCTCAGGTAATTTCAATATGCTTGTGCAAATTATAGAAGCAAGTCTTTGTGAAAACTATGCACAAAGATTTTCCAGACTTTTCTTATTTATATCATGAAACACCTGGGTAATATGTGTGGGAATCAACAGAAGGGTCCCAGTGACTTTAGGCTCTGCTGCTTGGGAGGTCTTTTTACATAAATAAAGAGAGCTTCCACCAGAAGATATAAAGGTGCTGGTAAAATGAAAGTTGGGAACGCCTCCCTACCTTTTCAGATTTTCATTACAGGAAAAAATAAAGGAGTTACTCTGTTAGCTGGCATGGTTGATTCTTTAAATTTTTAAGTTTTGTGGGTACATAGTAGGTGTATATATTTATGGGTTTCATGAGATATTTTGATACAGACATGCAATGCATTATAATTTCATCAGGTTAAATGGGATAGTCATCACCTCAAGCATTTACCCTTTGTGTTACAAACAATCCAATTAGTTACATAGCTTTAGTTACTTTACAATGTACAATTACATTATTTTTTACTGCAGTCACCCTGTTGTGCTAGCAAATTCTAGGTCTTATTCATTCTTTCTAACTACTTTTTGTACCCATTAACCCTCCCTTCTTCCCCTCAATCCCCAACTACCCTTCCCATTCTCTGGTAACCATCCTACTCTCTATCTCCATTGTTTTAATTTTTAGCTCCCATAAATAAGTGGAACATGCAAAGTTTATCTTTCTGTGCCAAAGTTATTTCACGTAACAAAATGATCTCCAGTTCCCTCCATTTTGTTGAGTCCAGCTCTGGCTGGACTTCAGGAACTCTGAGGGTAGGACCCAACCTGTTATCAATTTTTTTTTCCCAACAGTCCCTCAAGTAATTTCAATATGTAGCCTAGCTTGATCCTTATGCCAATTATAGAAGCAAGTCTTTGTGAAAACTATGCACAAAGATTTTCCAGACTTTTCTTATTTATATCATAAAACAGAATCTCATTCTTATTATCAATAAAAAGCAGGAGGGTTATTGTAGCACTGTACAGTGGGGGAAGAGTATGCCTAGCTTCCAGGGAATTTCCTGGTGTGCTCTTAGTATTACCATGCCAAGTGGATTGTAGATTGGTTACATTATTCCAAAAATGTTTCATACACTCAGGCCATGATCACTGCAGATTTAACTTTGTCTGTCAATAAAGCCCACTTAAAGTTAAAACTTCATGACAGACATTAAATTTTTTGACTTTTAAAATTTAGCAATGTTGTCAGAGAGATCATTGATGATTTCTACTTAGTCACGATCAGTTTCTACGTAGTCATCTCTCCTACTTTCTATGATACTGAAAACATGTACAGTGAAATCTCCATTAAGTGGAAATCGAAGTTTTTTAAAACTTAATTTTTAAAAACAGAACTCAAAAGCCACAGAGATATTCAAAGTTCAATGAAGCTCAAGTATCTATTTGTCAAGGAAATACTATGATTAGCTAGAAGTCAACTGATTAAGTGACTTTAAAGACCTCACACAGAATAGGAAAAGTTATGGCAAATAATGGGCACAGCCCGGTATGTATATCAGCAATGGTGTCTAATTTACAGCCTCAACAGAAAGAAAAGCTTATGCTTGGTTCCAAGTAAATGCAACTCCCTTGCTCCTTGCTCATAGCTGATTAGACACGAGCTAGGTGTCTAAACTAAGGGCAGACAGTGAGCAGGCTGGCTGGTGCTAGGCTGTTATTTAGCAGAGAGTATTAGTAGGCAAAGATGATTTGAATGAATTTCAGAGAGAAGAAAATGTTAACAATGGCTACTAAGCTGAAGAGTCATAATAAAGAAGTTGGAGAGGTCATAAGGCCATGAGTAACCTCATGTCAAGAAACAGATGCTATAATTAAGCAGAAGTATGGGTAGAAAACTACATACAGTAGAGGATGGAGTGTGACATTGTAACAGACCAAGCAACCAAAACACAGTAATGACAATATTGGACAGGAGAGTGAAGATCCATGAGCTTTCACTGCTGAAAGCCTGAAGTACGTCTGGGAGCTGAGGGTCCACTCCTCCGTACTCTTGGATGTCTCTGTGGTTCCTGTTGACCTTCTTACCTCATCTGGCCTTCTTTGAGACAGCTTCAGTGAGACCTTGGCCCTTACAACAGAATAGAATAAGAAAAGAACGAGACCGAGCAAAAGAAGCCAAGGATCAAGAGAGCAGCCAGTTAACACAGGAAATCCACAAGTGTCAGAATACAGTAATATAGAGAAAGTGAGCTGCAGAGAGAGGCTGCAGACAGAAATCACTTCATCCACCTTCTTCCTCCTCCACAGTTCTGTGTGATGTTCATGTTCAGCACCCCTGAGGGCCTAGCTCACCACTCAAAGGCCAAATAAGGTTATTGCTCCGCAGCTACTAAGTGAGGAAAAACTTCATGTTTTTTTAAACGAATATTTCAACAAGAATTGGGAGAAAGTCTACGGTTAGGGTGACCATGTAACTGATCATTCAAAATGGGATACTTTGGAGAGTGAAAAAGAGTGCTATTAATAATGATATGGTGTAAACAGGTAGAAACAAAACTGTCCCAGGTAAACTAGAATGCATGGTTATAGTGGTAAGTTAGCCCTCAGCTTACCAGAAAGCAGAAAAGTCCAATCTCCTGGTCATATCAAAGCTTTACTATACTTTGTTTTTGAACTGAATTACAACCCTAGGTTTAATTCTGGGGTTTTGGTTTCCCAGTGGCCCAAACTAAACAAAATGGGCCGATAAATACTCAGACCCAATAAATGGCAACATTTACTGCTGTTTAAAAAAGTAGGAAATTCAGTGCTCCCAGAATGTCTTTTCTGGGACTCCCACAACACTAATTACTCACCCGTGGATTGTCTGCTAAACTGACTGCTCTGTGTGGCATTGCTTCATTATCACTAATAACCTTTCCACCTACACATACAGTATATAAAATAACCTGAACCAAAGCAATTAAAATTCTCTTTTCTTAAGTCTTATGTAGATGGACCACTCTCTTCTTAAATTAGACTATGTAAGCAGACTTTGTGTTGCAAGATACAAATTTTGTTGAAGAAAGCACAGGTGAGATAGCAATTATTTAACTTCAGCCAAAAATACTATCCTCTCTGGTATTTGTTTTCTAATCTTTAAAACAGGTAATAGATATCTCATAAACATTGTTGTGATTACGAGATAAAATATGTAGGCCGGGCACAGTGGCTCATGCCTGTAATCCCAGCATTTTGGGAGACCAAGCTGGGTGGATCATGAGGTCAGGAGTTTGAGACCAGCCTGACCAACATGGTGAAACCCCGTCTCTACTAAAAATACAAAAATTAGCTGGGTGTGGTGGTGTGCACCTGTAATCCCAGGTATTCAGGAGGCTGAGGCAGGAGAATTGCTTGATCCTGGAGGCGGAGGTTGTAGTGAGCAGAGATCATGCCACTGCACTCCGGCCTGGGCAACAGAGCAAGACTCCATCTCAAAAAAAAAAAAAAAAGTAAAAGTGTTTTGTAACTGTAAGAAATTGTTCAAATATAAGTGGTTATTTAGAGGCAGGTGATGAGAAGATCTATTATAAGATAGAGGAAATATTACAGGAGTCAGAGCACAAAAACATGGACACAAAGCCTAGTTATGGTATTAAATTGCTGTGAGACATAGGGAAACATTTTTGAGCCCTAGAAGTCTCATTTTCCATTTCTTTAAAAAAAAAATCCTTGTGAATTTTCTTTTCTTTTCTCAAGATGGCTGACCAGAGACATTGGATGCTAGTTCTCCTCAGAAAGATCAAAGTGACTGTGAATGGACAAGTTCCAAATGGGAAAGTGAGGGAAGGGAGCCAGGACCTCTTGGAGAACCCATGGGAAGAAGCTGGGGTACAAACAAGGAAAGCAGCAAGAATCTGGCACAGATTGACTCCCAAGGAACTCAGACCCCATGGAAAGGCTTGGGGAGAGTGCTTCTCTGCTCCTCTCACCTCTCTGACAATCTCCTGACAGCCAGACTGTTGGGGAACCCCTCTGACCTTGTGACTCAGGGCAATGCTATCTGTGGTGATTTGGGAACCTCCTGGAGACAGAGAACTTGGTGGCCAGTTTGCACAAGAATGCTTGCACTCCCCTCAGCTTTGAACTTAGATATCAGGTGCCATACTGATTGTGCACTTGTGGTACCACTGCCTTGCATGTGGTTTCTCTGCCCTTGAGTTACTCCACCACTGAATCCTCAACAAATATACACCACAACCTGCTCCGACATTGGCAAGCACAGCTTACACTAAGAGCAGGGTCCAACTCCCACTCCCTACACAGAGAGGCAGCGTTCTAGCAACGGAGGACAGATAAGTTGCAGAGTTGCCTGATCTGGCCTGGGGAAGAGATTCTCACCTGAGCCCATTTTGGTGGTAGCCCTCAGAGGCGTATATCCATGGCCTGTACCTGCACTGCAGTGGGGAAACAAAGGACAAAGTCTCTGTGAACTGGAAGTCATGAACCCTGCAACAGGGAAGGAATAGGGAAGCAGATCACATTCCTGTTGGCTCAAGATGAGGAGCTAATGCATGCTCCACTACCTTCCCCCAAGACTTCAGTACACCACAACACAATCTCTTCCTGCCAATACCCCTTCAGGGTGGGTGTTTCCACTCAACATCAGCCTACCTAACATCAAGTCAGCTCCTACTCTTAACTGCTATATACTGGACTGAAGCCTGAACTGCACCACCAAACACAAACTTTGCTACTAGAGAGCTTAGTACTAGTACATGAGATAAGCTTCCTGAAACTCCACACTCTCAGCCCCACGGAAGGTCATATGTTGACTCATGCATATAATATACCAGTACAACAAGCAGCATCTGAAAAGCCACAGCATAGAAGCTATATACAACGAAGAGACACATACAGAGCCTTAGCTCTCTGCAAGTATCCAGAAAATAAGTCAGTTGATCATATGCAACATACACCACAGTCAAACCCTCAAGGGAAAAATGATATTTTAAAAGTCTCCTACAAATGATGGTGAATTCAAAAGTAAGAAGCAGATGAGAAGGAATCAGCACAAAAGCTCTGGCAGTACAAAAAGCCAGAATGTCTTGATACTCCTAAAGGATTACTCTCACTCTCTAGCAATGGATCTTAACCAAATTAAATACTTTGAAAAAACAGATAAAGAACTCAAAATATAGGTTGCAAGGAAACTCAGTGATATCCTATAGAAAGTAGAAGTCCAACACAAAGAAGCCAGAAAAACAATTCAGGATATGAAAAACAAGATAGCTACATTAAAAAA
>NW_012103732.1:2208835-2217076 GCF_000951045.1 Mandrillus leucophaeus | reverse complement strand
TATGCTATCATAAAAACACACTTAAGTACAAGGCTCAGCTAACAATACTATGACAGGAACAAAATCTCATATGTTAACATTAACCTTGAATATAAACAGCCTAAATGCTCCACTAAACAGACATAGAGTGGCCAATGGGACAACAGCAACAAACATCCAATCTTTTGTTGCTTTTAAGAGCACATCTCATGGGGAATGACATCCACAGTCTCAAAGTAAAGGGAAAATGAAGGATCTAGCACACAAATGGAAAACAGTAAAGAATTGTGGTTGCTATTCTTGTATCACATAAAACAGACTTTAAATCAACAACAGTAAAAAGGACAAATAAGGGCATTATATAATGATAAAAGATTCCTCCAACAAGAAGACTTAACTATCCCGAATATATATGCACTCAATGTTGGAGCACCCAGATTTACAAAACAAATACTGCTAGACCTAAGAAAAGAGATAGCCAGCCATACAATAATAGTAGGGGGCTTCAACACTCTACTGACAGCACTAGACAGATCATTGAGGCAGACAACTAACAAAGAAACTCTGGACTTAAATTGAACTTTTGACTAAATGGATATACCAGACATCTACAGAATAATCTACCCAACAACCACAGGATATACATTCTCTCTATGCATGGAACATTTAAAAAATTGACCACATGCTTGGTCATAAAGCAAGTCTCAATAAATTCAATATAACTGAAATCATATCAAGCATCTTCTGGGACCACAGTGGCATTAAATTAGAAATCAATATCAAGAGGAACTCTCAAAACCACACAAGTACATGGAAACTAAAAAGTCTTGTTTCCAAAGAACTTTTAGGTAAATGACAAAGTTAAGATGGAAATAAATTTTTTTGAAACAAATTAAAATAGAGAGAAAGCATACCTGAACCTCTGGAATACAGCAAAAGCAGTGGTAAGAGGTAAGTTTGTAGTGCTAAATGCCTACATCAGAAAGATATAAAGGTCTCCAATTAACAACCTAATATATGACACCCAAAACAAGCAAAACAAGAACAAACCAAACCTAAAGTTAGCAGAAGAAAAGAAATAACAAAGGTTAGAGCAGAACTAAATGAAATTTAGACCAAAAAATTATGCAAAGGATCAACAAAATGAACAGTTGGTTCTTCAAAAGGATAAACAGAATTGATAGACAAGTAGCTAGAGTAACCAAGAAAAAAAAAGAGAAAGTTCAAATAAGCACAATATCAAATGACCCGGGTGACATTACAACTGAAACTACAAAAGATCAAAAGGAATACAAAAGTTCCTCAGAGACTATTATGAACATCTCCATGTACACAAATTAGAAAATGTAGAGGAAATGGATAATTTCCTGGAAACACACAACCTTCCAAGATTGAACCAGGAAGATATTGAAATCCCTTACAAAACAATGAGTAACAAAATAGAATCAGTAATAAAAAATCTACCAACCAAATAAAAGTCCTGAACCAGACGAATTCTACCAGATGCTCAAAGAAGAGCTGATACTAGTTTTACTAAGACTATTCCAAAAAACTGAGTAGAAGGGATTTCTATCTAATTCATTCTATAAAGCCAGTATCATCCTGATACCAAAATCTGGCAGGGACACAATAACAACAAAAAACTACAGGTCAATATCCCTAATGAACATAGACACAACACTGTCAATAAAATACTAGCAAGCCAAATCCAGCACCACCACAAAAGGTAATTCATCACAATCCATTTGGATTTTATTTATGGGATGCAAAGATGGTTTCCACATACACGAATCAATAAATGTGATTCATTACATAAACAGAATAAGAACCAAAAACCATATGATTATCTCAGTAGATGGAGAAAAAGCACGTGATAAAATCCAACATTTTTTTCATGATAAAAACTCTCAACAAACTAGGCATTGAAGAGACATACCTCAAAATAATAAAACAAATTTACGACAAACCCATAGCTAACATCACACTGAATGGGCACAACTAGAAGCATCTCCCCTACAAACTGCAACAAGACGGATGTCCACTCTTACCACTCCCATTTAACATAAGAGTCCTAGCCAGAGCAATCAGGCAACAGAAAGAAATAAAAAGTATCCAAGTAGGAAAAAAAGGAAGCCAAATTATCTTTATTCACTGACAATGTGATCCTATAGCTAGAAAGTCCTAAAGATTCTGGCAGAAGGTTCCTATACCTGATAAATGAATTCAGTAAAGTTTCAGGATAGAAGATCAATGTACACAAGTCAGTAGCATTTCTATACATTAATAATATTCAAGCTGGGAACTCAATTAAGAATTCAATCCCATTTACAATAACCACACACAAAAAAACAAAATACATAGGAATACATTTAACCAAAGAGGTAAAAGATCCCTACAAGGACAACTACAAAACACTGTTGAAAGAAGTCATAGATAACATAAATGAATGGAAAAACATTCCATGCTCATGACTTGGAAGAATCAATATCATTAAAATGACCATACTGCCCAAAGCAATCTATAGATTCAACACAATTCCTATCAAATTACCTATGTCATTTTTCATGGAATTAGAAAAAAAATTCTAAAATGTAAATGGAACCAAAAAGAGCCTGAATATCCAAAGCAATCTTAAGCAAAAAGAACAAAGCTGGAAGTATCACATTACATGACTTCCAACTATACTACTAGGCTGTAATAACCAAAGTAGCACGGCACTGCTACAAAAATAGACACATAGATCAATGTAACAGAATAGAGAACCCCAGAAATAAAGCCACACACCCACAACCAACTGATCTTCAAAAACTTCAACAAAAATAAACGATGGGGAAAGAACACTCTCTTTGATAAACAGTGCTGAGAAAACTGGCTAGCCACATGCAGAAGAATGAAACTGGACCCTTATCTCTCATCATATATAAAAATTTATTTAAGATGGATTAAAGACTTAAATGGAAAACCTCAAACTAGAAAAATCCTAGAAGAAACCCTAGGAAAATCTCTTCTGGATATTGACTTACGCAAAGAATTTAAGGTGAAGACTTCAAAAGCAAATGCAACAAGAACAAAAAATAGACAAATGGGACTTAAGCTAAAGAGCTTCTATACAGCAAAATAAACAGTCAACAGAGTAGACAGACAACCTATGGAATGGGAGAAAATATTTGCAATTTATGCATCCAACAAAAGACTAATATCCAGACTCTATGAGGAACTTTACAAAGTCAACAAGAAAAATATAAATAACTCCTTTAAAAAGTGGGTAAAAGACATGAACTCAAAGGAAGATATACAAATGACCAATAACCATTTGAAAAATGCTCAACATCACTAATCATCAAAGATGCAAATTAAAATCACAATGAGATGCCATCTCACACCAGTCAGAATATTATTAAAAGGTCAAAAAATAACAGATGTTGGCAAAGACGTGGAGAAAAGGGAACACTCATACACTGTTGGTGGGAATATAAATTAGTACAATCTCTATGGAAAACAGCATACAAATTTCTCAAAGAACTAAAAATAAAGCTTCCATTTGACCTAACAATCTTACTACCAGCCATCTACCCAAAGGAAAAAAATTATATATTAAAAAAAATCTGCATTCATATGTTTATCACAGCACTGTTTACAATAGCAAAGGCATGGAATCAACCTAAGTGTCCATCAACAGTGATCTGGATAAGGAAAATATGTACATATACTACACAGAATACTATGCACTCTTAAAAAGAATGAAACCATGTTCTTTGCAGCAACAGGGATGCAGCTAGAGGCAATTATCTTAAGTGAACTAATGACGAAACAGAAAACCACATACTACATGTTCTCACTTATAAGTGGGAGCGATATAATAACTACACATGGTCATATAGATGGGAACAATAGACAACAGGAACTGCAAAAATATGTAGGAAGAAAGGGGAGTGAGGGCTGAAAAACTACCTATTGGGTACTATGTTCACTATTTGGATGATAGGTTCACTAGAAGCCCAAACACCAGTATTATACAATACAATCATGTAACAAACCTGCACATGTACCTCTTGAATGTATAATTTTTAAATATATATATATATATATACTTGTGAAAATGTAAAGAAATAACATAATTGAAAGTGTTTACAAAAGAGTTAAGTGATTTACAAAGTAGGTTCTTCCTTTTTTTCAAATCATATATTATGCATATAGTACTGCTAATGTTCATTAATGGTTAATCAGATATTAGAAAGAAGATAACAGATTATGCTTGGGTTAACTCTTAGGCTTTTAGTACTCTTGTATTGCTTAATGACTGTTATCTTTCCTGTTTTACCAAAATAATATTTATTGGACCTGAGAAGAAGATAGATTTTATTTGTATTAACTCATCTGACCTTTTGTCTTTTTGTGAGTTCCCAAACATACTGTTTCTCCCCAAAGAAATTCAAATATCATGAAAAAGTGCATAGCTACCAGTGAGTAAAACAACTCTGAGAGGGATAGGACTGTCAGAAATAGGCATACTGCACTAACTTGTTAATTGCTGTTACCTCCCTTGCCGTAAATGCTTCTGTTAACAAATGTTTCCATAGATTAAGACCAGTTCTATTTCCAAAATTTGGGCAATATATATGGAAAAATACTTTATTTAATACATGAATTTTTGAGATTATAACAATCTCAAAGAGGGAAGCTTGTGTAGCAGATGCTCTGCTTGATGCTAAATGTTTGGGATTTTGCTGAAGAATCCTTCTACTGCTTCTATGGATTTATGTCTACAAAACTGGCAACCATAGATTCTCATCCGCTCTTATGAAACCAAAACAAAGAAGCCTCCTTATTAGACTTAAGCACATATCTCTACTTCTTTTGGAATAACTCTATAGTGTTCCCCTTTTCCCTGTGATTACAAATTGCTTTGTATCTGAGTTTCCTCGTCAGAACCCTAATCTTTATTTCTAAGGTAACTTCAGGAAAAACCAAAGAACCAAAGGAATATTTTAGTGTTTCTATCACATATCAACTTTATTTAAATGTCCTATCAATCCTACCCGTAAAATTAATTGGGTATCTTTCAAAAAAATGTCAAAAATATCTAGATAGAATGAATGTACTACTTCTTTTATTCCAACACTTGATTTTCTTTGGAGAAAACCATGGGGATTATAGTTTTTCTGAATAGAAAATTAGCGAATCTTAGAAATCAGTTTCCAACCTCACACACTCCTTCCCATATTCAAGGTTACCCTACCCTCATCCAGCATTTCATTATTTCACTCATACACTCACTCATTTTTGAATCCCATATTGGATACCCAGCACAAATTAATATTACAGAAAACACAGAAAGATGTTTGGATATACTGTTTGTCTTCAAAGACTATCATATAAACAGTTTTGCATGTGAAGTTTAAATGTCAACATGGAAAAACATGACAACAGCAGTTTTATGGTAGTAAATGAGAAGTCCTCACCTCCTTCAACCTGCCTCTTCCTTTTGTTCTGAATTTGGGTTTGAAGCATCTTTTGGAATGATCATACACCTAGACTAGAAAGCCCAACATCAATTACACCTGGACCCCCAGGGCATAGCCATCAAGTCCTGTCAATTCCATTCTGGAAATATTTCTTTAACTGTTCACTGAGACATTTAAAATGGTTCTTAGGGAGCATTTTGAATGATGCGGGCAAATGCTTAGGAAAAAGCAATGAGGTGAAAAGTAGCATGCAAAACTGCATACATAATATTAGCCAGGTTAAATCTACCTATGCATTGCCAAAAAGACATGAAGGAAATATGACAACATGTTAACAAGAGCTATTATATAACAATGAAATCAAGGGCAATTTTATTTTCTTCATACTTTTTAGAAGTTTTCCAATTTTCTCTAGATGTGTAGTATATATTGTTCTAACAATGTTAAGACTTTAAAATAAAAAATAACAACGGCCCGGTCCGGTGGCTAACGCCTATAATCCCAGCACTTTGGGAGGCCAAGACAGGTGGATCACCTGAGGTCAGGAGTTTGAGACTAGCCTGGCAAACACAGTGAAACCCCATCTCTACTAAAAATACAGAAAATTAGCTGGGCATAGTGGCAGGTGCCTACAATCCCAGCTACTTGGGAGGCTGAGGCCAAGGGAGAATCGCTTGAACCCAGGAGGCGGCGGTTGCAGTGTGCCGAGTTCACACCATTGCACTCCAGCCTGGGCAACAAGAGCGAAACTGTCTCAGAAACCGGAACCAAAGGCAAAGGCCAACCACAACAACAACAACCTACTTATTGTCTGCTGTTTCCATCCTTTGATGACCATATTAAAGATACTATGGAATCGAGTTTCAGAAACTTGCTTTGATTCTACAAATATCATCATATGGGGCATAGCACGCCAATGTGCCATTCTCATTTACATATGAGTTTAAAACAAAACTCGCATGTATTTTATTCCTCAAACATTCTAACAATCTCATGGTCACAGGTGCACAGCTGTGGATGGAGTAGGATCTCATACACTCAATTGTGCAAATAGCAAGTTATTCCTTCCAGGTATAACTAAAGCATGAACGTGGAATTAATCATGGAGCCTGGCACAAAGTATCTGTCGGTGAATATTGTGATTTATTTTCATTATTTACCATTTTTGTAAATTCTGGTTGGAGAAGTTATTACAAAGTTTCCAAGAAACAAAATAAATAACATAGTATTGGATTACAACCCAAAGAATAAAATATACATCTATGATACTATACCAATATAAACAAATTATTTGAATACATAAATAAGTAAATGGGGAATAACAAACAAATCTATGGTGCAAAAGAATTCAAAATAATTGGTCTAGATGCTCCTCCTCAAGGAGAGAGCGCACCACTCCCCATTCTCAAGTGTGGGCTGTGTGTAATGATTTCCTTTCACAGAGTTCAGTGGATGGAGAGGAAAAGAATAACCAGAAAAACCTGACAAACTACATCATGGAAGGTGTATTAGTGATAAACGAGCCCAACTCTCTTCACCATCTCTTTTCCCTTCCCCATTTCACAGATGAAAAAACTGAAGGTGATGTATTTAAGGGACACATGTAAACAGTGTTTACGTTTAACCAAAATAATTCTCTAGTACTGCTGATAAACCCTTTTTAACTCCAGGTAGCTTTGAGAAAGATGTGGTCACCAGTGACCACACATTAGGCTGTAAGTCAAAAGGCTTGAGATTTTCTTTCATCATCTTCATAAAACTAACTTTACTGCCAAAGCAAATAACTTACCTCTTCCAGCCTCAATTCCTCATCTGTAGTAAAGAAGGCTAATCTATAATACTTCCACATTTCCTTCATGCTTTCAAAAGAAAAGAAAGCAGGCTCTGGTAGATTTTTTTTTTTTTTTTCTATTCAAATCCATCACTCAGTAGCTTGGGTTCTCACTCTTAAAATGGGGATAAAAATAGCACATACCTAACAGAATTTTTGTGAAGATTAAACAGAATAATACGTGTGAAACACTTAGTATCCTATGGTAAAAATGACATATTTAGACCTTGTCTTTGTACTTTCAAAATGACAGTCTAATTATAGATAAGAACCTAAATTTGATGGTTTGAAAGATAGATTAGTATCTAATTGAGACTTTAAGACACATTCATAAAGGAAGTGCTTTAAAGGAGAAAAGTTCTGGACAGTTGTTGGAAGTGGTTTTCAGGGATAAATATTGAGATTTCTTCATATTCGCAGCTCTTTAGAACTCGTCACCCATTAATTGAAATGCTCTCACCTGAGTTCAATTGTGTGAGAAAAGCATATCATTAATTTTTCATACTTACAGTGGGGAAAGGGGGTTGTGGGCTGAGGCATAAATAATAATGATTAAAGAAGGCCAACAAATCAAAAATACATTTGTAACTCCTTTTGAAATATGCTTTTATGCTTGTTTCTGAGATTTAAAATTCTAAAATATCAGTACCACAGGACGAGTATTAATTTGATTTACTCAGTAAACAAGTCTGTGATAGAGAAAGGTGTCTCACGAGGGTTTTCCATACATAAATAATATCTATTGAATTAATAAATGTGAAAACAGGATCTGCTATAGATAAAATGTAAGTCCCAGAAATTATCATAAGTTGACTGTAGAAGCTAAGCAAATATAATACAAATAAATGCTTAGCTTATTCAGTTAACTGATATTGTTTAAGTATTCCAAAGACATCGCTAGAACAAAGTGAACAGGAGTTTATGAGTCTTCTCAGTACTGCTTGCAAAAAAAAAAAAAAGAAAGAA
>NW_012103732.1:2153017-2208219 GCF_000951045.1 Mandrillus leucophaeus | reverse complement strand
AAAAAAAAAAAAAAAGAAATTTTAAAGACAAGTTTTTGGGCTAAGTGCTCCCTGAGCCCACGCAAGGACACAGATAACTTCCAGATAACTGCCTGGGAAGTAACAGCCCTCTTGACAGTGCCCGGATAAAATGAACAAGGTGGTGACATGTATTGGTTACTTTCCCATCATGTGTTTCTATCTTTCCATGTCCAAACAGCCCCCAGTCTCCTCTTCATAACTGATGTGGTTGTGGGGAAGCTGGCTTGCCCCTTAGCTCAAGGGGTGGAAAATAGCACAAAGATCAAGCCAATCTAAACCCCTGACCTGATTCAGGGTTGGGTATGTGACCTAAGCTCTTTCAATCAGGGTAAATCTTGGGACTTAGTTGAGAATGCTGGAACACAAGGGCTCAATCTTTCTTCCTGGTTGAGAATGAGAAAACATGTAGGTAGCTGTGGGAGTTGGCAGCCATCTTGGGTTTAAGAATGGGGTAATTTAGAAGGCTAATAATGATGGAGGCTGGGTAGAGAGACAGAAGTACACTAGATTCTTGTGACTTTTGGTTGAACCATTGAGTTAACCTCTGGATTTTCTGGTTATAGGAGCCAATTGATTTCCTTTATAATTTAAGTCAGTTTGAGTTTTTTTTTTTTTTTGTTACTTGCAACCCAAAGCATCCCAATTATGAATTAGCTAACACTGATGGAACACAAATTTTGTCTGATTTGTTTTACACAACAAACCTAAGAAATAATTATGCTTATCATACCACTTTTACAGATGTGGAAACTGAAGATTAGAGAGGTTGTATAACTTCCTTCAGCTGGGAAATAGTGAAATGAGATTCAAACTATTCTGTCTAATGCCAAAAACCCATGCTCTAGTAGAAAGAAAAGCAAGCAAGCAAGCAAGCAAGCGAGAAAGTAAATTAGATACCTGAAACTATGTGGTAATTTTAACTTGTCAGCCCTAATTATATAACTTCACTTAGCTATAAGTTCATATCAAAAAGAAAGGGTTGATTGTAGTCAAGGAAAAAGTACTTTAAATGTTTAATATCAAAAGTTTTTAAATCATCAATCTAGAACCTTTCTCATGAGAAAGATAAGTTTCCTTGTGTTCTATTACTTACTTGAAGTAATTTGGGGGGCATTTTTTGGCTTCTAGTAAAATGTCTTTGGTGTAATTAACTAAAACTAATTAGCTGGATAGTATTTTAGGATACAGGCCTTGTTCAACATATATAAAAATTGGGGGTTTATAATTAGTAAATAGAATATAATCATATATACTGCCTTTATATCAGTTCATGTAGTATGGAAATAGCTTTCTCCATCCCAGAAGTTGTAGGAAAAATATTCCCTAAGGAAGTAGTACATTTTAATTGTAAAAAATGTTTTATTATTCCAAAGATTAACATATACTCCTTCATTTTACAGAAAAATGTTATTCATTTCTTTTTTTTTTTTTGAAGCTTGTTTCCAACTCCACATCCTTCAACTGAATCTGTCCCTTGTTTCTCAGTGTGAATTGAAAAGACAGAACTCTACCTGTGAGCTCAGCATCTCACTTTCTACAGAAATTCAAGTTCAAAATGCAAAAGTCTGAAGACTTTGGATCTTGCTTTCTCAAACTTACTGCTTCATCACTGAAATGTTAGACCAGCTGCTTTTGTTGGTTCAGTGTAGTCGTTTGAGAAGTCCCCAGTTATGTATAATTGGCATGCTCACACACATTTTAATAACCAGTGGCCTGTTTTTCAATGCCAGTAAGGAAGTGTTTATTTATACAACCAAAGCAAACAGTATTAGGCATATTTACTGGGCAAATGAATGCATGAGGTTACAGTGGAGTGAGTGTGAAGTATACACTTTAAAGAGGGTGCAAACACTTGGCAGTTTAAACTGCTCTATATAAAACTATCAGGACTGAGCAATAAACATGCTACCAGAAAACAGTGGAAGATGCAGAAAGTTATTGTCTTTTTGTCATGGTTTATGGATAGTGATAAGCAGGCAAAACAATGGCGTTAACAAACCAATAGCCTGATACATCATCATCTTGTTAAAAACAAACCAGTGCTTACACATATAGTTGGGAATGTCACGTGCAGAATTCCCAGTAATGTTTATATCATCATGTCATTTCTTCGAAATACATGCACTGGCTGCATACTCTAAACAATCCACAAAAGTAAAAGTGAAAAGTAAGATTTTCCATGCAGAATTCCCAGTAATGTTTATATCATCGTGTCATGTCTTTGAAATACCTGCACTGGCTGCATACTCTAAACAATACACAAAAGTAAAAGTGAAAAGTAAGATTCTTCAGTCTTGCATTCAAACGCCAGTGCTTGTCTCCAAAGGTAACTACCATTAACAGGCACATACCCTTTTTCTGAATGTACAGCTATAGGTATGAACATATGGTGTACACTGTCAAGCACCTTGCCTTTCTCATTTAGTAACACTTTGGTGATCTTTTGATGTCAATACATTCAGCTCTACCTCAAACTGTCTAAAGGACACTTAGTATTCTATTGAAT
Source organism: Mandrillus leucophaeus (assembly GCF_000951045.1). NCBI lineage: Eukaryota > Metazoa > Chordata > Mammalia > Primates > Cercopithecidae > Mandrillus > Mandrillus leucophaeus. The sequence goes on along the minus strand of NW_012103732.1, from coordinate 2,205,692 downwards.
ATATACATCTGCCATAATTTATTTAATCTGATTTTCATAACATTTAGATTTCTAGTCCCCCCACTCCTTTTATACTATTATAAACAATGTGGCAAGGAATTTCATCTTATATAGATCTTGGTGTACATTTCTATATCTAATGAGTAAATTCTAATCACCAAAATTGCTAGGCCAAAGCATTCTACATTTTCAATTTTGAGAGATCTTGTCAAATCACCAACCTTACAAAAATATCCCACTAGCTTACATTCCTATGGACAGTGAGTGAGTTTCCCACATAGCTTCCAAGAACATATTATCAGATATTTGTAATAAGTCAGTCTTCTGCAGAGGGTCGCATTTAACAACGCATAGCTCAAAATCTAAACAAGAAATTTTACTATTTGCATTTCTAAAACATTTTAGAATTAAGTCCAATTTATAATCTGGCATTAACACTTCTCAGAATTGCCTTTCTCTCCCTCCAAAACTCCTTTGCACTGATCCTCTCATATGTTAACCCTTACTAAGTAGTACTTTCCACTAAGACCAGGGCTCTCCTCTAGCTCAGCCAGCAAGGTCTCCTCTTTCTTGAGACCCATGTGACTTCCTCCCTAACCCCACCCTGACTCCCAGTTCCCTGATTATATCATTCTGCTTAGCCTTTTTTCCTTCTCTTTTCTGCTGCAGTTGTAGAGAAGAGGGAGAAATGGAGCATGCAAATACTGCAAATGCAGGGAGAGGAGTCATGAAAACTCATACCTTTAACATTCTTGATTTGCTTTCCATATAAATTTTAAAACATTTGCCATTTTGATGGAATAAAACAGACGCCTTAATTACTACTGAGACTGCCTTTCCCGTCTATTTGCCATTAATCTGTATTTCCCGTGAAGCACCTGGGCATATTCTCAACTCATTTTTATTTTATGTTAAGCAATTTTGAAGTGATTAGTACGTGCTCTTTGTAAATTAATGGGATTAGTACAGGCCGCATTCTAAAGGGCCTGGCTTACGGGGATGGAGCAGGAACCAGGGAGAATACCTTTAGCGTGTTTCTGACAGGCATTCTCATCATTTCCAGCTCTGCCTGCTAAGCACTGTATGCTCACACACCAGCTTTTCATGGAATGTCTTTTTGCAGGAGCAAATTAACTAGATTTTTTTCTGTGCAATAAAATTTAGTGTTCTCAAAATAAAGAAGAACGTGGTGTAGGAGGATGGACTTCCTATCCTTTTCTGCACATGGGTGAGATGATTCTGGGCCCTACAGGGAAAACATAACCCATCCAAGTACTTTGTTTCCTTGTTGAGGGTGTATATCATGGAATGAAGTTCTAGGAGGAACTGCTCCGAAGTTAAGTCCAGAGAAAGGGACTCTAGAGAGAGGAGAATGGAAGAAGCAATGGAACGAATTTCTTTCCACCTCTAAAATCCAGTTGGCATTCTGCCATGTGCTGCCACAGGAAAAAAGCAGGACAAGTGTCCTGGCTTTTTCTCCCTTTCTGGCAGGCAGCAGAGGAAGAGCAGTTCTGCTCAACAGAACAGAGAGCACTGATTTTTTTCTCTAAATGTTGCCCATTTCCCACGATGTGATCTTCAGCGCTTTTGCTCATTTATCTTCACACTCAGCCCCTGTGTGAGTAGATCAATTTCCAGAGCTTTAGGTAGCACCTGTTCTCTAGGTCTGGGACGCTTCTGCTTACTTGACCTTTCTACTTGGATGTCTCAGAGGCAACTTAAATCCAACACATCCAGATCTAATCTCTTGCTTTTGCCCCAACATCTGTTTCCACTTTGACCTCCCTCTATCCTTTAACCCAGGCAAAGCATTCTCCAGCCATTCAGTTGCTCAGCATCGTCTTCCTGTTCCTTTCCCCGTCAACCTTCTCATGAGACCCATCAGCAGTGTATCCTTCAACTACACTTGCAAAACATGTCTTCACTCTGTCCTCTTTTTCCCATACCCATCCCTAGCCCCCCTAGTCCTAGCCCCCGTCATCCCTAACATGAATCAGAGCAGCATACTTCTAAGTGATGATCCTCCTTTTGCTCTTATTCCTCTTATATTCAGTCTCCCACAGGCAGCTGAAGTGATCATCAAGCATCAAAATGACTACGTCAGTCTCCTGCCTAAAACTTTTTAGTGAACTTCCAGGCACTGAAAACTCCTTATTATAGCTCACAAAGCCCAATACAATCTGTATTACCGACTTCTCCAATTTCACCTCCAGCTACCTTCCCCCTCACGACACTAGCCACATCAGCCTCGTGTGAGTTTCTTGAATGTGCTAAGCTCTTGTCTACTAGGAACTTTATACTTTTATCCGGAAGCTTCTTACCTAGGCTATTGGCATAACTGGCTCCTTCTCATCCTGGAGCTCTCAGCTCATGTTACCTTCTCCAAGAAGCCTTCCCTGATGCCCATCTAAAGAGTTCTTCATTAGTTTATTCTTTAACACAGCAACCTGCTGTTTCCTTATCACAATTTGGAAATATCATATTTATAAGTTGACTTGGTTTTAATGAATTTTATGTCTTGTGGTACAACCTGGTAACTTCTGCTTTTAGAGTAGTGCTTGGCACAAAGATAGTCAATAAACATTTGCTGACTGACTTGCTGAATAAATGAATGAAGAACAGTTCCTAGAGTCGGTGAAAGCTAGAGGGCTAGGGTTTAGAAAGACGAAAACATAGTTTAAGAAGGGAACAAAAGCCTAGGCAATTGGCGAAGGGTCTCAGAATTTAGTGAACTTGAATCATGTCAGCCAATATCATCAGTGAAAGGGGTCTGGGGTCAGTGGTTATGTGTGAGTCAAAAGGGAGTCAAAAGCTATGGTGACTTTATCATTGGATATGGAATGCGTACTTAGTATGCAAACATATATCAACCATGTGACATACGGTTACATCATAATTTCTGATATTTAAAGTTCTCAAAATAACCTCAAGATAAGAGTGCTCCTTCTGTATTTCAGAAATAGTTTACTACAGTAGATAAGAATACCACTCTGTAGCCAGACTGCTTGAGTTTGAATCCTGGCTCTGATATTTTCTAGCTATGGCTAGAAAGTGGGAAAGTGGCTGAACCTCTTCATACCTCAGCTTTCCCTTCTGTGAAATGGAGATAATAATTGGTCATGCTTCATTGGGCTCAGAGAATTTAATGAGTTAATAACTGAAAGTGCTTATAACAGTGTCAAGGACTTAGTATAACACTACAGAAATGTTAGCTAAGAGTGCCATATTTCCAGAAATGCCAGGAAAGTTTGCACTGTGAGCAGATGAACTCTGAAAACATGCTTCCCAGCAATCCAGTACTCCATGGATCCAACCACATGAGGGAACTCATGAAAATCTGTACAGACAGAAATGCCATAATTTCATTGCTATTATTACCTTAAAAGAATTCATTTGAGAGGCTAATTAGACACACATACAAGCCTTTAGAAAATACACAGAAACGTTGAACAAAGCTGTGGTCCACTAAACGAATGTAAAATCTGTATCAGCTCTAACAGCTAATTTCACAATTTGACTGCCTTGCAATACCTCTAGAGATAGAGCTCTTAGAAATAAATGTTTCTATTAACTTTTATCTTGGATGTTACTTCATTATGCTAATAGTCTCCCTATTGATCAACTCTATTCTTCATTTTTGTCAAGACTCAAAAAAGATAACTGGTAAAATATTCAACGACTGAAAATGAAATGAATATGAGTACCAGCATAAGTACTACTTCCACCTCACCATTTTCACCTTTCAACAAAGTTCTCAGTGTTTTACAGAATAATTAAGAGTTCACCAGACAGAGTCACTAGGAGAAGCCTTTCTGACCATCGTTAGCCTAATAACCTCTCATCCTGATCCTTCCTCTCCCTGCAGTTAGTTACACTCTACTTCATACCGTATTGATACCCACCTCTATACTTGTCTGACTGTATTTTAACTCTTGACTGCACATATCTGTTTACCCTATTAGACTGTGAATTCCTAGAGGCCAGGGCCATGACGGACCCATCTTTGCTGATACCCTGATGAGGCTCTATCAAATTGATTTGAAGTTCATGAAAGACTACGTTCATGTTAAATATTTGGCATCTAATGTAGTCTTTCAAACAGCATTCCTATTGGAAGGTAAGCTCTTTGAAAGCAATGATTTTTAACTGTTTGGTTCACTCTTCTATGTATCTAGAACAATGTCTGACATGGTAAGCACTCTATAAATATTGAGTGAATAGAGGATATCTTATAACCTAAAGTGCTATTTACAGTTCCTGTATCATCACAGGCCTGAGGATGAATCAGAGGTTGCAACAAGCATATGAAGGTAGATGATGTCCTTGAAGACCATTTGCTTTCCCATGTACTCTAGTCTCTACTTTGTACAGTGTCTACAAACATGACTACAGTTCCAGCCTGAAATAAGCCTCTTTAGGTTATAAGAATTCAAATTTACAAAGTGTTTCAGTCCTGTTGTGGTTTAATTTACACAGCACTTGGTTTATTTACAGTTCCAAAGACTGGGTTGGATTTCCAAGGCCTGAAGAACATGTAAGCACCAGCTTGGAACCAGTGCCCCTATGAACGCTGTCTTTGCAGTTGTATAGGGGGCACAGGTTGCATTCTCCTCTCTGTGTAGTACTCAGCATTTGCTTGTTTAGAGCAGAGACTAATTTGTAACATCATTAACATCATGTCCCTTTTGGTGAGGACCTTTTTTTTTTTAGACAGAGCCTCACTCTTTCGCCCAGGCTGTAGTGAAGTGGTGTGATCTTGGCTCACTGCAACCTCCGACCCCTGGGTTCAAGGATTTCTCCTGCCTCAGCCTCCCAAATAGCTAGGATTACAGGTGCCCGCCACCACATCCGGTTCATTTTGTATTTTTAGTAGAGACGGGGTTTCACCGTGTTGGTCAGGCTAGTCTCGAACTCCTGACCTCAGGTGATCCACCCACGTTGGCCTCCCAAAGTGCTGGGATTATAGGTATGAGCCACCATGCCTGGCCGGTGAGGACTCTTTAACATTTTTACTGTCATATTAATTGTGTGAAGTAGAGAGAACATTAAATATCCTTATCAATTGGTACCAATCAGAGAGATAGGTTCATTCTACACAAAAGATGCTGCATGTGGGTGCAAAATGACCCCTGAGCCTCTACCACTATGGCCTTGGTGACATCTGTTCATCCTAGTGTCTTACATCATCCTGGTTAAGTGGGCCACAGAGCACTGATCAGGCACCATGGCACAGACTCATGCTGCTCCCTGGCTGAATGTTTCTCACGGCCAATTTATTCTTTGAAAGTCAAGTCCTGGGAAAAGATTTTTGCTCTCTAAGTCCTTAATTGGTAATACATGGTGTGTCATGACTGCCTGACCACTACTGAATTATGTCAGTGCACTAATAAAAATAATGAACTTTAATAATATTGCTCTTTTAATAAAAATTAGTGGTTCTGTTTGATTCAATAATTTAAAACTACTTTTAAATAATAAAGAAGATGAAAGGCCATTATTATCATGTCCTCCTATCATAGGAACAACATTCACAGTTAAATACTATGAAATTAAAAAATAGTGGCATTTTAGTAGTCTAACACCTAGCTAAGGTATTTATTTCATTATTACTATGGAAAATGAATTTTGAGTACCACACAGCCCACCCATTCATCTCTTCTTTCCCTTTCTCCCATCCTCTCTCTCTCTCTTTTCCATCCATCTACACACCCACCCACTCACCATTAGAGTTTCTATAGCGATCCTTATACTGGGCTAGGGAATAGATATTCAAACATGGATTAAGAGATGGCTCCTACCCACTAGCTAACTCATAAATTTGGTACATACATTGTTTCATGCAATGTAATAAGGTATTAACTAGAAAAGCTATTAAATCAGATAATATATCCAAAGGAATCGTTTGATAGTGATTGTATTTAAGATATGTTAAATACATGGAGCTAGACATACTTGTGTTTGAATAACACAAACTGACTAACGTAACTGCAGCATAATTGCTTTTACTCTCTAACACATCAGGCAAAGGAATATAATTTGTTGCTTTTTAAAAAATTAGATTAGGAGTCAGAATGTGAGTAATTTACTGATATCTTTTTAATCTTTGTTATCATTAGTTGAAACTGCTGCCATAAAATAAAAATGGCAAGGAAAAAGTATAACATATGGTGTATACAAAATTGTTACAAGAAAAGTATATTTTTGACTGACTCAATATTTACCAGAACCTGCACCCCATGGAAGGAGAGACACAGAGGATTATAATGTCAATTTGTCACTGGGATTAATTTCATAAATAATTTATGCCCACTGTTGTCCTTCTGAGAATATGAAATAATCATGAAATGTTGTTACAGAACCTAGTTAAAATGTTACTTATCTCCCCTGAGGAAAGATGAGAAGCTACTAAAATGTATAAATCTTGTCAGAAGGTAACAGTTCACCCTTGTCCAAAACACATCCTAATTTCACACTTATTAAACAACTAAAGGACACCAAAGAAATACTTAGGAATAAGAAGCCTAAGTACTAGATTTGCTGATCTGTAGACTTGAAGCACATGGGTGTTTCCTGGCTGTTGGTTAAATGCCTGGAGGACTCGATTCTGAGTTTCCTTGGCTGAAAAGAGTATTTATTAAAACAAGTTAGAATAACTAATAGAGTTCTAGAAATCGATTCATCATCAGCCAGGGGCAGGGGATTTGGCGAGAGGAAGGGAGTGACAAAAGATCAATGCTACCATCTTCCTCCTTGTAGAAAACAAAGGGGAGGTCAAATTTTAGAGCAAAGAGCTCTTGATGCTTGAGTGCTTCAATTTACTTCCAAAGAACCCCATTGTAGCCATTAGAAAAGAGTCAAAAAGTTGTATTAATGGAAAACTTGTGTGTATACTGAGAGTTACTGAATTCTAAAAGGCATTGGCAGTAAAGCTTCCCACTTTCTGGCATTATTTTGATCTCATGCTTCTACTTTATTTAATGGCATCATCTTTAATTAAAGAAGAATTATGCTTTTGAATTCCCCAGAGTCCTACTTTCCTCACCAAACCCAAGTGTGAGGAGCCCACAATGCTGACTCTAAACATTATCTTCTTTGTCAGCAAAACAAAAAATGCCAGCAAGGCACTTCTGGGTTTCGCACTTCCCATTGAATTTTATAACATTTGCTTCCCAAGGAATAACACTCTCATTCAAGGAAAACAACCTCCTAGTCTGGTGCCAAAAGTCTTTTGAGGAGGCTTGAATTACCACCCACCATTAAGAGCAAAGTGTCTTCAAGCAGATGCCTCACATGAACAAATCAAAATTCAGAATATCATAAAGGCTAAAACATTATACTAAAATAGTTGAAATAAGTGAAGTACCACTTATTATTTGGAAAGTGAAAGAACAAAATCACATCCTGAGGCACTGCAACTAAAATGTCTGTAAACTAAAAAAGTCTAAAATGCAAAATAATCATAACGAAAGGACCTGACTCCCAGGAAAGTGATCATCTATTGCATATTTAAATAGTTTACACTGGTAAAAAGAAATCATTTTCTCACTTAGCCCTCTATATAGTTTGACGATTTGTTAATAATTGTCTAATGATCACACCCTTTATCACGATGCACAGACGTAGTATTTTCAAATTCATCAAACCAACACCGTAGTGCTAGGACCAGGTAGAACAAAAGAACCGAAAATAATCTACTTCCCTTATCTCACTTGAAAATGGGCAAGATAGCTTGGCCATGGCTGCCAGTCTAAAAAAGCTCTCCGTCACCTGTCTTCTCTCTTAAGTCACACAGATCAAAACTCAATTAAATATGTTATAAAAATGTTCAAGATCAAAATTAATATTTGACTAACACCTTCACTATTATCTCTTTAGGCCCTCAGGGAGATTGATGGGCAGGTAAGGCCCCGGCTGATGGGTTAGGTGACCTCTACCCCCTGTTAGGCAACCACTTAGATAATGCGGCAGTCCTCACACCATGAAAGAAACATCTGGGAAACATGTCCCATAGCTTAGGGTTAACAAGAGTTAAATTCTTCTTTTACAGTTGGAGACATAAGTGACATGATATCAAGGTAGGTGCTACAGATTCAGAAAATAGAAAACCCACAGAATATCCAGTGAACTCTGAATTTTTGAATTTCAGATAAATAAAATACAATTCCATGAATAAAATGTTTTAGTGTAAGCATTTCCTGATAATAGTTGGAAAACATGTATACTAAAAAGAATATTTGTTGTTTATTTGAAATTATAACTTAGCTGGGATTCCTGTATTTTTATCTGACAATCTGAAAAAAATCTTCCTTTCATCTTTACCTGCCTGGATGGGGCTGTAGGGATGAGAGCAGAAATGAAGCCACCGGACATCACCGGTCACATTCAGATGTTTCACACTTGCTTGTTGGGGGCGTCGCTAAATTCACTTCTGGTAGCAACAGCCTGCATGTATAAAGCAATTTTAACCCAGGTACCATAGCCTCTCATTACTCGGGTCCAAGTTATGCTTGCTTTTGACAGCACAACGAACCAGGATCTTCCCATAAAGTTACCAAATTCATGCCTGCTAATATTTGACCTTTGGGCCTAACACCTTGGCAGAGATGCTTTGATATGAGTTAAATTACGTCTCACAAAAAAACAGTGTGAAAGTTCTAACTCGTAGTACTGTAGCATGTGATGTTTTTGGAAACAGCATTGTTGTATACATAATTAGCTAAGATGAGGTCATGCTAGAGTAGGGTGGGCCCCTAATTCACACGACTAGTATCCTAATAAGAAGGGAAAACTTGGACATGGAGACAAACATACACACAGGGAGAGTACCACGTGTAGGTTGGAGTTACACTGCCACAAGCCAAGGGACTACCAGAAGCTAGGAGAGAAGCCCGGGACAGATCCTTCCTTGGTGCTTTCAGAAGCAGCATAGCCCTGCGGACACTTTGAGTTCAGACTTCCAGCTTCCAAACTGTGAGCCAGTAAATTTCTGCTGTTTAAACCACTCAGTTCATGGTATGCTGTTAGGGCAGCCTGAGAAAACTGATACACCCAACAAGTCAGCATTGCCTTTATTCTTAAAAGTTATTTATTTAAACTTTTATTCTTGTTATAAGAACTGGGCTCTTGGCTAATTATTTTGACCAAAGTTTGCCTTGTACCCTAGTCTTAGCCAATTCCATCCCAGGCCTGAAGCTCTGTACCTACTCAGTATTCCATATGCCCAAAGAATGAAGTCCAATAGAACCCCCAATCATGAAGAGACTACAGACTAGCTCATAAATCCAAATACCCAGAGTGGATCCCCAGTGGTCACCCAAATCTGTGACAGTGATTCTATCTACCTGCTGAGATGGGGAACGCTCCACTGGCATTCCTTCAATTACCAAGACTTCCTCCTCAGGTTATAGGAAGTTTGATCTCTCCAACTTTCTGTTCTTTCTACGAAGGGTCTCTGAGCTCTTGTTCTCTGCTATCTCTTATACTTGACCAAGTGTCTTGCACTTTAAGTAGAAATATAATAAAATATATATTTGAGATATATTATGCCACTGCACATTATTTTAAAAGTACAAATTGAAAGAATGAGAAATGATGAGATCATGTTCTTTGCAGCAACATAGATGGAGCTGGAGGCCATTATTCTAAGCAAACTAATACAGGAACAAAAAAACAAATACGTCATGTTCTCACTTATATGTGGGAGCTAAACATTAAGTACACAGGACTCAAAGAAGGGAACAACAGACACCAGGGCCTACTTGAAGGTGGAGGGTAGAGGAAGGAAAGGATGGAAAAACTACCTATCCAGTACTATGCTTATTACTGGGGTGACAAAATAATCTATACACCAAAGCCCCATGACACACAATTCGTCTATATGATAAACTTGCCCATGTACACCTGTACCTAAAAGTTAAAAAAAAATATATGAAGTGAGCTGGAAGAGGGTATCCTAAAAGCAAAACAATTGCTTGTAATATTAAGATAAGTTTTATCTGAAATTTTGGGCAAGTGGGTAGTTTATTTTCTAAGTCAGTCTTATGAAGTTTTGAAATAGGATTCACCAGTTTCTGGGAAGTCTTAATATAGAGTTAGATTAATTCTAAACAATTTAAACAGGTATTTCTCAAAATATGGTCCACTAAACCATCTTCATCAGCCTGTTACCATGGCAATGCCCTGGGATCCACTTTAGAGCTAGTGAATCATTCAGACTCTTGGGGGATAAGACCCAGGAATTTGCTCAGAAAGATTTTTATGCATATTATACTGAGAGTTGATACAATTTAAAGTGTTTTAGGGGCAATTTAACTGGAATTCCTGTATTTTATCTGGCAATCTTTATTTCCTAGGGATGGAAGGCTAAAACTCCAAGTACTCTCCTGCCACTCCCTTTCTACATTTTAACAAGTTTTCTAATTTCCCAGTAGCTCCGATGTTAAAACTTAAAGTGCCATCCTACAGCCTTTCAAAGAGCCCTGTGCCTCTAGTTGCAGCAGAGGAGTGAGTGACACACAGACTGAAGGACTGTGGCCCTGGTGGGAGGTGGTATCCTGGTATAAAATTAGTAATAAACAAAGGAAGCTTTCAACATGTTTGCTTAAGGGCTCCCGGTTAAATGTATGATTCTGGGCTATGGTATTAATGTGTGCATTCTAAACGTATAAAATTTCATTAACATTGTTTTATAAAAGAAGACTGGGGTAGCTGTCCAGTTAAACCTAAATTTTAGTACTAGAAGAAAATCCTGAAGCTTTTGCTCAATTCTGGCCATTCAACATTTAAATGAAAATAAATTAATATCTCAACAGGAAAAAGCATTTTATAGTTACTACAGCCAAGTAAAATGTGGCAAAGAAATACTGTCAATACTAAAATAAGTCTGTTTGTTATTCAAAAAGCAATCAATCTATTTTAGGCACAAAATGATACACTTGTAAATGTTCCATATTTTTACTTGTAGATCAAGGAAATAAAACATACTTTGGAGAAGTACAGACTGAAGCTTGAAGTGACAATTATCTCCAGATATTACCAAGAGCATATGAAGCATGAGCTCTTTTCATGGGTTTAAATAAGCATGTCTCCACCTCCACTTAAATCAGAATGACAAGCTGCTCAGTCCTGTAAAATCATGCACTCCAAAGTAGACATAACTCAAGGTATTATGGGGTTTATGAATGTGCTATTCACATGTGAATATAAAACTATGGCTAAACATAGGTCATGAGCTTTGGGGTTCTTTTTGGATAGCAGTGAGGCATGTGAGCACTCCTCTAATTATGAGAGTAGCCTCTAATTGCTGCTAGTTCAAGCTTAATATGCACAGAAATTATCTGGAGACCCAGTTAAACTATAGATTGAGATTCCACGACTATTGAGAGACCATGACTGCAAGCTATTCACAGACTGCAATTTGAGAAGCAAAGCTCCAATCTATATTATTTGTGTTAGAAAGAAAATGAGGAAAGGAGAAACCAAAGAAAACTCAAAAAGAAGGAAAGCAATGTTTTCTTTTGTTTCCTTTCCTGACCTACCAGGTACCAAGCAGTACATGAGGGGCTCTGACTCAAAAATTACAACACAATCCTTTAAAAGTGATGTTGTAGCCAAGTGTGGCCTCCACAACTCAGAAGACAGTCAAGAATTCACGAAATGTTGGAAGCTGGAAAGCAGAACCTTGAAGGGAAGATAGAAGGAATGTATTATGTAACAAGATTGAATTTAAGACTAAAAAGGCAATTAGGCAGTGGATGCAAATCAGGTGTCTTCTACATCCAGGATTAAATGTCCCAAACTTGCCCTATCATAAGATTAACCTGGTGCATTTGGTCAAAAAGTATCCAGGTTTCACACTGAGCTGCTCAGTGAACCCAGGTGATTCATATAATTCTTCTAATCTATGACTTCAGAAAATACTGGGTTTTTATTCTGTTTTGCTTTTAGGGATTTCAAATGTTTAAAGCTTAAAGTGATCTTATTCTGCTCCAATATGCCCAAGGAATACAACACAATAGAATAGAAGAGAATGGTGAGGGCCCACAGCCCAAGAGACCTGTCCAAGATTACCCAGTTACTGTAATAGTGGAGCCAAGACTAGTTTCATTTCTCTAGAGGTTACATGCAATACATCATGTCTATAAAACTAAATAGAATCATTCTGAAGCAGAGAACAGGAATCAGGAATATTACCTTGTTCAACATTTTTAAAGGGACAAATTATGATTCAAGTTAGCAATTATTAGCTATTCTGTGCAAGGCATTGTATTAGGACCTGCAGAAGACATAAAAATGGACGAATTAAAAATCTCTGCAGTTTTGAGATGTCTGAGGACTGAGTATCACCCACTTGACAAATACAATCAAGATTCTAGAACCCACAGTGCTTCCCTTTCCGCCCCTTACAGAATGATTCCTGGATCAGACTCATTTTTGATATCCCATGCTTTATTGGAGTAGAGGTCCCCTCCCCCCCACCCCAGGCAACACACACCAGTCAGTAACTATAAACCGAATCCCCACCATGTGAAAAGAACATACTGGGTATTAATGTGAACAAATAAAGAGAAATTATAGACCATCAGAAAGCTGGCCATCTACTTGGGCTTAACAGACACAAAGGGAATGATATGAATCCACAGTGTTGTCTTGTTGTTATTGTTTGTTTGTTTTTTGAAACAGTCTTGCTCTGTTGCCCAGGCTGGAGTGCAGTGGTACGATCTTAGGATCTCAGCTCACTGCAACCTCCACCTCCCAAGATCAAGCGATTCTCCTGCCTCAGCCTCCCGAGTAGCTGGGACCACAGGCGCATGCCACCATACCTGGCAGATTTTTGTATTTTTAGTAGAAAAATATATGGTTTTGCTATGTTGGCCACGCTGGTCTCAAACTCCTGGCCTCAAGTGATCACCTGCCTCAGCCTCCCAAAGTGCTGGTAAACAGCACATTTTTATTGCCTTTTATAATACACAAGCTGGAGCTATAATATTTCTTTTGGGGTATCTTAATGAGTAATTCACTACCAATAAAGTAATCATGGTTGCTCAGATGGATTCTTTGCAATTGGTTTTGAAAATTAAGTTTTCCAATGGAATGTTTCCTATTTTGTAGATCTTTTTAACTGTATTTACTGGATCCTCCCTTTTTGTAGTTCCTCTTCTGAGCTAATCAAGATTATTAATCAATCCTTATTTTCTATAGAATATATGTAGGCATTTATTTATTCTTTACACGTTCAGCAACCTAAAACATTCTTGATGACTCTAAGAATACGGCAGATTGAGAAAAATATTTAATAGTAATACAAATAATTGACATCTGTTGAATACTTACTATGTGCCAGGCACTTTTCTAAGCATTTAAAAAATATGGCTGGGCGCGGTATCTCATGCCTGTAATCCCAGCACTTTGGGAGGCCGAGGCGGGCAGATCACAAGGTCAGCAGATTGAGACCACGGTGAAACCTCGTCTCTATTAAAAATACGAAAGATTAGCCGGGCATGGTGGCGGGCGCCTGTAGTCCCAGCTACTTGGGAGGCTGAGGCAGGAGAATGGCGTGAACCCGGGAGGCGGAGCTTGCAGTGAGCTGAGATTGGGCCACTGCACTCCAGCCTGGGTGACAGAGCGAGACTCCGTCCCAAAAAAAAAAAAAAAAAAAAAAAACCTAACTGATTTAATCTTTATAAACAGCTCTAGAAAGAGACTGAGACAAGGAGAGGTTAAGCAACATGTCCAAGCCCGTGTAATTAGTAAGTTTGTGCTTCAGCTCAGACAATCCAACTAAAAGTGCATTCCACAACTAGTAGTAGTCTATTAAGCTTTTGTATGCTCCTAAGAAGTAATGTGGTGTGATAGAAAGGGCTATCTTTGGAGTCTAACGGATGTAGATTCAGATCTTACCTGTGTTGCACACTAGCTGTATCCCCTTGGGTACAGGCGCTTAATATCATTAGGTCTCAGTTTCCTCACTTGTAAAGTAAGATCAATAATATCTACTGGGCAGGGTTTTGGAGATAATTAGAAGCAATGTGTGGGGAAAAAAAAAAACTAAAACAATACCAGGCTTATAAGTAATGAATAAACATCAGCTACTATGATTGTCTATAATAAAAATCAATATTTTGTCTTGACTTAAGGCTAGCATGCTATACATGTACTTTTAATGCAATATAAGTTATGCAAGATAAAAATAAGAAACTTCTATGTGAGTATTTGTCCACACATGCACACTATGTAATTCAGAGTACATATCTGACACCAATCAGAATATAAAAGTATTATGTAACAAAAGAGTAGAAGTAAATTATACATGACTTGGAATATTATATAAAATTGTGAATGTAATGAGTTCTTTGTTGGCTTGATTTTCCACACATTTAATATTCTAGCTAGAGGAAATTATTAGCTCTCAACACATGCACTTGAAGAGTGCTTATACTTAAAATATCATTAATACACCTTTCACAATTCTCCTATTGTAGGCATATCTTGCTAACATAAAACTTTATAAAGACAGGGTGGGTAGAAATATGCTTAAGAAACAGGTGCTGGGTAATCAGATCATGGTAGTTAAGCTTTTAGTGGTTTTGAAATTATATTTCACAGGCTGCTTATCTACCTAAGATTTACAAGTATATAATCTAGGTAAAATGTATGCTATCTGAATGAAATTTTAAAATATAAAAAAAATACAATGATATTCTGACTTAAATGAATTATCAAGGATTAATTCATACCATAGATGTGATTTTCACCTTATCTTAACATTTCGGCTATTAATTTCTTAATAGTGAGTGGGATGTGCAGAAACTGATCTTTTGATCTCTGAGTCTCTACTAAACGTATTTCTGCATTGTGTGTGGAATAGTGGACTCACTGAGTATTCCAGTCCCAGCAATGTGGTCCATTTTTTGTGTCCTGCTTTGACAGTAATAATTTCTATCTTAGTGATCTTACTCTTGTCAGTTCTCTGGGGGAAGTACCACTTTCTAAATTCCCCCAGAGTCTTGCTCCAGGGTTTCCCCGAAAAAGAATGAACTCCTTCATCCCAATATACACACACACAAACACACATAAATACATACATATTTCCAAGAACTGATCTCTCAAATAGGGAGTATGAAAAGAAAGTTAGAGAAATATGTAGTATGATTTCATTTATATAAATAAAATATACTATGTTTTGCTTATAGATATATGCATATTTATATAAGATTAAAAGGGGATTGAAAAATACCAGTGTCTCAGCCATAGAGTCTTTAATTTTATCTATATTCTATTTTCAGGGAAAAATGTGACTAGAAGCAAATATCATAAAATAGTAACATTAATTATAGAGAATAGAAATAGAGGTGTATGTTAATCTTTATGTTTTCTGTACTTTAAAAAAAATCATAAAAATATTAACATAAACTACCATTCAAAGTAGCAAAATTATGTCATAGAAATGACTGGATGTAAAAACCTTTAAATGACCAGTACAAGCCATTTTGAGAAAACAAGTTCTTTTTATTTTGAAAATTCTTATTTTTCCTGCAGTGTAATGCAGTGGGGAAATGAGTCATTCGGAATCATAAAGGACAGTAAGTATAATTTTTTGTTTTTATGAATACGTATTAGATACACTTTACTTTCCATATTAGATATAATTTACTAAAAACTTTAACATCTTATTATAGTCCACGCAAGCCACTTAGCAAATAAGAAAGGCATTCAGCCGAAATTCATTCATCTCTTAAAATTATTTTAAAATACTTAAGTGATTAAGATTGCCTCTTAGAAGACAATAATTCTGTTTTATTCCGCAAATAGTTTCCAAACTTCCTGATAATTTGGGACAGGAATAGTCTCCCTTTATAAGCTCACCCCCAAGCTTTATCTTGGTAAATACCTTTAGACGGCATTTCGCACCCAGATTTTTCCGACAGCAGTCAATGCAGTGACAAATGCAGCTCTCTGAGCTCTGTTTCGTATATTTCCTCTTTTTAATCTCAGCGGAACACCAATGATCCACAAAATGTTAAACTGGAAGAATGGGGGTTAATGGTGGAGATGATGAGACCTAGATAAGCATCCTCTCAACAACATTTATTCTCCATCTCCATTTCACAGAACGTATTCCAACAACTGAAGCCTTATTTATAATAAAAGACTAACTTTACTTCCATTAATTGGGCCTTTTTAATTAAATTACAACAACAACAATAACAAAAACCCAACTAGACTTCACAAGATAATCAGTGTTCTGACTGAAATCCTTTTCAACTCAGGAATTTTTACAGCCTTAAGTTTGCTATTCATATTCTAATTGGATAAATTAGCTGATGCTTCCGCTCTTTGCTCTTAGTCTATTAACACCCTTCCCAATAATTCAAATGCATAAATTATTTATGATTGATTCTTGGCACAAAGCTAGAATTTAGTGTGATATTACAATGTTAAAGAAATACTGAAGGAAAACACATTCCTGCTTTTGTGTAAACTGTTGCATAGATTTTTAAAACATAAAACATTTAAATGTATTCACATTATTGCACTTCTGCTAATCCCATGAGTCAAAACCAGAATTATGAGGAAGAATTCTAATATGAAGGAAAAAGAGTGAAGAAATAAGTGAATTCCCGTCCTGGGTCTGTACCACACACTCTACGACCTTTGGCAACTCAGTCTTTCTGGACTCTTCCTTCTTCATCAATAAAACAAGGCTTCTATGCCGGGCGCGGTGGCTCACGCCTGTAATCTTAGCACTTTGGGAGGCCAAGGCAGGCGGATCACGAGGTCAGGAGATCGAGACCATCCTGGCTAATACAGTGAAACTCCTACTCTGCTAAAAATACAAAAAATTAGCCGGGCATGGTGATGGGCGCCTGAAGTCCCAGCTACTCGGGAGGCTGAGGCAGGAGAATGGCGTGAACCTGGGAGGCGGAGCTTGCAGTGAGCCGAGATTGCGCCACTGCACTCCAGCCTGGGCACCAGAGCAAGACTCCGTTTCAAACAAAAAACAAAAAACAAAAACAAGGCTTCTAAGACCTCCATTGCCTACTTTCCAGAACTGTTATGGGATTCAAATGAAACGCTGTATGGGAAATCATTTTGGAAATTGTTAAGCCTTCTACAAACTTAAACTATGCCACTTCAACATAGATTTAAATGAAAAAATAAATGGAAGAGGTATGGATAAAGGTGTCCATGGAGGGGAAAATTGTGAGAATTTTCTCTTCCCTTCCTGTGCCTTTCATTATTGTAGATCTTCCTGCTACACAGGACAATTTTTTCCTTTTACCTCACTTGAGGGATAATTGCAAACAGGGCTTTCAGGGGAAAAAAAGAGCGATGTGCTCTAGGGTTTGACATTCTCTTTTTAAAGATCCACAATTCCTTGACCCCAGACCTGGGTCTACTCAACAATGCCTCCAGCTCCCATCTCAGATCCTGTGTCCAGGACCACCCTCTTCACCCAGGCCCAGGGACTTAGAAGCTCTTGCCATTTTGGTGACAAGCATATGCATGTAATAATTGAGTTAAGACTATCCTCTTAACCACCATTCAACCCAGTAATCCCATTCCTGGGTATATTCCCCAAAAGAAAACAAATCTTTCTACCAAAATGATATATGCACTTGTATGTCCATCATAGTGCTATTCACAATAGCAAAGACACGGAATCAATCTAGGTGCCTATCAATGGTGGATTGGATAAGGAAAATGTGGCGCATATATACTATAAAACAGAATGTAATCATGCCCTTTGCAGCAACATGGATGCAGCTGGTGGCCATTATCCTAAGTGAATTAATCAAGGAACTAAAAACCAAGTACTGCATGTTGTCATTTATAAATGGGAACTAAACTGTGGGTACTCAGTGGCATAAAGATGGTAGCAGCAATAGAAACAGGGGACTACTAGAGTGGGGAGAGAGGAAGGAGAACAAAGGTTGAAAAACCAACTATTGGATATTATGCTCACTACCTAGGTAATGGGATCATTTGTACTCAAATCTCAGCATTATGTAATATACCCAGGTAACAAACCTGCACATGCACCCCTGAATCTAATATGAAAGTTGAAAAAAAAAAAAAAATCAGAAAGAAAGAACTGAAAAATGAAAAGAAATAAAGGTGTAGTAGAAGTGACTACTTTTTAAAAGAAGGAAAAACAGGTCAAATACAAAAAAAAAAAAAAGACTATCCTCTGAAATGTATGTAGAAATCTCAGTTGAGTCAGTTTCATACCCTTAGTTATACCTCAGAAACCTTATCTTCCCAAGTTGAGAAATAAGAGAAGAATGGAGAGGAGAGGTAACAGCAGAAGTGCAGGGTGGTGACAGTTGTCATGGGATGGGTGAGGGAAGGAGAAACATAAGTAGGATATTTTCTATCTCTAGGCAGCTTTCTTTCATCACTGAGTAAAGCCCCTCACACTTTCTCAAGAGGGACTATGTTTTCTAAGACAAGGGAAAAGGGAACTTGAGATGCTGTTCTAGTCCATAAACCCAAAATGGAGAGAAACCCAATCAGAAGCAAGAAATTAAGGTAATGGAATGGGAAAGTAGGCAGCTCAGCCCCAAGGGTCTTTGAGGGGACACAAAGGAGACAATCAAGGAGTCATCTTAGAAATAAGTGTTTTTCACAGGTCACAGATCCTAAGCCTGGGGCTATTCTTTGCTTATACCTCACTTGCCCTCTAGCTCCCCGGTCTCTTTATTATGGCAGTCTCTAGAGCCATGAGCATACTCTTCTCACCTCGAGATGAGAGCTCTGCTTCTTTGGGACAGCTACTCCAGGTACCTGGAGTTAGAGGAGTACATAATCTGTGCTACAGGGGAATTGAAGAAAGGAAGCACCTGGCTCTGTGTTAGCAGGGCTGTTCTGGCATTCTGGGTGACCAGCTTCGGTACAGCCGTTAGAACCCAGCACACTTTTGAAAATCAGTGGGTTAAACAGGATATGGGCTTCCCTAGGAAGCTGGCCATCATTCATAAAATTATTCCTGTTGGAAGATGCACCCCAACTTCTAGTAAACACCTTGCAGAGCATAATTTACTCGTTGAGAAGATGAAAAACGTGTTTTCAAAAAAAGGCCACTTCGCAGGTATACCAGAGAAAGGAGTAATATGAATCTTTTTCCTTTCCATAATAACTAAAAAATTATCATCATCTGTTGGCAGTTTATGAGTCTATTTAAATTGACTTCGTTCCACTCAGAATTTTAGATGACATGTTAAAACAGAATTTAAAGAAGAATCTGGCCAGGCACAGTGGCTCACACCTATCATCCCAGCACTTTGGGAGGCTGAGATCACCTGAGGTCAGGAGTTCGAGAGCAGCCTGGCCAATACAGCCAAGCCCTGTCTCTACTAAAAGTATAAAATTTAGTCAAGCGTGATGGCGCGCACCTGTAATCCCAGCTACTCAGGAGGCTGAAGCAGGAGAAAATCGCTTCAACCCGGGAGGCAGAGTTTGTAGTGAGCAGAGATCATGCCATTCCACCAAAAAAAAAAAAAAAAAAAAAAAGAGAATCTGTCCTCAAATGTACATTTGTTTTTCTGCATTCTTAATTCCCAGCATGAAGCCATTCGGCCTTTGTTGGTCCTTCTCAGCATCTGACAATGCCATGTGGCTGTGATGGGGACATGCTGGTCATGGGAGATGGGTTGACATGAGAATAACCAATTGACTCTATGACATCTTTCTTTTTCCCTTTTATGCCAAATACAGACAAAGAAAAGACTTAAGGAACTAAACACACAGAGGGAATAACTACTAGCGAAAGAGATAAATAAGGGAAACACATAATAATTGAAAAAGGAATTATTAAAAATGGAGGTAAGTTTTCAGACTCATATTGGTAAAAAGACTTAATACATGTTTTTTTTTTGTTTTCAATGTACTTTCATATCAATTTTCACAAACCCCTTAAGGGTTGTTTTTAATAATTAATATTTATTATTTATTTGTGGAAGGCACTGTGTTAAGTGCTCCACATTCACTGACTCATCTGAAACTCATGACAGTACCAGGATGCAGTTTTATGGTGATCACTGCTCAGTACATGAGGACACTGAGTCACAGGCAAATATGCCTCAGGTTAAAGAGCTACAGGTGAAGAGTTGGGGCGCGGGCTTTGATTACAGGCTGACTCTGGAGCCTGTGCACTTCCTCACTGTACTCATCCCGTTTTCTGAGGCCCGGGCTTTGATTACAGACTGACTCTGGAGGCTGTGTACTTCCTCACTGTACTCATCCCGTTTTCTAAGGAAGAACTTGAGATTCAGACAGGTAATGATTCTTACCGAAGCTAGTAGTTAGCAACTTCAAACTTAAAAATGGAAAGCGAAGCAACTGGTAGACATGAAATTTGAATTCAAGAATTATTATTTCCATTAATTTGATCAATGAATGGAATTTGGTCATAGTGTTGATTCAGTATTATTTAATTCTTTACAATAACTGAGTTTTTTCAGCCTCTGATGTCTTCACAGAATCAAAACTTTACTCAGGCAAGATTTAAGAGAATCTATGTGCATGCTTTATATTTTTCTATTGAAGGATATATATTTTGGTAAAAAAGGATTAGATGCTGGGAAAACCCATCACATTTAATGCCTTGATGTATTATGGCTTATTTCACCCCAAACTTTATTCTAACTCTCAACTCTTGGTTGGTTGTATCTGTATTTTTTTTTTTTTTTTTTGGTTCAAGCAGTATGCAGTCCAGTTGCGGCTATAAGGAAAAGAGCTTTATAATTCCCTCCCTGTATTAAGCTTCAGCTTTCTTTATAGATGTGAAAATCAGGCAGCACAATAAGATTAAGAGGATGGTATTTTGAATGTATTCCCGAGTCCCCTCAGTATGAATGGGATGGGGGCGAAGGAACTGAACAGTCCCCACATATCCTTCTGGTATCTGCATTATTTAATTTCAGTGATTACGACCCTCCAAGCCAGAAAAATCATTCACATTCAATAGGCACACAGAAATACATTCCAAGGTATACTGCAAATTATGGCAATTATCCAGACAATGTTTTCTTATGACTGCTGGGTCCAGGAACTGATCTCTGTTTTTCTGTTTTTTTGTTGTTGTTGTTTTGGGTTTTTTTTTTTTTTTTTTTTGAAATACAGTTTTGCTCTGTGGCTCAGGCTGGACTGCAGTGGCATGATCATAGCTCACTGCAGCTTCCACCTCCCTGGGCTCAAGAGATCCTCCCACCTCAGCCACCCGAGTAGCTGAGACTTCAAGCATGTGCCACCACGCCTGGCTAATTTTTTATTTTTTGTAGAGACAGGGTCACCCTATGTTGCCCAGGCTGGTCTGGAACACCTGTGTTCAAGTGATTCTCCCGCCTCGGCCTCCCAAAGTGCTGGGGATACAGATGTGAGCCACTGCGCTCAGGCAGGAATTGATCTTTTAAAATTAAATTTTCTCTGAGTAATTTTTAAAATAAATTTCCCCAACATCGATAGAGAAATGAGCTCTACTACAGATGAAAAAAGAAGGCATGTTTACATGGTGATCCTGTGGGATGTGACTGCACCGGGGAAAGCCAAACCTTCCAACCTCAAACACCAGAACTCAGGGCTCTTTCAATTTTAATTTCTAGTTCCCCTTCATTGTACTATATCTCTCTCCTGTGAAATGTTTCTATTACAGTAAACAAATCGGTGGTGGTGATGCGACCATTCATTTTCTTAAAGAACATGTAAGCTGCAGAATTCTCACCTTCTTTGCCAAAGTCAAAATGTTACACATTAACACAGAAGCTAATTCCAGGTTTAGCCTTACTTTTTGAGATAGCTCACAAGGAAACATTCATTTAATCTGCATTTTAAAAAAGAAGATAGAAAAGGATTTTTTGATGCAGGATGTTCACTCCAGCACACTCTTTATTCAGACAGGGTCTTATTCTGTCATCTAGCCTGGAGTGCAGTGGTGCATTCTCGGCTCACTGCAGCTTCAACCTCCCTGGATGTGAGAGATCCTTCTGCCTCAGCCACCTGAGTAGCTGGGACTACAGGCATGCAGCACCACACCTGGCTAATTTTTGTATTTTTTTATAGAGATAATGTTTTGCCATGTTGCCTAGGCTGGTCATTTTTTATTATAGAATGTTTACCCCTAGAGTCCTCTAAAGTGTAATCCACAAAAGTTGTTACCTCAGCCCAAATATAACAAGTCAAATAACTCCACACCCACCCTATTCTCCTTATCCCCATCTCCCAGTGGGAGGCAGGGAGATAGAATTAGAAGGAAGACTGTGTGATAACAATGCAACCTTACTGTGGGATCAAAGTATGTAAACACCTGCTTTTGCACTAAATTCATGAATAGTTCATATTCAAACTATAATTTGTGTGTTAAGGTCTAGCTATTGGAAAATTATAGGCTCCCAAGAACTGTTTACATAAGTACATGCTTTAGGGTTAACAGACAATCCATGAGAAACAAATTGATAATCAAGCACAACTAATGGCAAAACTTTTTGTAAGAATAGTTGCAACTGACAACTACAATCTAAACCAAACTAAAAATTAAAATGGACACTAATGATACACCAATAACCAACCTTCAATCCAGAAATCCATGGAGACTCTGGCTTTCTCTGTGTGCTCATATATACAGTAGGAGCTATGTAGTGCTGCCAGTTGTGGTGTGACAGCTGGACTTCTTGTGATTCTACTAATTTTGTATACTCACAACCTGGTGACATGTTAACTTTATTTACAAATATCCAATTTTAGTAACCCTTAATAACTCAGTTAGTAGGATACTATTAATAGTAAATATCCCATTTGTAGACATAAAAATGAAATGTCTATATAGTTACAAGTTATTTGGCTCTAAGGACAACAATAATCGAATAGTATTTTGGATGAGTTCTCAGTCCATGAGGAGAATATTTGAGGTCCACCAGAGGTGCAGTGGACTCTACTCAGAGAAATTCTAGGGTACACTCGCTGATAAAGGCCCATAGGTGCACTAGTATAACATGTAAGAATGGGATATGGATGATCCATAGAAGTTCCATCTAAAGTGGAATTGACCATTAACCAAACCAACAGACCACTTGGAAGAAAATGATATTTTACAAGGTTAATAGAGTTAAAATATTCAATAATTTTCCAAATGGATTCAGATGTTGATGAAGCTGCATATAACCACTTCAAAAATGACTTGGAAGGTGTCATTTAAATAGCTGACCTGTGAAGAGTTGTATTTTTTCAACCCTGATCCAGCTGATCCTGTGTAACATCCCTGAACATTGTATCATTTTTTCTGCTAAAAATTCAATGCTTCTGCATTTTCTATAAAAGATGATAAATTTTGCCAATTCATTTAAAATTTACGTAAGTGAATATACATCTGAAAATAATATCTATTAAAACTATTTCAAGAAGAATTAGAAAACTTGAACATTACTAAAAGTATTAAGAACTGTTATCAGTAGTTAAAATCTCCCTACATCTAAGAAATCATTTCAAAATTATACAAATTATTATGTAGCATAAAAATTTATCATTAATTCTTCAAATCCAATAATTGAATACCAAAATTTGACATGACGATTGCAAGAAAAGAAAAAAAAAAACTGGCAAATCTCAATCACAAATATATATGTGAATATTCCAAACAAAATGGTAGCAAACTAAATCCAGAAACATATATAAATGATAAAACAGTATGACCAACATGGGTTTATTCCATGCATTTAAATATGGGTTACTGTTAGAAAATCAATTAATGTAACTCACCAATTAGTAGATTAAGGGCAAAATTCATATGATTATCTCAGAAGAGATAGGGAAAACATTTGATAGAATTCAATACCCATTAATTCTTTTTAAAAAACTCTAGCAAGTCAGGGATAGACCAGAACTCTCTTAATCTGATAAAAGAAATTAACAAATATTTGTGTTTTATGGTAAACCATTAAAAGCTTTTGAGATTGAGAAAAGAACAGGATACCTACTATCATCACTTCAATTCAGTATTTTTCTAGAGATTTTAACCAGAGTAAGAATAAAATATAAAATATATGTTCCAGTAAATGATGCTGGGAAATTGACTATCCACATGCAGAAGAATGAAACTAGACCCCAATTTCTCACCATATACAAAAATCAACTGAAAATGAATTAAAGTCTTAAATGTAAGACTGGAAACTCCAAGCTTCTAGAAGACAACATAAGAAAAATGTTTGTTGATATTGGTGTGGGCAAGTGATTTTTGGATAAGACCTCAAAAGTGCAAGCAACAAAAGCAAAAATAAAGAAATGGGATTGCATCAAACTAAAAAGTTCTGCACAACAAAGCAAACATCAACAGAGTGAACAGATAATCTACTGAATGGGAGAAAATATTTACAAAGTGTATAACTAACAAGAGATTAATATCTAGAATGTAGAAGGAACTCAAACAGCCTAGTAACAAAAAAACAAAAAACAAATAATCAGACTTAAAAATGACAAAAGACCTGAAAAGATCTTCCTGGAAAGACATAGAAATGAAAAACAAGTATATGAAAAAAATGCTCAACATCACTAAACATCAAGGGAATGCAAATCAAAACTACAATAATATCACCTCACTTCAGTTAGAATGGCTATTACCAAAAAGAGAAGAGATAACCAGTGTTGGCAAGGATGTGAAGAAATGAGAACCCATACCCACTGTTGATGGGAATGTAAATTAGCACAGCCATTAGAGAAAACAGTACAGAGGTTCCTCAAAAAATTAAAAACAGAACTATTATATGATCCAGCAATCCCACTACTGGGTATATATCCAAAGGAAATGAAATCAGTGTGTCAGAGAGATAGCTGTGTATTGCAGTACTATTCACAATCTCCAAGACAGGAAATCAACCTGAGTGTCATCAACAGATGAATTGATAAAGAATATTTACTATACATACATACATAATGGAATATTTTTCAGTCATAAAAAAGAATGAAATCCTGTCATTTGTGACAAGATGGACAAACCTGGAGGGCATTATATTAAGTAAAATAAGTTAGACACAGAAAAACAAATATTGCATGATCTCACTTATGTGTGGAATCTAAAAAGCTGATCCCATAGAAAGTGCAAAGAGGACCAGGGGCGGGGCGGGGATGGTTTTGAAATGAAACTGTTCTATTTCAGCTCATTAGGCATTAGATGCTCATAAATAGTGTGCAACTTAGATCCCTCACATGCACAGTTCACAATAGGGTTCGCACTTCTTTGAGAATCTAATGCCACTGCTGATCTGAGAGGGGGCGGAGCGTGGGGTTAATGCTCGCTCACCCGCCACTCACCTCTTGCTGTGCTGCCCCATTTGTGAGAGACCATGGACCGGTACCAGTCCAAGGCCCCGGGGTTGGGGACCCTTGAAGTAGAGAGTAGAACAGTGGTTACCACATGCTAAGGAGGGGTGGGAGTGGGGGGATTGGAAGAGGTTGGTCAATGGGTACAAAGTTATAGACAGCCGGAATAAGTTCTGGCATTCTATTGCACAGTAGGGTGAGTATAGTTAACAATGTATCATATATTTCAAAATATCGAAAGGAGGGGATTTTGAATGCTCTCACCACAAAAAAGTGATAAATGTTTGGGGTTATACATTAGTTAATTACCCTGATTTGATTATTATACAATGTATACATGTATTGAAACTTCACATGGTATCACATAAACGTGTGTAATGATTGTGTCAAAAATATAATACAACATGAAAATAAATGATTTAGAAAGGAAAAAAATTGGCATTATTCATAAATTGTCTCTATAGTAAATCCAAAGGGATTTACAACTAATATATTAAAAGAATAACTAACTGAAAGATACAATTTCTAAACAGAAATAAACTAAGATACATTTACTATTAACCTATAAAATATGCTTACATATATTTTTAAATATTTTAAATATAATTTTGTTAGAACATACTTCAATGTTTTTAAAATTAGTTTATTTTCATTGATGAATAATAATTGTGGATATTTACGGGATACACTGTGAAGTTTTGATCTACATATACACTGTGGAAAGATTCAGTCAAACTAACCTTTCAATCACCTCACTAACTTATCTTTTTTTGTGGTGAGAATACTAAAAATTTACGCCTTTGGCAATTTTGAAATATACAATAATTATTAATGTCACCATGCAGTGCAATAGATCACTACAACTTATTCCTCCTAACTGAAAATTCATACTTTTCATCAACATCGACCCTTTCCTCATCCCTCTGGCACCCTCCTCCCAGTCTCTGGTAACCACTTTTCTACTCTCTGTCAAACAATCTATTTCTTAAACTAAATATGAAAAATAAATCATTAAATTAACTTGATCTTTCAACAAGGTCTTTCTGTTTTGATAGAGAAAAAGAGGCAATTATTCTATTCTATTAAATTTATCATTATCCTATTTAAATCAAGTTAAAATTAATACTATATTCAGCAAGAATAGAAAATGAACCAAGGCACATTTGACTCCAAATTTCTCAAGGGCAAGAGAATGTCTTGGGTAGGGTTTTCTCTGAGAAATATCCAATGAGAGAATATAGATTTGATTCACAGAAAAGAAAGAGCGAGAGAGAGAGAGAAGAGAGGAGACAGAGAAAGAGAGACAGAGATGGCGGGGTATGAAGGTATGTTAATAAAAGAGTAAAATACTTAATTCCAACAGACAGTAAATATAGGAATCTGATAATTATTTTTTCAAAGGAAATGGAAAAAAAAAAAAACCCCAGGTACAGTCTAGTCTAATACGTCAACTTCCTCAGAGGCAGATGACAGATGTGAAGATACCTTGTAGCTTTATGGGTTAATTTTCTATAGTGTCTAACACTCTGGGACACTTGGAGAACAGTAAATGTTTCAAGCCGTCAAGGACCTGATTGGCCGGGATCTGTTTTCTATTTAGTTCACTTCCATTTCCTTTGCTCTTCCCAGCAGCTTTCTCCATGTCGGTTTGCATTACTATGGTTTTCACGATTGGGTCAAAAAATAAAGCTTTTATGCCTGATTAAACACCGAGCTAACACACTTTGTCAGTCATTTCCACTTTGAAATTTATGTTTACTGCATTTAGTCTGTCCTTTCCAATCTTACCATACAGGATCTGCCAAAGAAATTATAAAAATTTTACATAATATTGTACCTAGGAACATTATTTAATATCAATAGTAGTTTTTTATAGCTAAAAGCAAATTAGGCTTTGCTCCAGGGGAAGATTGTGAGCAGGTATTTTTTTTTTTTTTTTTTTCCTGAGAGAAGCTGTGAAACAACAGAACAGCCTGTGCCACATACATAATTAAAACAGATGTTCTCAATCTTAATTTTCAGACCTAATTTTGACAGCCAAAGAAATGTGCTTGACTTTTGTATAGTCACATATTTTCTCTCAAATTTGCCCTATTTTTCTCCTCACCCACTATGACTGCTCAGAAACAAAGGGTGGGGTGATGGTGAGTTACAATGCAGCTGCAAGGACTGTCAAATTATTGGTAGGTAGGGGAGTGGAAACAGTGATGAGAGAAATTGACCATCAACTATCTTTAAAGTCTACATAGCATAAACATTTGTATGTACTCCTAACTTTGCAGATGACACTTTTCATTAGGGTCTTTCATATTAGAAGCCAAGTTTAGCTTATCAAACATAATAAAGTAATTGCTTAGAAGCACTTTTCCTTAGTCAACCTAGCCTTTGGGACCATAGTTCTTTTTTGTTTGTTTTTTTGTTTTTTGGCAGAATAACATACAGTGTACAGAAATATGCTACATTTTGATGACACAGGCCAGGTGACTTACCTGCAAGGGCACAGAATCTGTCTGATATGCTTGTTGATGTATGTGTGTGAAAATAGAAAGCATACAAGTATAACGAAGCTCTGTCGCCCAGGCTGGAGTGCAGTGGCACGATCTCGGCTCACTGCAAACTCCGCCTCCCAGGTTCACGCCATTCTCCTGCCTCAGCCTCCCGAGTATGTGGGACTACAGGCGCCCGCCACCACGCCCGGCTAATTCTTTTTTTGTATTTTTAGTAGAGACGGGGTTTCACCGAGTTAGCCAGGACGGTCTCGCTCTCCTGACCTCGTGATCCGCCCGCCTCGGCCTTCCAAATTGCTGGGATTACAGGCCTGAGCCACCGCGACCGGCCGACCCTCCCTTTCTGTAGGTGCTGCCAGCAGCTTGGAAATTACAAACTTTAGAAACCACAACAGGGCAAGAACTATCTTCCTGTTCTCTGTGGTGGAGTCTGGCTTTTTCACGCCCTTGTCAAGGCACTCAGTTGTTACCTAGGTTCTCTCCTTACCCATCCACCAGCACCAGGTCCATGGAAGGTCTACTAGGCCACAGTCCCAGGCCACATCTGCTGTCAGGCTACCCTGAGCCCAGCTTGCCTCTCACCCTCTGAGGAAGGAGCAGGAGCTGGAGTATTGCTGCTGGCAGTGTCCCTGCTTTCTGCAGCCTCAGCACGGCTGGCCCTGCGGCAACTTGAGTGCTACACCTGCTCCAGCCTGCTCTAGTTCTCTTCTTCTTTGTCAATGGAGTTCCAATTCTGCAGTACAGATTGGGGGATACCTTTATGGCGCTCCAAACCTCTCAGCAACCACAGCCACTCTGATTCCTTCATAATTGTTCTCAACACTCTGAGAACTGTTTCAAACCCAGTCCATTTAAAACCATTCTGGATGCTGGTCCGGTTCCTCTCAGCAAAGCCCAGTGTGGTCTGATCCAAATCCAAGCACGACTCCTGTCTCCTTTGCCTTGGGAAGTTGCCCTGAACTGCCTTGGCCCAGAGAGCGATACTCAGGAACTCACCAACTACCTACCAGGCTTTGACCACGTGTGAGATTGGGGCAGACTATCTAGAGAGAGGATTACAAAGGCAGGCCCAGCTGCGGCTTGGTGAATTCATCCCGAAGTAGTTCTATTCCCTAAGAGGGAATGCAGAAGTAGGAACCACAAAGTTTAAGAGGCAGATAAAGCTCATTCTGACCTTAATTAGGGACTATGTGGGAGGGGCTGATTTTGTTAAGGTGGTTGGGAGAGTTGGGAGATGAGGCTGGCATCTCTCAGTGGGGAGGTGGCAATGTATTGGTTCGAGGGAAGCTCCATGGGATTAGGGTACCATGGGATGAACCTATTCCTAAGATGTGGAAGCAGGAAATCAGAGCCAAGCCAAATGGACTGGAACAAAGGGGAAGCGAGAGGAAGGGAGCTTATCCCTGGAGAGAAATGTTGAACAAAGCAGATCTGAGCAGCAATTCACATACAGAGCATACTCGTGAAGCAGCAATTCACATACAGAGCATACTCGTGGCCACGGGGATCCTCAGCTAACCTGGGCATACCTGCGACACCAGATCTGGAGCTTGAGGCAGCACGTGCAGCCCACGAACTGCTGTCTGAGGTACCAGCTGGCTTGGTAGTCGTTGATTAGGAGACAGGCTGGATCAGAATCTCCTGGAGACTTTTGGTGCTGCTAGATGCTGTGCTGGGTACTTTACATACATTTTCTCTAATCCTCACAAACTTTCAAACAGCAGAGAAACCAAAAGTAACTCTACATATCCTTGGTCTCAGCTTAAAAGTCACTTTCTCAGAGAGGACATCTCTGAGCCAAAAAATACAAGTTAACTTCCCCTTTTATTCTCTATATCATTTTCTACTTTTGCTGATGTCCCTCAGTACAGCTTATAATTTGATATATCATGAGTGATATTCATGATGATTTGTTAACAAACATTGGGTCCATTTCTCCTCCATAGTTTCTGGGGGGCACAAGCTCTTAAAAATATTTTTGTGTCCCTGAATGCAAGGGGCGAAATGCAGTGAAATAATCAGTGCATTGCATGTAAGCATAGAGATCTTGTAGACTGAAAGTTTCACTCTGTGAAACTGTGGCCACTGCACAGACTAATGTATCTAAGAACCAGAATGGCATTCATACTCACGTAAATGAGACTGTCTTAAATACAACTTAACACTGACTAGAGTTTTGTTAAAATCTGGCAATCACATGATAGGGATAAGTGATATATTTTACTTCTCTGCTAGGCTTCCAAGAAAACAATAGGTAGATATATATGCATGTAAAAGTCCATCTAGAGGAATTTTAATAGATCCATGAAAAAAATAAGTTTTCCTTTAGAGTAAACAAGTTTAACTGTTATACAGGATTCTTAACTATTAGATTTCTCAGACTCTAATATGAAACAATATCAATTTTCCTGTGTGTGTGTATGGGTGGGTGGTTGGGAGTTTGTTGGCAAACTGATGCTAAAGCATATTTGGCTTTGGTTCTGGAAGAACCAATGTACCCCATCTCCTATCTAGAGAGTTTGACAAGTTGCTCCTGTGTTTCAGTAAAACCAGGATCAAGAAACATTCTGTTGGCTCTGGAGTAGAGTAAGTCCTACCCTCTTAACCCTAATTGGATAAACACTAAACAAAAAAAATTACATAAGGCTGGGGGAATATAAACAAGAGCAAACAAGAGCTTGTAAAGATTCCAATAAACCACTCTACTAGTCACATTCACCCTACACAGTACAAGCTTTTTCAATTTTTGCCCAAGACTGTCTCACATGAATTGATGGCTCTACAGACCATTAGACTAGTGTTGGCTTGAATTATGATCATGTGAAAAAGGCTTGTGCATTGATCATGTGAAAATATTGGCAGCACAAAGGGGCCAATATTATACTCTGCATCTAGACCTATGGTTACTAGTTCCAAAGAAGATGTTTTCATTCTCATTTTAGGAAGAGGAAACTAAAACCCACAGAGGTCAAATAATATTCTCAAAGTCACAATGTATGTTTGGAGCTAGATTCAACTTCAACTGTTCTAGCTCCAAATTTGGGCTCTGCTTAGCAACTTTCTTTTTTTTTTTTTTTGGAGATGGAGTCTCACTCTGTTGGCCAGGCTGGAGTGCAGTGGCACGATCTCAGCTCACTGCAAGCTACACCTCCCGGGTTCATGCCATTCTCCTGCCTCAACCTCCCGATTAGCTGGGACTACAGGCACCTGCCATCACGCCGGGCTAATTGTTTGTATTTTTAGTAGAGACGGGGTTTCACCGTGTTAGCCAGGATGGTCTTGATCTCCTGCCCTCGTGATCCGCCCGCCTTGGCCTCCCAAAGCGCATTTAGCAACTATTTTCACTGGAGGCATGGAGGACCTTTTTCTCAAGCCCTGTGCCACATGGTCCACTTTGCTCCTTGTTACAGCTCATCACACTAGCCCATGGTCACAATGAAGTTTGCAGGGCCTTCTTCCAGCAGCCCAGCTAGCCTGTACAGCTGATTGTTCTCTTTTTTTTAGGGAGTTAGTCTTAATTTTCTTTCAGTCTTGGGCATAGGCAGGACCATGTCCACAATGTGGCACTTGCCAAAGCTATTCTTTGGTTAGCAGAATCTCAGCTTCCTCACCTCATTAGACTTCTCTCATCCAGACTCCAGTTTCAACTTCTCTTTGCTGCTGAGGCTTGGCTGGGAGCCTCTGGCTTAGGATTAAGGGTACCCATTCATTGCTGCATTTTGTGACTGTTCTCCCTTGACACCGTCCCCCACCATCTCCTCAACCTTACTGAGTATGGAGTGGGGAAGTGACTGATTGCACCCTGACTAGACTCCCAGCATAGGGTGTTCTGAGAGTTCACCTATGTCTTTCCAAGCGGTTATGCCCATACTCAAAAGGTTTCCCCAAGATATGGAAGAAGACAGTGCTAGAATGTGGGAGCACACTAGATATGCTACAAAAAGGTAAAGTTGAAAGGGAATGGCAGGAATATGGAACACGCAGGAGCTCAGGTGCCTCCCTTCAGTGTTTCCTCGTTGATGCCCTGGTTGTTGGCATCATCAGACCCTCTCCTTGAAGTCTTTTCTTGGTGCCCCAGGTTTTCTTAACTTGAAATGTGCATTAGAATTACCTGGGCTTTTCTGAAAATTTACATTCTTGCTCACGCCTATAATCCCAGCACTTTGGGAGGCTGAGGCAGGTGGATCACGAGGTCAGGAGTTCAAGACCAGGCTGGCCAACATAGTGAAACCCCGTCTCTACTAAAAATACAAAAAAAAAAAAAAATTAGTCGGACATGGTGGCAGGTGCCTGAAATCCCAGCTACTTGGGAGGCTGAGGCAGGAGAATCGCTTGAACCTGGGAGGTGGAGCTTGCAATGAGCGGAGATTATGCCACTGCACTCCAGCCTTGGGGACAGAGTGAGACTCCATCTCAAAAAAGTAAAATAAAAAGAGGGAAAAAAAATACGTTCTTGGGCTCTACCCATGACCTAATGATTGAGAATCTCTCAGGTGTAGGCCTGGGTACATGTAGTTTGAGCAAGATTCCCTGGTGAATCTGCTTCACCATGCAGCTGAAGAATCGCTCTCCTGTAAGGTGAAGGCCAAGCCCCTTAGCACCGTCCACTTGAAGGTGTAGAGGACTGAGCACTTTGAAGTGCTGCTGCTTGGGTGTGGCCACCCAACTTCTGGAGGGGCCACCAAGAGAGGGCTGGCAACTCCTAGGGCATTACTACTTTGATGATAAAGGCATAATATACTGTTTAGTAATCGATGGCCATTTATTTTGCTAACCGATTTGGATAGGTGTATACATTTTTAGTAATACAATGAATTGTATTTATGAAGTTTGAACATGCGTTTATTTTTAGGATCTGGAAAGTTGGAGCAGGTAGAGAGGTATAACCAATCTTAGATGTGTGCAAGTGGTTAAATGTGGACCTATCTGTGTGATTACAAGTATATCTGCAGTGCCAAGTGAATAAAAATGAAGGCAAACTTTCAGATATGAGGGGAAGCTTCCAGGTAGAATCTGTGGTTCTACCTAGGGCATAAAATATGTCCTTCCAAAAAATATGGCTCAAAAAAATGTTCGTGGCCAAAAGGAAATTAGGTCAAGCGTAGATCGATTTATACTGTGCACAATTAACATTTTAATAAGCAGGAAAAATGAATGCAGAATTTAAATACTAAATTCAGATAGGGATACTCATGTTGACTGATGCTGTAAAAAGATTGCAGAGCTACATGACAGCAACCCCACACCCAGCTTGGCTCTGTCAGGAGCTGGCTATATAATTTTAGACAAGTCATTTAATTTGCCTGTGGCAGAATATTTTTTATTTGCAAAATGAGAGGGTTGAGTTAGTTGATCTCTAAGGCACCTTGTACTATGAACATTTTGTAAATATGAATTATATACTATTCATATATGAGTCCATATTGATAATGACTCAACTTCTGTTTGCTGCTGGATGGATGGATGGATGGATGGACAGATACATGAATGGCTAGATGGATGGATGCATGAATATTATCAATATTCATATAAATATTTCCTATTCATACACTATTCATATTCATACACTATTCATATTCAATTAAACATTATTCATATGAATTATACACTATTCAGGGTAAAGAAAGAGATCATGGACATTTTACAGCTGGTACAACACTTTGAACTGCTTTGACTCATTGAACTGAACTTTTAAAATCAAAGTGATGTTTGGTTTTTAGTTAACTTTCTCCTTAATTTTGGTTTGTAAAACTTCAATTAAAATTGTAAAATGTAAAAATAATCTCTCATGAAAACCTGCACAAATAATAGATACAATGAGGCAGAGGTCACAATATAATGGGAAGAATATATTAATGTGGCAAATATAGTTTTCAGTCCTTAATTTCTGAAAAAATTAATGTCTGATATGTAAAAACACCCAAATGGAGACGCTGCCCTTTGTTTTAAAGCTCCTGCCATGTGGTCTAAAACCTGGGTATATTTTAACCTTATTTAGTTAGATTTGATGAGATAATTTTATGTAAAAATTTTATCTTTGTTTCTTCCCCTTAGAAAACTTTGAACAATAACTTTCTTAACACTTTCTCACAAAAGTGACTATTGCCATTATCAGTGGCTTCCTAGTGGTAATGTGGATACTTTTGGAATTGTTACATGACTTTCAGAAACTCTTGAATGTTCATATGCTGTGTGATTTTTCAATAATTTAAAACCAGTAATAAGGCTACAGAGGCTTCTTCTGTCTGGTGTGTTAATGATTCTTTGCAGCTATTTACACATTTAAAGTACAGTGATCCCTTTATTTTCAGGAAATATGTTAGAACACCCCCAGTGGATGCCTGAAACAGAGAATTGTACTGAACCCTATATATGCTATTTCTTTCTATACATGTATACCTATGATAAAGTTTAACTTATAAATTAGGCCCAGTAAGAGATAATAGTAACAATAATAAAATAGAAAAATTATAATGTTATATTATAATAAAAGTTATATGAATATGGCCTCTGTCTCTGTCTCTCAAAATATCATACAGTACTACGGGTAACTGAGACCTTGAAACGCAAAACTGCAGATAAAGGGTCAACGAGTACTGTACACACTTGCCATGAAACATTCATTCGTTTGCATTAAGCATAACATTTTTCAAACTCTAGACATGAGTTTAGTGAAAATTTTCCAGGTGGATTAAACTTAGAAGTAATTGTTTCAGAATTGATTTCAAGATTCACAGGAACCATTGAGTTGAAAAACGAAAAAAGAGAAAAGGAATTCCTATATTGAAATAGTTCATAGACTGTTGGGAAATATGAGAGGGGTCAGAGAACGAGTCCTTCACTGTCGAACATTAAACCTGAGTCTCAGGCTGTAGTTATGTGGAGTTAAGGTTTCCAGTGGGCCAGGGTAATGCTGTCCACTGATTGTTGACTTGGAACATGCTATTTCTAAGTGAGGGAAATCACCACCAGAAAACAGTGAGCCACAGGAATCAAATGTATTTCAAATAACACAAGGCCTCTGTACATAAAGGAATAGAATGTCCTCAAACTGTGAAAATATGCTATTTTGTTTAGAGGTGGGGGAAAATCTATATGATAATTGTTTTTTTTTCTTTTTTCTTTTTGTTTTTAATGACTCCTTTGGGTCAAAGCCAAATGTGTAATTTTCCCAGTAGAGTTGTTTCCATTGTCTAAAGCTTTTGATCCTGTTTAGTTGTGCTTGATCAAGTATTTTTACAGGAAAATATTCTCTGTATTCCCTCCCTGCCTTGT
Organism: Mandrillus leucophaeus; assembly: GCF_000951045.1. Taxonomy (NCBI): domain Eukaryota; kingdom Metazoa; phylum Chordata; class Mammalia; order Primates; family Cercopithecidae; genus Mandrillus; species Mandrillus leucophaeus. Next base: position 2,170,602 of record NW_012103732.1, on the reverse strand, counting down.
AAACTTGAAACAATAACATCTTAATACTATCTCTGAAACTTGCAGAATTTCCTAACTCAAGCCTTTAGTCACCTTCCTTATTTTGGAAATGATCACTCACAATTGACTAATTGTGCCAAATAAATTTTGATTCCCAGACTTCTTATTTGAGTTCTCTGATAAAATATTGTGGGGAAAAAAGCTGCCATTCCAAAATGGAAAGAAATGCTATGCACTTTTGTAAACAAGTATTGAAAAATGATCTTAAAAATACCTTTCTTTTTTGATATTTTGCCATAATTGTTTCTTCTGCATCTTGGTTATTTTCTTCATAATAAATTAATTATAAAATAGTCAAAGTTTAACCATTCTCATTAACTTAGGTGTTCAAATTTATTTTGACCTTTTAATTTTATCGCACCTCTATCTGTCTCTCTTTTTCTCTGCGTATGAATAATGTGTATAAATATATATGTATGTATCTGCATACATTTAGCTTTTGAATCGATGAAGTAAATCAATTATGGTTCATTATATATAATTTTAAAAACTAATATGAAATAGAAGAAAGGCTTGTGGCAAGAAATGGCTTATAGCTGTGTTCATTCCACATTGAAAACTATCAGACAACAAAATATGAGATGAACTAAGGAAAACTCTTTCACATCTCATACATCATTCCTCTGGGCCCACATTTTCTAGTCTCGTCCCAATCCAGTATCAGGTACATGAGTCATGACTCAGAACAGATATGGGAACACCTTCATTTATCCCTACAATCCATCCATCCATCCATCCATCCATCCATCCATCCATCCATCCATCCATCCATCCATGTATCTGTCTATCCATCCATCCATCCATCCATGTATCTGCCCATCCATCTATCCATCCATCCATCCATCCATCCATCCATCCATCCATCCATCCATGTATCTCTCTATCCATCCATCCATCCATCCTGCCATCCATCCATTCATCCATCCATCCATCCATCCATGAATACATCCATCCCTCCATCTTGTTTGCAAGACCTGATAAAACAGGAAGGTTTGAAAGCCACCCAAGAATTTCAAAGATAATTTGTGGAGTCTCTAGGGAAAGCAAATCAAAATGGACCTGGTTGTATAACAGACCTAAACTTCTCCATTCTATAGTTTGTTCAATGTGCTCCTTCCCAAATAATGACTTTCACCAGGAAATGTTTAGGGAATGAACAGAAAAAAGACAGATGTGACATTAATCTTCTATCAAAACACAAAATTCCCTAAAGCTTTCCTGGGACTGTATCAGATAACTAAATATAGACTGAAAACTGTTTCTGCCCCACCTGCACATCAAAAACAACAATAAAAAAGGGAAATCTTTTGTATCATCACAGACTATGATCACCTAGGAGAGCTCTCAGTTATGTATGCTCATTCCAGACACATTTGTGTTAATAAAAGCCCCCATCTTACGTAAATTCCAAATAACTTCAGTATATTTCTGGCCCATAAAGGCCTGGGTTTCAATAAGAATAAGAATGTTGCAGTCATTAAAATGATTAAATGTAGTAACATTAAAAAGATGTATTTTCCTCTCTGTAGTACTTTATAGCAGTCATTTCAAGTTACTAAGACCAAGGGATTCTAATAGAAGGTGGCAGAGAATGTAGTTAAGTATCTTGGCTCTGAAGCCTGACTACCTAGGTTTAATTCTGGTTATTCTACTACTAATTGTGTGATGTCAGGAGTAAGTCACTTAATTTCCTTGTACTTCAGTTTCTCCATCATTAAAAGAAAATAATAATAATAATAATAATAGAACCCATACCTCATAAAGTTGCTGTAAAACAGATAGTTCATAAATAGTTATTATACAGTCTGACTTAAATGCTAGGCATTACTATTATTTTCATTTTGGAGAGAAATCCCTGTGGAGGGAGATTTGGAACTTGATTTGGTATATTTCAGTATGCTGTAAGTTGCTGTGAATAAATATTACTAATCCTATCCCACTAGTGAAATGACTCAAGCAAAGGGAGACTAAGTGACTAATTTGAGTATCTCAACTAAATTAAGATGGAATTAAAGCCCAACAAACCATCTCCATAGCTTTCCTACTTGGGTTTATCTCAGGGGGATATGCATTACAAATCTCAGCACTTATAACAACAGACTGTCCTGGTGAGTTCAAAATGCTTCATCTACCTTGATGTTCCCAGTATCACTAACATTTACTAAGCACCTATGGGAAGTATGGGACCGTCATCTAGCATCACAGTGTTTCCCTACTCTGTAGATAGAAAAACAAAATCAAAAGAAGACAAGGGCTTCATTGTCACTTCCAAAACTAGAGGTTTTCTCTGATATTACAAAGAAGTGTTGATTCTTCCCACTGCACTCCTTATAGCCCGGGGTTTTGTCACATAGACCACATGCTATCTCACTGCATTTATATTTAGCAAAGATTGTAAAAGATACATGCCTATTAATTCCATCTGTTTACCTTCATCTCCTAATGATCATGTAGTAGATTTCTATAGTTCTTGGAATCAAAGCAAACATGAACTTTATTACAAAGCAGAGCTAGGATTTATTCATAAGATAGCATGATGATAAATTCCACTTATCTCTTGAAACTATACATTGCAGCACAGGATATGAAGATAGCATACACTTTTCACAAGAGTTATATTTTTTATTAAAATAAATGGTGATCATGTTATGAATTTTTAGGCATAAAGAATAACTTTTATTAATATCACCAAAACAAGAAAACTTTTAATTGTCTTCTAAATCTTAAGAGTTAAGAGATTTTAAAGCAAAGTTTTATTTTCAAATCTATCATGTTCACTGGTATAGCAGAACATATGTCATTAACTTCTCTAATTGTGAAAAGTCATCTTTTTCTCTTCTCATAGCTCTGAAAAAGAGTACAGTTATATAAATATAAAATAGCAGTTCAATTCTAACAGAAAGGATTGGAAGTTCATTGGTTGTTTACATTTTTCTTTTTTCTTTTTCAAAGGTAAGCTTTGGAGAAATCTCTTTTTGCTAATCACTTTCAACAAATACAGTGTATCAAAACAATCTACCATACCACCTCCAGTTTTGAAAGATACAAAATCTACCACTGTCCTTTAAGCATTTGTACTTTTATGGCTCAATTCCCAGAGTAAAGATTTGGACACTTGTACTGTGGCAATAGCTAAGAAATTGCAAAAGTCAGATGTTACATTTTGATAATCACTCCACAAATCCATGCTCCATCAAACTAGACCAAACAGAGAATCCTTAGCCCACAAAACCTGCAAAGGAAGCAGTATTCTCCAATTTGGAATACCGTATTCTCCAATTTAAAATACTGCCTTCGAATATGTTTGGAAGTTGAAATAATTTCAATTTCTACTCCAAAGAAGAGGAGAATCATGACATACCTCCCATCAGCTCATTAACCCCTTGACCTTTGCAAAAACATGAATTATTGAATATATATCTAATGAAAAGTAATTTCCATGTTTTAGTTAGAATCTAGCAACTTTGCAGTGGTTATAATTTTGAATAGAAATGAAGCAATCGCCAAGCATGATAGTAAGTCAATTAAGAAGTACCAAAGTATTCATAATGCCAGCCATTAGCAGACACATTTTTGAAAACCTCAAGTCATTAATATCTTGCTCATTCAGTTATAGCTCTCGAAACCAAGGAATTTAAAGGCCTTAAATATGAGTATGCAAAGTTATGTGGATACCAAATACCACTTTAAACACTGATTTGATGTTATTTCTTCAACCAATATAAAGCCAAGACAATATTCCTGTGTCACCCCAATCTTTGAATTAGCTTTAAAAGCAAGCTTAAACAATTTGAAAAATAAACCTCTCATTCATTCTCTATCCACAGATTTCTCTAGCCACACAATTCGTATGACTGCCTCCAACAGCAATTGAGAAAGTAGGCAGTGATAAACAAACTCATACAATTTTAAAACAAACAGAATAATCAGAAGTTTCTAAGTATGCTTGCCTTTCACTTAAATGGAAAGCCAAATGTGAAGGGTCCAGAGGCTTTCACTAATTTTCCACTTTAAACTTTCTAATAATTACTAAGCCCACTTTTTATTTCAATAGAAAAATATAATTATTGAGCTATAATTATTCAAAGATAATCATATAAATCTGATACATGTTTCACCTTTAACTGAGATCATAGGGTAGCAAAAGAAATATAAGAAAATAAGAACCTGACAACTACTAAATCCTTTAAAAAAAAAAACAAACCAATATAAAGCTACTACAATGTTTCCATTTCTCAGGCACTATATTTTTCATTAAAAATGATCATAAAAGGAATATCAATGTATTATACTATGTATCTCACAAGTAGATTATACCGTAAATTAAAAATTATCTGTATTAGAATCCCAATGCAACCTTCAATACCCCGTGAGAAGGCATTTTTTCTAAGGTACAATCATATACCTAAACTGCCACATTAAGGCTGCCACAATCCAATGAGTAAACCAAAATACGTTACTTACCTTATTACAAATAAATGGCAAATTGCAGGCACTTTTCAGCTTGCAGCTGTCTAGCATAGTTGATTAGAAATGAACAAAACATCTTTCACTCCAGTGAGAGAACTGCATATTTAGACTTGCCTTTCTTCACTGAATACTGGCAAAAGGGGCTGTTCACCTCCAAGTGATAGCAACAGCCCTGCACGGAGCACTTGCTGCTCTGCACAGCAGCGACTTGGAATGAAAGTAAGAAGAACCCGTGATGTTTAAATAACGTAGCTTTAGATTCACAGGATATGACTCAACTCTCAAACCAGTAGGGGAAGAGTTTCCCATTGCAAAACTGTTAGTACAGATTACATAACAAACATCATATCTGGGGTCCTAAAATACTCACATTAAATATTAAAAACTTCACCTGCTAAATCAAACGTGCAGTTTTAGTAGCCAACCTCTTCCCCATGGCAAAAGCCACAACAGGAAATGAGAATAACAACACTGCACAAAGAAAACTAGTCTGCTTGTTCTCTGCAGTGAATTAATTTAATGTTATTAAGGGTGTGAGAACTTGCCAACATCTCCCAGAAAGACATGTAAAAAAAAAAGGAACACTTAAGTCACTAACATTCCCATCAGTATGAAAACAATTGTAGAAGAAAATTCTGTTTTAACATGCAAGAAGTGGCATGCTTTACTAACACAATAGAATCTCCTTCAGTAAGTAGAGAATGGAAATAGATCATGCTTTGCTGCTGCTGTTTCCCACAGAAATCCTTTCCGACGCTGTCATTACCTTGTGCTGCTAGCTCTGCCTACCTCACCAACTCAGAGTCCCCTTTTATTTGTTTTGTGAACCCTTCTAAAGGAACACGACTAATGATACAACTCCTCTAGTAAATGTGGCAATTTTACATGCTTTCTCCAGCACATGTTATACCTTAACCCTGAGTTGTAGTAAGCTTGATCAATATTGAGTTATTATATTTGGATACCTCGGTCAATAAATATTATAGACATAGATGCTTGGAGAAAAGTCTACTACATAAATTCACTTGCCATCAGCCTCTTCAAGGAAAAAAAGCTGAAAAAGTCCATGTTAATAACAGTAAGTAGGCTGAAACTAACTAGAACACAGCTGTTAGACATATAAAGTGAAGCATACATGTAATTTAAAATATTTTAGTAGTCACATTAAAAAAGTAAAGAAACATTAATTTTAATAACGGTTACCCTAGTATGTCTAAAACATCATCATTTCAACATGTCATAATTATAAAATTATTAAATGTTTTATCATTTTTGTACTAATGTTGGAGATCCAGGATATGTTTTGCACTCGTGTTACATTTCCACTGGAGCTAGCCATATGCAAGTGTTCAATAGCCACACATGGCTAGTGGCTACCATATTGAATAGCATAGGCCTGGGGTTCAAGGTTCATTTTCAGTCTTCAGGTGGTGGTTCAAATATTCTCTTTCCAGAACATTTAGGAAGGTCTTCCCTGACTACCTTCCCTGAAGTAACCTTTTCCAATTACTTTCTATCAGATGATCTTTTTTATTTCCTTTATAGTACATCACAGTTTAAAATGTTCTTTATTCATTTGTTTACCTATTTATAGTCTGTGGTCTCTAAAAAGAATGTAAGAAACCTGAGGGCAGGAATTTTGTTTCAACAGGCTATTGATATGGTCATCAATACATAGCAGAATTTAATCAAAAAATTATTTAATAAATGAATAAAATATGGATTTTTTGCTATGTTTTGGGAAATAATATAAAATTAAGAAATATGTTCCTCATATCACTGAATTTTCAGCAAATACACTGAGCAACACTTTCTTGAATTGAGAAATTGTCCCCTTTTTAGAATATTAATGATCTTTCATATATAACATGTTTCATTATCATATGCAATGCTGTGAAACAACATACTCGTTTCATTACTCTAGCAAATACTTAGAACACTTTAATCCCAATGATGTAAATCTGGACACCATTAGGATGTCTATTTATCTCCTATTTACAAAAACGTAAAATCATTGCATACTATGCACAGAGCTACAACGCAGGGGTCAAGGATGGGCATGTGACCCACGCTGGTCTAGTAAGCATGCCAACCTCTCCACTTTTGCTAACATTGAGAAAGAAGTTAAGTTTGTAGAACATTAAGAGTAGAACTGCTGGTTGTTGTATCTGCTACCACATTGTCTAAAAATTGTCTAAAAGAGGTTGTCTAAAAATGAGGCTGATGATGAGAAAAACAAAGTCACATACATGAAAGGCAGATTCCTGATAATACTACTGTAATTACCAGATACTGTTATGCATTAAGTCACATTTGCCCTTTACTGCAATGATGAATATACTGGAATGTTCACTGGAGAATTATAGTAGTCAAAACAGGAAACCATGCAAGGAGCCCTAAACAGTGGAAGAGTTAAATAAATAACGGGTTAATCATACTAAGGAATACTACATAGTTATTTTCTTTTAAAGAATCAGGTTATCTAGATGCACTGAGATGCATAGCTCCCTAAAAGATATTAAGCAGAAATAACATATTGTAGAAAAATATATTATCCCAGTTATGAGTATATACATTTTTATATGCATATTCACAGAAAAGGGCCCAGAAAACTGCACACCAACTGTGGACACATGGTTAGGTCTGGGAAAGAAATTTGAAGTAAGGAAGTGATGGGGGACAAAGGGAGATCAATGTTTTGCTCAGTTTATTACCTCCTGCATAAATCTTGTAAAATAAAAATGAATTAATGTATTCCTTAGGTATTTGAAAAGAACATGTTACATTTAAAAATATTTTAATATTTTTTATTTCCATATTTTGGTACATTGTACTCACTAAGTGGACTACTCTCCTTTACTATTTTTTAAAACAATGTAATAGAAATGATGGTGCTCTTTTCTGTCCCACTCTCCATTCTTTACCAGCCCCAATTTATGAATACTCCAATTTTTCAGTCTGGTTAAAGTGAATGCCAAAGACAGAAAAGAGAAAAAGAAAAGGCAGAGAGAGACAGAGACAGGAAGCTGCATTAGAATCTCCAATGTACCTTCTAAAACTGGCCAAGGTCTTCGGGTGTTTTTTTTGTTTTGTATTTTTGTTTTCTCCTGTTGGCCACCTGCAAGCAATTTTATTGGCTTTATAAAATACAGCTTGGATTTATTCAACTGCAAACATATCAACAGTCCAATGTTTATAATAATATGCTTTATATTAATTTAGTCTTGGATCAGAGTAAACAAACTTTTTTATTAACAGCTCACTGAAACATTTCAGGCTTCTGAATTGGGTATAACAATTGCTTTCCTAATTAACTCAAAATCTAAACCTTTTGTTGCTTTTTCTGGCTTGCTCTAGTCCTTAAATCTTCACATTTTTTAGGCATGCTCCTCACATCTTCTGCTTTTGTATTCCCTTAGATTTCCACAGTTTCAACCCCTTTTTAAAAATGACACAGCTGAAGGTGCTTAGAGTCTGAAGCAAGAGTAAGGGCTGTTTGACTTTTAGTATGACTAATGAGGATCTGAATTTATACAGTGTTGACAAACTGATGCCTGTTTGGCTCTATTTTATTCTCTAAGCCCACTGATCCTAGTAACTTAAACCTCCTACATGGTCTGTTGACACCCTCCTTCCATTCTCCTTGCCTCTACTTAAAATTATGCCAAATTTGCTTCCGATTTTCTGGAAGAAGTAAACCATTATATTATTAGACACATCTAAAACCTCCATATATCTTTACCTATCTCATCCTTTCTTCTCTCTCCAAAAGTAAACGCCCTCCTGGGTTGGCTTGTATCATTACTGTATATCTTTTATAATACATTTTATTATAATACTGTATACCTTTTATAATACTTTTTATTAGATATGTGTATATCCATAAACAAGATATTATTTTGCATGTTTTATTCTTTATACAAATATAATAGTGTATAGATCCTTTAAATCTTTCTTTTTTGCTTAGCATTATCTTCTTAAGATTTACATGTGGTTCTGCTTAGTTTATTCATTTTAACTGCTGTACAGCATTCCAATTTATGTATCCATTCTCCTATTAATAGACATTTAAGTTGGTTCTAATTTATTACTGTTATAAAACTATTATAATTCTTGTACACGTGCATGTATTCGTTTAAAGGTGAATATCTAGGAATGGAATTGTGGGGTCATACGATATGTACACCTTCACCTTTACTAGATATTTCCAAACTGCATCCCAACATAACTAGGCTAGTTTACAATTCAACCAACAGTGTATAAGAATTTTTGTCACACCAAACTCTTGTAAACAATCTCCATAGTACTGATGATCCAAGATGCTGAAATACCAAGGGTCTTGATATTTCTGTTTTTTGTTTTTGATTGGTATCAAGTCTCAATGTTTTAATTTGGATTTCCCTGATTACTACCAAAGTTCAGTATTTTACCTTCTTATTGGCCTTTGTTTCTATTGAGTTATTTGCCTTTTCCTGACAAATATTTACGAGGTCTTTGTAATATTTTAAATATTACGGTTCTATTCCTTTGTCAATTATATGAGTTATAGATATCACCCTTCTGTGTATATTTTTACCATTGTTTATAATGTCCTTTGCTGTTTTTTATTTTTAAATTTGTGGTTTAATTAAAAAAATTATTTTTTCTCAGTTATTTACCTATAATTCTTGAGTCAAAAATATAAAAATTAAATGTTCTTTGGTCATTATTCATGAAGCATTACCAACAATAATGTTAGATTGCGTATCTAAAGGGGAACTGAGAAAAATTTATATTTCTTCTGAGTAGTTCAATTAATCCTTACAGGGTAACTGCTATGTAACTCACACAGTATTAGAGGTTTCAAACATGAAGCAGACCATAGAATCAATACATACATTTATGGACTAATTGAAGAAAAAGACTTGCAGGCAGACTGATGATGATGATGATGATGATGATAATGAAATGGAGAAGTAACCATGTGCCAGAGGTTGTGCTGATGCATTATTTAATTTTACAGTAGTGTAAATAAGATGGAGTAAATGTTAGTGTAAGAAATACAAACAAGATGCTGTGGATACAGAGAGAAGAGAATATGTTATAACCTTGCATCCTAAAGATCATTCAAGATACAAAGTTGTCAAATTTGAGGTAGTATGAACCTGTGAGATATAGTAAGACCTTGAAATGACATTTCTATCTTCTCAAGTCAATCTATTTTCCCAAACCAATAACTCAGAGATTAGCTGTCACTTATTTAGAAAATTGGTAAGAATTAAAGTGGGAACAAGTTATTCATTTGAAGAAAAAAATGCTTTCTTGAGAGACAAGTTCATTTTTTACAGTCAGTGATCAAATCACATAATGAAATTTTCTCCATTTATTAGAGATGGTGAAAATTTAAAAGCCTATAGTTCTTAGGAATCCTAACAAATGGTGCATATATCTTCCTGTATCTGATTATTAATTTATAACATCAAAGTTAAAATAAACTCTTGTTCCTTAAAGAAATCCCATGGTAAGTACATTTGCAAACAATGCATCCAAATGTATCTCTTTTGTAAAAACAGATGTTCACATGATGTTTCTCTGTAGCTCTACAAAAAGTTCAGAAAGTGAGAGGACTTAACATTCTTCAGCCAGGAGGAAGAAAGGGCTCTTGATCTAGAAATAGAGAAGCATGGCCAGCAATGTCACAGATTTCCTGAGGCAGATTAGGGGTATCCCACTTCCTTGAGGCTATGAAGTTTACACTTCAGGCTTCGTTTCACTGTAACCCTCTACGACTTGCAAACTAAGATGTGTTCCCCTGCTTAGGGGTGACAGTAAATTTGAAAATGAGAAAATAAGACTGCCATCTAAGAATTAAACTTTGAAATAAATATATAGCAGGTCAGCACATAGATAAATAAAGGCAACTTCAATTGTCAGAAGGGTGCAAACTCAAATGCCTGAAGGCACAAGCATTACCTGTAGGTAACGCAGATCAATGTCTTGGACCTGGCAGAGACCACAGTGAACTGAAGAAGGCAGCACTCAAATTTCCTTTAAAGAAGACAGTCTCTGCTCAGCTCCAGATGGTTGATCAGATGTGGGAAGGGGTTAGATCTCTGGATTTTTTCAAGAAAGGCTACAGCTCTGGGTTGTTACATGAATATTCCTGATTGAGACAAACAAAAGCTTTTAAAGGCCAGATGTGTCCCATGGGCAGTCCGTCTCAGACCAGCAAGTAGGCAAAAAGCAGCCTTGGAAGTAAGCACAGGCAGTAGCCACAGAAACACTGGGGTAGGGTTCTAGAGGCATGCCCCTCCCTATTATGGCTCTGCTTCTCTCATTCCATTACACCTATGGGTCTGAGAACAGTCTGCCCTTCTGATTCCATGCTCACCAAGCTGCTTTCTGATACAAATATGGGAGCCTATCTGGCATGTCTTTAGGGAAACCTTGTTTAAAACTTGAGGGAGTTGAGGAGCAACTCAGCAGCTAGGTCTCTCCTTATAAATTAATAAACTGACAGCCGGGTTAGTGATTTGCTCCCCATGTGGTCTGCCTACAGGAGCAAAATGCGCTGGGTGGGAAGATGAGCCACCCATCTTCAGCTGTTTCACTTCTCATTGTAAATGGAAACATTGGCATTCTGATTTCACACATTAGTCGTATGAGCTTCATTAATATGAGTCCAGTTCTGGAGGACAGATGGGTTCTGAAGCTGCTGACAAGTGTGGTTTCTGGGCCCGTGGGGCTTTCGACCAGACCACAGACAGTGGGAAATTCCCTAACACAAGGCCACCCTACAAGGCCCGCTGGGATCTTAAGTAATTGATCTAGCTTCTCGCTTACTCTCATTCTAACCCCGTGGCCATTCATTTCAAAGCATCCTTATCTGGGTCTCTACATGTCTAGAAATGAATTTGAAATGTGAAGTTAAGAATTGAAGATACGCCTTAATGAAAAGGGCAGAGAACTCACAGCAACTAAAAAATATGTGTTTGTAATCATTGGCACCATGGAGCAGGCACTCTGCTATGTGCTTGCCATAGACCATCCCATTTAATCCTCAAAGAAACTCTGTGAAGCAGGTACTACTCAGAGCAATTATTCTGTCTTACAGACTGATGCTTACGGAGGTGAAGTAATTTGACCATACGTACACAGCTAACAAGTAGCGGAGTTGGGATTAGAACCTGCATCCTCAAACACTATAACTTGTTTTCTGTACATGGTACTTTATTTCACTATTTGTACACCAAACATGCATTTTGCATTTACTATTAGATACTGTTCTAACTACTTTACCAACGTTAACTCATGTATTCCTCATAATAAGCCTATGAAATAACACTAAAATTTACCCCATTCTGATAAGGAAACTGAGGCAAAGAAAGGTTAAACAACTTGCCCAGGATTATACAGCCAGGAGGGGACACAATCAGGATTCAAACTCCATCATTTGGGCTCCAGAGTACTCATTCTCAGTACCTGTGAAACTCCACACACTGTTTCCTAGGAAGAACTGGTAAAGATTGCAATTTAAATAATTTCAGTGCTATTGTAGGCAAAATTTTTCAGGAGGATGGATGGCAACCCAAGGAAAAGAAATCATTTATGTCATATCATTCCTCTTTATTATATACCAATTAGAAAAACTGCAATTCTTCTAAATTTAAGAACTACAGAGCAAGTAACCACCATAAAATACTATAAACCTGGATATAGTTATTCTTAGGCGATACATCTGAGGAGGGTGACAAATTTTAGGTTGCATCTTTTTTCCCCCTCACTGTTGCAGGGGAAATGAAAAGAGAATTTTTTATTTCTGCATTTATAAATCCTAGGAGGTAAACATTGGAATACTTTTGAGAAATCTAAAATCAAGCACATATTCCAGAGTTTAATTTGAAAGTCATTTTCTCCTGGAAACAAAGCAAGTTTAATTTCAGAATCAAAATGCACTGAACATAAAGAAGTAGATGTGGATACCTCCTACTTTGAACCAAACTTTCAGTTAAAATGGAACTTTTGGATCCATAAATTGCCAACTTTTATTAAGAATAATACTTTGGAATCGATTGGATAAAAATAACACCTTCTGACTCATATTTTAAATGTGAAGGAAAGTTTTCTATTTAAATAGTGAGGAAAGGCCTCAGCGGTTCCTATACCACTTAAACAATCCAGTGTAGACCCTTCCAGCCAGGGTCTAAAGAGTTAACTTAAACCTGAATCCAGAAGGTCTCTCTCTCTAAGTCCTTAATCTGCTGTTTTGTTCCCGTCCCGTTTAATGTAGTTCATGAACTCCTTCCAGAAACTGCCATCCTGAGAGATACAGCATGTTGCAGAACTAGCTCATAAACTGTCACCATGAAAAAGAAATAATACCTATAATACTTCCCTTCTTTCAGCCTCTCTTCTCCATAAACAGTCCAATCACTTTTGCTCAACACAATTTATATAGTCTGGTTATCAAAATGTAGCCTAGTCCCCTAGCGATGTGACTTTCCTGGTTCCATGGCTGATCGAATTCTCGACACAGCTCCAAACTCAGGCCTCTCCCCAGGGCCCCATCTAGTTCCATCTTCAGGTCTCTTCTCGTTCCTTCCTGCTGCTCTTTTCATTCCTCTCCACATCATGAAACAATTTTAGAGATTTTTAAGCAAATGTCTGAGGCAATATTGCATGGCAGTTAACAGAGTACGTTTTAAAATCGGACTACCTGGGCATAAATTATGTCTCTGCCAGTTACCTACTGTGTTTGTTATTAACATCAACATTATATGTTTAATTTTGAATCACTTAACGTTGAGGTGAGAAATAAAGCATAGTTTTTAAAATTCATAAATACAAATTCGTTAGCTTTCTTTTGGGCCAATATTTCAATTAAAAAAATAGGTGCTAATACTGTCAGCAAATCAATTAGCTATTATATTTTATGCACACTCTTGAATATCTGTGGGCTGTTCCTTCCCAATCTGCTTTGTTTTCTTCTCCTACTCCCTAAATGCTGCTGTTCCAGAGGAATCACTCCTCGGCCCTCGGCTTTTTTGCTAGAGAGCAGAGGTCCCAGACTTCACGAGGCAGACCAGGTATGCAGTGCACAGACACACACGGAGTTGTGTGGCACATAGGCAATCACACAGGCCCATTCAAAGGGCACTGACGTAGCTCCACTCTACTCATCGCTGCTATGTGGGATTGTAGGACCAGATTTTCTAATTTTCAAGACCATGTAAAATACACAGTTTAAAAAGTATTACCATAATGCTTTGGTTGTCCAGATTCAACCTGAAAAACCCAACCTAGGATGATATCTGCTTTATATTCTCACAAAGTAATCTTATCCAGGTCCGTGAAACTCATCACTATCCCTAGTCAGAGTGCTCCCACATCTCTGTCTTTAGCCCAGATCTGAGCTCTCACCTGTATGTATTGACAGAGTTAGCGAGCCCTCTGCACAAGGCACTAGGACACCAAAAATGACTGATATATTAGGTTGGTGTAAAAGTGACAGCAAAAACCGCAATTACTTTTGCACCAACCTAATATAAATGCCGCCCCTGCCCACAAGCGGTTTACAGTCTACCAATCAAATTACTTCCTACACACCTCCATCGGGAGATGCTCCTGGCACCTCAAACTAACACTGCCAACCCACTCCACACCTTTCCCCCAACCCCAAATCTACTCAGCCTGGTGTCTCCTTCCTTATTTCTATGGAAGGCTGTTGCCCAAACCAGACACAGGAAATTCATCCAGAATCCCCATCTTACTGCTAACAGCTAATTGTTCCCTGAGGCCTTCCCCTTCAATGCCCTGTCCACCTTTCATTCCCAGGCATGACTTTCCATCCTTCATAACACTTCTCTACTCATAATTCCTTGCAGGAACTACTGCAAATACCTTTTGTGACAATTTTTGAAACATATTTGAAATTTTTATGACATTATGACATTTCTTTCCTCAAGAGGTGGGGTTTATGTCTTCTCTCCCTTCTCTTGAAACTCACATGGCTTTTCTGATTGTTTTGACCAAAAAAGTATGACAGAGGTGATGCCATGTGACTTCTGGGGCCAGAACATAAAAGGTTGTGCAGTTACCCCATTGCTCAGAGGAACAGTCTTTCTTGAAGCCTTTAGATGCCCTATCTCGGGGCTGTCTTGCTGTGAGGAAGCCCAACTAGCCTTGAGACCACAGGAAGAGAGGAAGAAGACTGGACAGTCCTGAGCTTTCAGTTTGTCCCACAACTATTTCAACACTAGCATCTATCTGACTGCAATGACATGAAGGACATTGACTAGACTCTTCCAAGCAAATCTTTCACACATTCCTGACTTAAGATTTTGAATAAAATAAAATGGTAGTTTTAAGCTGCTAGGTTTCAGCTAATTTGTTACAAAACAATAGTAGCCAGTACAGAAATGTGGTTTACCATAACAGAAATCTAATATGTGCGTCAGTGTGTCCGGAATTGGTGGGTTCTTGGTTTCACTGACTTTAAGAACAAAACTGCGGACCCCCGCGGTGAGTGTTACAGTTCTTAAAAATGGTGTGTCCGGAGTTTGTTTCTTGAGATGTGTCTGGAGCTTCTTCCTTCTGGTAGGTTGGTAGGTTCATGGTCTCGCTGTCAGAGGTGAACCTGCAGACCTCTGTGGTGAGTGTTACAGCTCTTAAAAGCAGCGCATCTGGAGCTGTTTGTTCTTCCTGGGGGGTTGCTGGTCTCACTGGCTTCAGAAATTAAGCTGCAGACCTTCTCCGTGAGTGTTAAGATCTCATAAAGCCAGCCTGGACCCAAAAAGTGGGCAATAACAAAACTTACTGCAAAGAATAAAAGAACAAACCTCCCACAGCGGTGAAAGGAACCGGAGCGAGTTGCCACTCCATGGTTTGGGCAGCCTGCTTTTATTCCCTTATCTGGCCCCACCCACATCCTGCTGATTGGTCCATTTTACAGAGCGCTGATTGGTCCATTTTACAGAGAGCTGATTGGTCCGTTTTGACAGCATGCTGATTGGTGCGTTTACAATCCTTGAGCTAGACACAGAGTCACAGAGTGCTAGTTAGCTAGATACAGAGTACCAATTGGTGTATTTACAAACCTTGAGCTAGACAAAGAGTACTGATTGGTGTATTTATAAACCCTGAGCTAGACCACAGAGTGCTGATTGGTGCATTTACAATCCTTGAGCTAGACACAGAGAGCTAGAGGGAAAAGTTCTCCAGTCCCCACTAGGTTAGCTAGATACAGAGTGCTGATTGGTGCACATAGGATCCTCCAGCTAGATATAAAATTCTCCAAGTCCCCATCCAGTTCAGGAGCCCAGCTGGCTTCATCCAGTGGATCTTGCACCAGGGCTACAGGTGGAGCTGCCCGCCAGTCCCCAGCAGGGCCTGCACTCCTCAGCCCTTGGGCTGTCAAGGAGACCAGGTGCCACGGAGTAGGGGAAGGCGCCCATGGGGGAGGCTCATGCTGCGCAGGAGCCCACCACAGTGGGAGGAGCTCAGACAGCTCAGACATGCGGGGTTGCAGGTCCCAAGCCCTGCCCGGCAGGGAGGCAGCTAAGGCCCCGCGAGAATTTGAGTGTGCCGGGGGACCCAGCTGCAACCTCAGCAGCTGCTGGCCCGGGTGCTAAGCCCCTCACTGCCCTGGGCTGCACCGCAGTTCACTCCCTGTGCGGCACCCCCCCAGCCTGCTGCCACGCCAGCCAGAACTCACACTGGCCTGCCAGCACAGCCCTGATTCCCGCCCGCGCCTCTCCCTCGACGGACCTCCCCGCAAGCAGAGGGAGGCGGCTTCAGCCTCAGCCAGCTCAGAGAGGGGCTCCCAGGGTGCCGTGGCAGGCTGAAGGACTCCTCAAGTGCCCCAAGTTGGGCTCGGAGGCTGAGGAGGCACTGAGAGTGAGGGCTGCTAGCACATTGTCACCACTCATCATTAAGCCTGAGACAGGCAGTAAGTGGAGGCTGAAAGGCCCACAAGGGAAGTCTTACGAAAAAAAGTTGGTAGAAGTTAGTTAAAGGCTTCGAGGAAGCTGTCAGCAAAGGCTCAAAGGGAAGTGAGAAAAATGTTGCTGGAAGTTAAAAGAAAGGGGTCTCTTATTATGTTGAAGCCAAACATTTCGCAAAACTATCATTTGGGATAAAGTGGAAATTAGAAATATACCTAATGAATTTGATGATCTAGCTAAGGAGATATGTGGTTTTGTGTTTTTCTGTTGTTGTTTTATTTTGTTTTGTTTAGCTGCCTATAATAAAATGCAAGAGGAAAGAGATGAGCTAAAGAAAAAAACTGTTAAATATAAATAAGTTAGAACTTGCTGCGTTAAAAAACAACAACTAAAAGAAACTGTTTCTTATTCTCAACCTCTCTGAACAGCAAGTAATTCTCAACTTAAGAGAACACTCTGGGATATAGCCAGAGGTTGGTTAACAGATACCAAAGTCCAGCTAGATAGGAGAAATAAGTTCTAGTATTCTGTAGTACTATAGGGTGACTAAAATTAGCAACAATTTATTGTATATTTTCAAGTAGCAAGAAGCATGGATTTTGAATGTTCCCAACACAAAGAAATGATTAATGTTTGAGGTGATGGATATGTTAATTGCCCTGATTTGATCATTACACATTGTATAGATGTATCAAAATATCACACTGTACCCCAAAAATATATACAATTATTATGAGTCAATTAAAATTAATAATGAAAGCAAAAAGAAAGAAAAAGAAAAGGTGAAAGAAAGAACACTGTGAATATACCATTTCCAAAAATAATAAATAAAAAGAAAGGCTTTAGGCCAAAGAACAATCCAGGTTGAAATAATATCCTTTACTAAAGTTTCAGAAAGATCTAAGGCAGTGGCTCCTCAAACTTTTTGAGGTAGACAATGGACCTCTAAGAATCTTAGGAGTATGGTTCACAAATTCTCTCCATTAAACAACTGGTCTTCCAGGTATCTTAAGGATGTTATTTATTTATTTGTTTATTTTTATACTTTAAGTTCTAGGATACATGTGCACAATGTGCAGGTTTGTTACATATATATACACGTGCCATGTTGGTGTGCTGCACCCATTAACTCATCATTTACATTAGGTATATCTC